>NC_058410.1:39902558-40502558 GCF_002201575.2 Neomonachus schauinslandi | reverse complement strand
GCAAACCAGAAGGTAATAAATCCATCCATTCATTTGTTGAGCAAATGTTTATTATGCTCCTTCTTTTTTCTATTCACTGAAATAGGCATATATAGATAGAAAAACAACAATTTCTTGTGGTGAGCACTGTAACAATTATGATCCAAATGCTGTGGGGAACCCAGAGAAGAGACTGACTGATTCACTTTTTGGGGGGGGGAATCCAGGAAGTAAGGTAAATCAGAGAAGAAATAATATTTGAGTTGAATCTTGAGGTTGAATTGAGCAATCCAGGAGAAGAAGAGGGAGGTCATTTCTAGGAGAGGTACCAGTACACACAAAGACTGGTAGTTGTGAAAACATACAATGTATTCTAGGAAAGGTGAAGAATTCAGCATGGTTTGAGAATAGATTGTGTGGGCAGCTGAGCCTGGAAGGATACATAGGGTCATATTTGAAGGAGCCTTTGGCTATGAGTTTTTTTAGCGTTTTATCTTATAGGCAGCAAGGAGGCATTGGAAACTTTTAGATTATGGTAGGGATAATTGATAGAACTCAGCATTAGGTTGAGAGTAAAAGAGATACCAAATGCTTAAAGCAAGGACAAAATATAAAGAAGATAAGGACCTGCAGAATTCCTCTTGAATGTGACATTCTCTTTTTGATGGTAGGAGAGGAGTAATTTCATATTCTAATTTTGTGACTTCCTACCCTGTAGGCCCTCTTTTTTTTTTTTCCAAATTGCTATTAGGATTTAGTCTTTGGTTTCATTTCTTATCTTAGTGTTCTTTTTTTTTTTTTTTTAAAGATTTTATTTATTTATTCATGAGAGACAGAGAGAGAGAGGCAGAGGGAGAAGGAGGCTCCCAAGGAGCAGAGAGCCCGATGCGGGACTCGATCCCAGGACCCTGGGATCATGACCTGAGCCGAAGGCAGACGCTTAACCATCTGAGCCACCCAGGCGCCCTAGTGTTCTTTTTTTTTTTTAAAAAAGATTTTATTTATTTATTTGACAGAGACAGACAGCAAGAGAGGGAACACAAGCAGGGGGAGTGGGAGAGGGAGAAGCAGGCTTCCCGATGAGCAGGGAGCCCGATGTGGGACTCGATCCCAGGACCCCAGGATCATGACCTGAGCCGAAGGCAGACGCTTAACGACTGAGCCACCCAGGTGCCCCTCTTATCTTAGTGTTCTGCTTTCTTTCAGAACATTACTTATGGTTGGTTTGAAGATCCTGTTCCCTATCACTTAGCTCTTCCTTATTAGTAATGATACTTTTCAGAAGGCTAATCTTATCATAACATACAAGAGAAAAACTCACCACCTTGAAAATGTAAGCCCTTGTATAATATAGAAATACCAAAGTTCAGGGGCTTGTCCCCTTTGCAAAATATCTGGAGGTCTGGTGGTCTGAGGCATGTTGATACATCCCTTTGAGGATGAAGGGCAAGCTACCGCACCTGCCTCATTTAACACTAAGAAAGAGACAAACCCCTTGTAGGCCTCTTTGGATTTTTGGAGACAATGTGTATGCTATTCCAACTTATTTACTAAATATTTCCAAAGGCTGCCAGTTTTGAGTAGAACCAGAGAAAGAGAAGTCTCTGTATCAGGTCCGGGCTGCCATACTGCTTAGATCAGATGGCTCTTGAAGGGTCAGAGGTGGACTGGAATGCTGAATGGAACCTTTGGCAGTCCCTACAAGTGAGTAATAGCACAGAGCTTTAATAGTTTTGGAACAAAGCTTTGCATTCTCTGCAGAGAACTCTCCCCTTTTTGAAAAGCAGCTTCTGACTTGTTACTGGGCAAGTCATAAGTAGTAGGATCAAACTAAAAGCTGGATCCTGGGCCTTTAAGTCACCAAATCATCTGAGCTGTCTACCATGAACCAGGTATTTGGCACTAAGCTAAAATATTAAGCATGTATATTGGGCAGCACTTCATCAAATGAAACTAGTATATACAAGATCAAGATCAAGCAGGTCTTGAAGGCAAAAGTTAGTGCAGAGCAAGTGTCACAGATGCTCATGACTCCTATTTCTGCCTACGTTGCTTCCTCTATCTCAACCTGTACCTATGGCCTGATAGGGAGCCCCCTATGACCAACCTACTAAGGAAGAACAAAATTTGTGGTTTGGTTTACATGTGGTACTGCGTAATATGCTGGCAGGACTCTAAGGAGGAAAGCTGCAGGACGATAGCTCCACTGAGTGATAGCCCTAAGGGGCACTGGTGAGGGAAATCCTTCCAATGGGCAGCACTCAGAGCAGTGCATATGGTTGTTCATTTCTTCCTAGAAGAAGAGATGGCCAGAGACATGGGTCTACCCTGATCCATATACAGTGCTTAACGTTTGGAATAATAGTCAGGGACTTGGAAGGAACACAATCAGAAAATTGGTTACAAGATAATCTAGGGAAGAGATATATAGATAGACCTCTGACTATGTCTACACATATGAAGATATTTGTGATCTATGTTAAGGGTGAACAAAGAATGACATCAGCAAAGGAGGATTCTAATAATCACTTGAAAAGTTGCTATTCTGTAGCTGTCAGTGAGAGTCTATCCCTGGCTACTGCTGTCTTCGCCAAATAAACACAGAAAGTGGCCATGGAAACAAGGATGGAGGTTTTGTATGGACTCAGCAACACAAGGTTGATCTGGCCACAGCCAGTGCTGAATGGCCAACCCGCCAATAGACAAAATCTAATATGGCATTATTCCCCTGGTAGTCTTGCGAGCCACGTGCTGGCAGGATGATTGCATTGAACTCTCCCATCATGCTGCTTTATTTTCACTGGAGTAGATACTTCTTTGGATATGGATTTGCCCCCCCCTATCTGTAAATTCTGCCAAAACCATCACCCTTGGACTTATGGAATGCCTTATTTAACATCATAGATTTCCACACCGAGTTACCCTTGACTAATAAACTTATTTTACAACAAATGAAGTGTGGCAATGGGTTTGTGTTCATAGAATTCACTGAACTTAGCATGCTCCCTATCTCCCTGAAGCAGCTGGCCTGATAGAGCTGTGTGAAAACTCAGGTGTGGTGTCAGTTGGACAGTAACACCTTTGGGGGCTGAAGTGATGTATTCCAGGGTTAGTTATATTATCTGAATCTGAGACCAAAAGATGGTAGTGTTTTCCCCACAGCCAAGATTCAAGGGGGCAGAAATGGGAGTGTCTATCTATCAATATTTCCCTCTTATTTCTGGAACTTTTGACTACTGGTTTGAAGGTCTTAGTTCCCAAGGGAGAGATACTTCCCCTAGGGGACATAGCAAGGATTTCACTAAACTGATTGTTGAGACTAACTGGCCACTGTGGGCTCCTCATGCCACCTTACCAATTGGTAAGAAGGGGGGTTATTATATTATTGGAGTGATTGTTCCCGACTATGGAGGGGAAATTGGGTTACTCCTATACAATGGAGAACTAGGATTATATTTGGACGGGGGGGAGGGGGTTGAATTATAACTAACCAATAGAGGCAGGACTGGTAAAGGTATAGACTATTTCAAAATGAAAATTTTGATGATCTCTCTATGAAGAAACTACCACCAACTGAGAAGCTTGCTGAGAACAAAGAGATTATGGAATGGCTGGTAAAGAAGGTCATAAGTATCAGCTATAATTATATGACCAGTTGGTGAAATAAGGAGTGTTATAGTTATGAGTATTTCTTCTTTATTTTGACATGAACTTATTTTTAACTATACTAACTGATCATTTTTCTTTCTTCTTTCCTTTTTCTATTTCCCTACTATATAAGTAAGATAGTGGTTAAACTGATGGTTCAGTATTTAGTTATAGGATATCAAAAAGTGAATGTGGAGAAGAAATCACTCTAAGATGGTATTTTGCATATTCTTCTTTGGGGGAGAAGAATAATGTGTTTTCAGTTAAGCAAGAGATAGTTGCATGATGTTAGGCAGAAGCATGGTTTTTCTTTTGCTTTAGATGGAATATGGTTTAAAAAGGTTGCATTGATGACAAGTTGACTAGGAGAGAATGGTTTTGGATTGTGCTGTGTCAACTTGGTTAAGCTAAGAACCACATTTCCCAGAATCCTATCCCCTGTGAAATTACAAGTTAAAGTTGACCAAAAAAGAACATGCATCAGATTTGGAAGGCACAAATGTGAAACAGCAACCTTCATACTCTGGAGGTCTTTGTGGTCAGATAAAGTGACAGAGAGGAGCTCTTCTTCCCAACTCTTGGCTCTCATGATTAAGAGCAGTTCCAGGGGGAGCCTGGGTGGCTCAGTTGCTTAAGCAGCCAACTCTTGATTTTGGCTCAGGTCATGATCTTGGGATCCTGGGATCAAGCCCCATGTCAGGTTCCACGCCCAGTGTGGAATCTGCTTCAGGGTTCTTTCTTTCCCTCTGCCCTTTCTCTCTCCCTAAAATAAATTTTAAAATCTTAAAAAAAAAAAAAAAAGAACAGTTCCAGGCTTATCACAGATGTGTGGCTGTACTTTGATGGAAACTTTTCATAGACCTCCCCCCAACCCCATAGTCCCACTTTGGTGGCTAGATGTGCTGGTCTTTTCAGAATTCCTTGAAATTATGGACATTTTTACCTCCACCAGTGCTTCAGGAGGACTCATTAGAGACTCCTTCTCTGATCCTCCTACTTTCCCCCTCTGCATTGTCAATTCCCTAGCTCTTCCCACAACTGTATAAGCTTTACTTCCTACAATATATCACTTATCCTGCAGCACTCATTGTGACTCTACTTCTGTGACTGAACAACACATGTCCTCCAAGCCCTTGATTTTCTTCAAATCTTCATAATCTTAAGACAACTGACTAAGTGAATTTTAAGGAATTAGGAAGTTTTTCTGTGCAAGTGTTCTTTCTTGAGAAATTTAATAAATATTATATGTCAGAAAGATTTAGGAATTAAAAGTTTGAAGTGGAGGGTAAGACAAGAAATATAATTATGCTTATTACAACCTCTAAGTTTCAAAAATACACCTTGAACTTACTGAAGCAGAGAATGGAATTTAATGGCTCAAATAACTGAGAAATGCAGGTTGTATATATGGGCGTTGGCCATGGCCAAATTTAGGTGCTCACACATTATCAAAAGTCTCCCTTTTTATCTGCACCTCTTAAAGCTGCTTTCTTGGGTGGTTTCCACCTCAAAAGCTTTCTAAATGGTGGGGCACCTGGGTGGCTCAGTCAGTTAACCGTCTGACTCTTGATTTCAGCTCAGGTCATGATCTCACAGGGTTGTGAGATCGAGCCCTGCATCAGGCTTTGCAGTAGGCATGGGGCCTGCTTAATATTCTCTCTCTCCCTCTCCCTATGCCCCTCCCCCACCCCAAAAAGCTTTCTAAGTATTAGCAAAGATGAGCATTGGTAGTTCCAGGCTTATATTTTACCAACCTGCCAATACCAATAGAATAGGAGTGCTCTTTTCCCAATACTTTTTAGCAAAAATCTTTTTTTTAAAAAAGATTTTATTTATTTATTTGAGAGAGAGTGTGCGAGGGGGGGTGCAGAGGGAGAGGGAGAGAGAGAAGCAGACTCCCCACTGAGCCGGCAGCCAGATGCAGGGTTCTATCCCAGGACCTGGGATCATGACCTGAGCCAAAGGCAGATGCTTAACCGACTGAGCCACCCAGGCGTTCCCAGCAAAAATCTTCAGGCTAATTTGATTGACCTGCCTTGGGTCATGTGCCATCTCTTAAGAAGTAATTATTGATTCTGATTGTGAATGATAAGGTCAGAGTATACTCCTGGATCTGGAGTGGCTCATCCAAATATCATGCACTGAAAAATAGAGGGGTCTGTAAGAAAAAGAGGGGTTCTATTGCCAAGGATGCTTGATAGGTAAAATCAATACATCTCTATTATAGCACACATAGTTTTCCAGCAAACATATACACTTTCTTTTAATTCATATATTCAAAATTTATTTTTATACATACATTGCTCCTATGTAACACAAAACAACTATTTTATGTACAACAAATACTACATTCACCTCCTGTCTAAAGAGTAAAAATGAATGTTGTACAGTTATCGTATTACCTCTAGATCAGGATCTTTGCTTTGTGCCTGTCAGTCTCAGATATACCTTCTTATTGCCTGGCAGTCCATGACTGATGATATATTTGTTTAACCACCTACAGCAAATGTAATAGACAATGATGGAGTAAATAAAAGATAAATTCAACAAAATTCTCATTTGGAAATGGGAAGAGGGAAAAAGTAAATAAACAGTTGTTCTACTCATTAGAGATTGTAAGTTCTTACTACCCTGGAAGGACAGTGAGTCCCCTGGTAAGGAATCTGCATTATGGTGGATTTTACTTGGCAGTTACCTTCTTGTGGATATATTTGATATGTGTTTTTGGTGGCTGCCATATGTTAGCAACATACTTCCTATTGGTGAAGTTTTGATGGTGGAGGGAATACTTAGGGTTTAAGTACTCATGAGCATTTGCTTGCCAGGATTGGAGTTTTTCTGGAAGGAAAACATCATTAAAACCTTGATAGGCATCCAGTTAATTTGCATTTGGTTAATGCTATAGACTAGTAACTAGTAAGTGGAAACTGAGATCATGTTGAATCATAGTTTCAAGAGAAATCTGAGACTGTAGTTTCTGTTTCTTAGCAGTAGGCCTCAATGCTGTACCCACCTTCCAACTCTTAGCTTAAAGGTATAATGGTAAAGAACAATTGGTTGGGATTGGAAGTCATAACTAATCCTCTCCATATCTCTAGGTGGCATGAGGGCAAGTGCTTTCCACTGTCTTTTAATTAAGATCATTGGATTGGAGTTTCTGTCATTTCCACCTGAAAAACTCCTACCTAACACCTTCTTCAGGCAGGGAGTAGCAGTTGAGGTTCTTGGAAAGGGCCTAGAGAATCATATTGTAGCTTCTCCTAGATCCTCTTCTTATCTGCAATGTTGTTGTCAGACTCCTTGGCTTTCCATGCACTAAGTTTTTCTTAGGATGAGGAATTTGGCTTTTTCAATTTTTAAAGCACAGGGCTTATTTGAATCTCAGCTGTCTTGGATTGTTAGATGTAGCCATAGAGCAAGACTGTGTTTTCTTCTTTTTTTTTTGCTTTTAAACAGTCAAGATTGAAGTATTGAGAATTGGCTATAATATTCCAGGATCCTGACATGTTTTTACCAAGTTCTCTCAAGTTCTAACCTCAGTAGACACAGAACCTGAGTCCAAAGGTGTGACAGGTAACAGTTTAACCATCTGCTTTATTACTGCATAGCACAGGTGGACCACATTCTAGCTAGTATGAGGGGAACATTCATTACCTTGCAGCCTATCTGGACTTGGCCAACTCAACATTATTAAGATTTGTCAGTAACAACAAGTGATCTCTATATGCCTCAAGCCAAGGGTAGACCTTGGCTTGAGGCATGGCCAGATCTGAATATCCAGGTGCTTTAACAATTGCATAAGAAATCGGTCTCTCTCCATTTCTAGCTCTGTTTTCCTTCACTTTCAGGCAGAGTCTCTCATGAACTGACAAAGCATGGGCGACTCCAAGCTTTCCATTTTCTAGCAGTGTAGTAAGGTCAGTAGAAGAAACCATCAAAAGTCCTGGGCTGTCCTTGATTGGCCTAACTTGGGTCACATGCCCAATTCTTCACCAATCACTGTTCACTCCCACTAGTCAGGCTTAGGTCTACTACCCACCCTTGAAGATGGGAAGATGAGAAGGTTCTTGAAAATAAAACAAGAAATCCAGTTACTATGAAAGGGTGCTGGGCAAGCAAACATAACAGATATGTACCACTGTCATAAAGAGCACAGGGCCAGGAGTCAGAAGAAATATAGTCTAATCACAGTTCCATCACTTTCTAGCCATTTGGCCATTTCTGAGATTTAATTTCCTCATCTGTAAAATAAAGGACACTAATACTAAGTTGAATTATTTCATAAAATTTTTGTGATGGCAAGATGAGATTGTATATGGAACCTCAGAAGTTATAGATAGAAAGCACTATTAAAATATTTTTGGATGATCTTTATAGCAATACTTATATTGCTTTAAAAACATGTTATTTTCAGCATAAAAATAACTACATAAGCCCAACCCCCAGCACAATTGTGTTATTATCATTCTTAAATATTACATCCTCATTTTTCTTCTTTCTTTTTCTTGCTTTCTTTCTCCCTCAAAACCATTTTCTCATATAGCTATATAATCTTCATAATTCTCAGCTTTAATGGCAAAATTTCATCCATTAGACATACATAATTTTCCTAACCATTCTTTTATTGTTGGACATTTAAATTATTTCTTATTTTTTAACATTATAAGTAATGCTGTGATGAATATATATGTATGTAATTATATGTAATTATATATTACATATATATGTGTATATATGTAATTATATATATATATATTTTTTTAAGATTTTATTTATTTATTTGACAGAGAGAGAGATAGTGAGAGAGGGAACACAAGCAGGGGGAGTGGGAGAGGGAGAAGAGAAGCAGGCACCCCGCGGAGCAGGGAGCCCGATGCGGGGCTCGATCCCAGGACCCTGGGATCGTGACCTGAGCCGAAGGCAGATGCTTAACGACTGAGCCACCCAGGCGCCCCTAATTATATTATTTTTATGGAGTTGACCTTAGTACCAACATTTCTAAGGCTCTTGATATATAGATAGTCAGCCATCTTTCTAAAAGAATTGTGGCAAATTACATCATTCCTAGAAAGGAACAGAGATGTAAGTTTCACTGTGCCCTGCCTGGCTATAGTAGATGCTACAGTTGTCTTCCTTATCTGCCTTGGATTGTACCATTTTGGTGTACTCAGGTGACTTCCAATGGGTGACATCTGTATTTCTCTGCCTGGATTTCTGTCCAAGTGAGTGCTGTAGATCAGAAATGGTGGGGAATTAGCATATCCCAGAAACAGCCCTTAAATGATGACTGATGGGAGCTGATGAATAACTATCCTTTGAGGCATCTTGTTTTATGCCAGTATCTACAGAATGATGCTCCAGTAACCCACCCACTGGTGGTAGCTGGCTTCATACACAGTCTTTTATTTCCACATTTTTATTGAGATATAATTGACATATACCTTGAACATATAAGTTTAAGGTGTATAGCATGATGATTTGATATAGGAATATATTGCAAAATGATTACCACAAAAGATTAGTTAACACATCTATCACCTCACAGTTACCTTTTATTGTGTGTATGATGAGAACTTTTAAGATTTACTCTCTTAGCAATTTTCAAGTATACAAGACAATATTAACTATAGTCAACATGCTGTACATTAGATTCCCAGAACTTATTCATCCTATAACTGGAAATTTGTACCCTTTGACCACCTTTGCCCATTTCCTCCACCCTCTTACCCCTGGCAACCACCAATTTAACTCTGTTTTTATGAGTTCAGTTTTTTTAGATTGCACATATAAACAAGATCATAGAGGGGCACCTGGATGGCTTAGTCAGTTAAGTCTGCCTTTGGCTCAGGTCATGATCTCAGCGTCCTAAGATGGAGCCCGGTGACGGGTCCTCTCCTGAGCAGGGAGCCTGCTTCTCCCTTTCTCTCTGCTGCTCCCCCTGCTTGTGTTCTCTCTCTCAAATAAATAAATAAATAAATAAATAAATAAATAAAATCTTAAAAAAAATGAGATTATACATTATTTGCCTTTCTCTGTCTTACTTCAAGTAGCATAATGTCCTCCAGGTTCATCCATGTTGTCACAAATGGCAGGATTTCCTTCTTTTTTATGACTGAATAATATTTATCATATATATATGCAACATTTTTTAATCCATTCACTATTGGACACTTAGGTTGTTTCCATGCTATGACTATTGTAAATAATGCCACAATGAACACAGGAGTGCAGATATCTCTTTGAGATAGTGATTTCATTTCCTTCAGATATATATCAGGAAGGGGGATTGCTGGATCATATGGTAGTTCTAATTTTAATTTATTGAGGACTCTCCATTCTGTTTTCCATAGTGGCTGCACCAATTTATATAACACACTCTTAATCTGCTGTCTTCTCTTCCCTGTCTTGTTTCCCCACTCTGCCAAGTTTCTTTGTACTATACAGATAAATTTCTTATACTTGAAGCCTCATCTCAAGAGTCTACTTTTGGAAGGACCCAAGATAAAACACTAGGATTGGTTATCTTCACTTAATTTTTTTTTTGCATTTTTTTTATTATGGTATGTTAATCACCATACATTACATCATTAGTTTTTGATGTAGTGTTCCATGATTCATTATTTGCATATAACACCAGTGCTCCATGCAGAACGTGCCCTCTTTAAACCCATCACCAGGCTAACCCATCCTCCCACCCCCCTCCCCTCTAGAACCCTCAGTTTGTTTTTCAGAGTCCATCGTCTCTCATGGTTCATCTCCCGCTCCGACTTCCCCCCCTTCATTCTTCCCCTCCTGCTATCTTCTTCTTCTTCTTCTATTTTTTTAACATATAATGTATTATTTGTTTCAGAGGTACAGATCTGTGATTCAACAGTCTTGCACAATTCACAGCTATGGTGAGCACTGTGAATTGTTCACTTAATTTTTAAATTGGCTAACTTAATAGGAAATCAGTTACTGATTGTATCAATATAGGTAAATCTGAAACATATTATTAAATCAAAGAAGCAATTTTTAGAGAATTCGTAAGTAGGGTAGTATTGTGAAACCATAGCATATTCAAAATAATTTTATGCACACAAAGCAATATCATATATGCAAAAATTGCATAAATGCAAAATGATACAAAATATGTAACAAAATACATGAGAAAAAATTCTTGGGAAAGATAAAGTCAAAATCAGAATTGCAAAAACCTCTAGAGAAAAGGACAGGGAATGTTACTGGGAGGGTTACATAGGCTCAGTAATGTTCTATTTTTTAAGCTATATTGTAGCTCTGTGTATTTACATCATTCCATGTGTTTTTTTGTATGTCTAAAATAAGTTATTATAAAAATGATTATGCAAACTATAATAAAGTAAAACAAAAAATTTGTAAAGAAAATTCACCTAATAGTTGTAAAGAAATGTTCATCTAATAGTTAATTAAATCTTTACAAAGTATAAAAGACAAATAAATTTAAGTCTGGTAGAATTGACTTTTAAAAATGTAAATGTTAAGATACTATAATGGTGGATACATGTCATTATGCATTTGTCCAACCCGATAGAATGTACATCACTAAGAGAGGCCTAATATCAACTATGGTATTTGGGTGATAATGATATGTAAGTGTAGGCTCATCATTTGTAACAAATGTACCAGTCTGCTGGGGAATGTTGATAATGGGGGAAGCTTTGCATGGGTGGGGGAAGGAGGAATATGGGAAATCTCTGTACCTTCTACTCAATTTTGCTGTGAATCTAAAACTGCTATAAAAGTTTGTATACTAAAATGAACCAAAAAATGAGTGAATTTTTATATGCCAAAAAATTGAAACAAAATTGTCTGAACTAGGAAACTACCACAAATATGAAAAATATGATATCCTTAGTATATAGAGGTTATACAAATCAATATGAAAAACACAAAGGCCTGATAGAAAAATAGCAAAAGTATATGAACATGCAATTCTCCAACAGGAGACAAAAATGGCTGGAAGTCATAAGAAACGAGTTGATCAGTTTTTAGCTAACTTCACTAGTAATCAAAGAAAAGGGTAATAAATAAGAGTTAAAATATTCATCTCTAAAAATGGCAAGGGTTTAAAACTTAATTACTCTTAACGCCCATTAGGAGATACACACATTCTCAAATGTGTTCCGCAGCATTTTAGAATGTTGGTCCCTTTGCCTCAATATTGTCTTCTTGGATTTAATTTTAAAGGTCCAATCAAAGCTGTGGTTTTCCTGGTCAGAGAGAAGCTGGGCATCAGAAAAGTTTTGGTTCAAATAACTCCTCTACTGCTTACTGGTTGTGTGACTTAGTGTGAGTTATTTATTTTTTCACTAAACCTATTTCCTCAACTGTAAATGTGGATAATTATATCTAATAGAAAATCATGAAGATTAAATTAAATAATGCAATTAACAATGTGATGTAGGGCTGAACATTTAGAGTTATTTACTTGATAGCTCTTTTATGATAGACTGTTTCTTCACAATATATATAATCCTAAAAATTTAGACATTATTCAAAGGCCTAATATATAGAAGGATAGGCAAAAATATTATGGTACTGTTCTCAGAGAAAACAGTATGTGGCCATTAAAGATATTTTCTAAAAATGTTTAAAGACAAAGAATGTACTCACAATATGTTAAACAAAAAAAAAAATAGAGCAGGACATAAAGCTGTACATAAATTATAATCCCATGTATCAAAACATGCAGAAAGTGCACCCCAAATTAACAGTAGTATTTCTAGGCTGTAGAATTATGAATGACTTTTTCCCTTCTTTATGCTTTTTGGTATTTCCCAAGTTTTCCACCACGAACAGCACTACTTTCATAAGCATAAAAAATCACAAAAGGTAATATGATGGAAAGGAATACAATTTAATTTATATGTAAACATAAGTTTTTGACCTCTCTCTCTTGACATCTTTCTAAAGTCTTGAATTCTGCTTATTCAAAATGGAACCCATCAATTCCTCATGCAAAATCCATTTTCATCTGGCCTTAGCTGTTACTATCAATTACAACACTGATTTTGTAGTCACCGAGATGCCAGACTGTTACTTTGTCTTTTCCATTTCCTACATTCAGTTATATGCCTAGTTGTCCAGGGTCCCTCTCTCTAATGAATCTTTACTTCCTTCCATTTCCAAGGTCACTACCCTAATCTTGGTCTCTATTACTTCCTGCCTGGGCTCTCAGAGCCTGCCGTCTCTTTCCTACAATGTACATGGTTGATGATGTAATCTTCTGATGGCCAGATCTGATCACATCACTCCACCTGCTCAAACCCCTTCCATGATTTGTTACTTCAGAATATAGTCAGGAGTTCAAGACTGCCATAATTTATCTACAACCTACTTTCTCAGGTTTATTTCCAATTATTTCCTTATAGACATCTTATATTCTAATGAAATTGGACTTTTCACTGATGCACTGACACAACCCATGCATTTTCATCTCTATATCTTTGTATTTGTGCTTTCCCTGCGTGGGATGTCCTCCTTTTCTCCTTCTAGTCCACAGGCCTTAACCTGTTCTTCAAGAGCCATCTTTATATCCCACTATGAAGATTTTCCTGGTACATCAAATTCCTTGGAGTTGTTTTCTTGTTTAAATTCTCTTCCTATTATTTTTTGTGCCACTTCCTTTACTCAAAATTCTCTTATAAGAATATATGAGTTATTTTTATTTCCTGTACTAGATTATAGCCTTTTACCGATCAGGGATTTGTATATTACTCATCTTTATGGCTATAGTGCAAATTAGGCACTCAGTACATATTTCTTGAAGTGAATGAGTATCAATCAATAATTAGTAACAAAGCAAAGTACTATTTACAAAAATATGATGTATTTGAGTATTTGATCATTTATTCATTCAAATTTTAAAATTTGAGACATATCATCTCTTAATTAAAAGTATTATGCTACATAATAAGAGTTATCTTCTGGTGTTTTCTCTGAGCCCCCAATGTCAAGATCAGGTTGTAAATAATGAATGTTATTGCTGATAATAAAGTGTCAACCTCTCTGTAGTTCAGCTTGGGGAAATTGGAATTGTTCTTACACAAGGACCCCCACTGAATAAATGATACATGTTAAGCACAACCAGATGCTTCCTATTTAGAGAGATTCAAGTGCAAAGACAGCATGTATAGACTGAGAATGTCGTCAGCTTTGTCCTGAAATTATTAAAAGTCAGTTTTAAAGTGCTTCCTATTCAGTAAAATTAACGCATTTTTATTTTAATTTTTATAATACAAAAATATTTTTCAGTGACTTTATACTGAAATTATATAACAACTATTTTATATTTGACCAGTGTTACTAGTCCAGTATGTTAAAGGTTTTAAAATTTGTTTTCCCTCTTTGAGAATAGGGATTTTATGTGAATGCATTTAAATTCAAACACTAAAATCATTTTCTTAAAGATTCTTCTATAGCCTGAAATGTTTCAAGTGGAATCTAAGCATGGAAAAGCATTCTCGCAGTATCTTAAATTATGAACTACAGAAAACCAAACTTTAGAAATTAGAATTTGGTTGATTTTGATGGGAAACTGGGATCTCTGGAAAATATTTTTGGCATGTATCATTATCTGTTTTCATCTCTTTGATTAAATGAAAATCATTATTAAACCTATTGCCATTAGTGTGTTACTTATTAAGTGAATTAGAAATATATCTCTCCTACATCACATTTTTCCTCATTCTCTTTTTCTTTCTTAAAAATTAATTTCTTTGTTAGTCCTTTAATGAAGTGAATTGTTTGCCTGGGCAGGGTTTGCCCAGCTTCACACTGATAGTTAGGTCTCCCTGAACACGAGGGTTTTCATGCTGCTGCAACATTGGCACTGGAATTTTCCTGCATCATATCTGCATGTATCATACAAGCAGCAGATGATATTATTTGGTCTGGTTCCTAGCACACCAGCATTTTCTTTCTTTTTTTCAATTGAATCTGTTTTAGTGAGCTTCCAAAATGAAAAATTAAAGGATAAGTGGAGGGGCACCTGGGTGGCTCAGTCATTAAGCGTCTGCCTTCGGCTCAGGTCATGATCCCAGGGTCCTGGATCCAGCCATGCATCAGGCTCCCTGCTCAGCGGGAAGCCTGCTTCTCCCTCTCCCACTCCCCCTGCTTGTGTTCCCTTTCTCGCTGTCTCTCTCTGTCAAATAAATAAATAAAATCTTTACAAAAAAAATAAAGGATAAGTGGAATAGTAAGGTTTACTTATTACTGGATTGTGCACAATAGCTTGTCTGACACTACCTGTGGTAAATCTGCTTTTTTACTCCCTCGAGAAAACACGTGAACCGTAGCTGATGGAGAAACAATCATTATCATCAATTCTTGTTGTCTTGGCTACCACTAGGTGGGTGCCGCTGATCTATATTACAGACTCTAGGTTGCCAAATGTTGAGGATCGTCCATTAATCACAGGCTTGAGACATACCTAGGATCGCACTAGAGCCAAAGACCATTGGAGATCACACAGCCAGGATATCAACTCACTCCTCAAATAGAACTAGTAATTTTGTGGAAATACAAATTTAACTACTATATCACATTGATTCAGAAGAATTGAACCATTATAATCCTATCCTAATTTTTCTATACAAAAGATAGAATAGACTTTTCAGGTCTCAAGCAATTTCTTGGTATTGAAATTTAAGGTCTCCTAGGAAATGCAGATTTCTGCTTAGAGAATTTCTTCCCCTTATCAGTCATGTCGGAGTTGTTTTTATTATAACATTTCCTTAACAGTGGAAGATATTCCTTTCCATCTTGACCTATGATTGCTAATTATTATCAAAATCAGGCAATGAACAGGAAAAACTGAACAGAAAAGAAGTAATGCAAATTGTTTGGTCAGAGAGTCTCTCAAAGGACTTAGATCAGGAATGGAAGATGCAAGACTTTGTTAAGTGTAACTAACTCACCAAATAAATGTTGAAAAACAATGGCCAAATCTTTAAAATTTCGAGATCAAGATTAAAGGCTTAAAAAAAACTCATTTTCTCTCTTACACAAACTTAATCTTCCTTTTAATGTGTTTGTTCTTACAATTCTGTGATTTATCCATGTGCGTTTGCATTTTATCATACTTTTGTTCTGTTTTTCTTCCTTATTACATCTTAATCTCTTTTTGTGGGCAGAGATCGTTGCAGATCTTTGATTGTGCCAGATGTCTCTGACTGCTGAGTAAATATTAGTTGATTGAGCCATGAGGATATGTTTGCATGATTGCATCTTTCTATACATCACAATTATGAAGTTTTTGTTCTAGCTTTCTATCTTTATGGGCAAGAATGGTCTGCATATAGGGCAGGTAGTGGGTGTGAAATGTAAAATATGACATCATTCTGTACTTTTTTTTAAAGATTTTATTTATTTATTTGACACAGAGAGACAGCCAGAGAGGGAACACAAGCAGGAGGAGTGGGAGAGGGAGAAGCAGGCTTCTTGCTGAGCAGGGAGCCCGATGTGGGGCTTGATCCCAGGACCCTGGGATCATGACCTAAGCCAAAGACAGACACTTAACAACTGAGCCACCCAGGCGGCCCCATCATTCTGTATTTTAAAAATGTTTATGCCCTCCTTTTACATATGAACCATACAGATACATGAGGATATATGTATGTGTACATATGCATACATTTATATATATGAATATATACATGTGAACTATGAATCATCCATTGTTCATGGTGGTAATAGATAGATAGATGATAGGTGATAGATATCCATCTATATAGATAGATATAGATAGATATATGTCCATATATATATATATATATATATACACACACACATATATGGAGAGAGAGGGTTTTCTTTCTTTGAGTGCAGAGATTGTCTTTTACGCTATGAACCATACAATATATGTTTCATGGGTAATACACAGTGGATGCTCAAAAATGTTTGTGCCTCTTGATGATAGATGATAGGACTCTATAATTGTTTATTTTCTGTCACCTCCGTGGAACTAATACTATAATAGTTAACATTCTATACAAAAAAAGTTAAAGTCCTACAGTCTTCCAGGTCATCCTTGAGCCTTACTGTCTCTCCTCAGTACATGTTCTTCAGCAAACAGAACTTATCAGTCATGCCACTGGGATTCTCTTTACTTTCTTCTATTTGCCATGAAAAAAGAGAGGTGAATAAGAGAACGTTACCAGAGGAATAAGGAGATGTGGTTACCTTCCAACAGCTCACTCAGTTGTTGACTTTGGCTTTCATTCAGATGCGAATGAGTGGGAATGATTCCAAAGGCCAAAAGGCAGCTTTATACCAGAGTATATTATTAAACAAACAGATTCTGAATATAAAGTCTGTTTCTTTCCCCCTCAAATGTCACTCTTACTAATGTTTGTAAATATGTCTTTCAAAGAAGTTGAAGCTAGGGATGGTGTTACCTGCTGTAGGGGCTAGACAGAGAAATATATGACCAGACGTGTTTTCGACCCTATGTGCCTGGGATGATAGCTGCCTTCTTTATGGTGATGGATGGTATTTGTAGAAGGTGCAATATCTTTGTATCTCTGTGATAAAGGCAATGATGGTCCTATTACATAACATTCTATATAAATATCTTCAAGTAGAACTGGAATATAGGCTCCACAAGGTCAGAGATTTTCATGTTTTGTTTTTATATATCCTAAGACTTAAAATGGTACTTAACACACAGTAGTTATGAAAGAGACAGTTATTGAATAAAGTAGTAGAAATTTGGACACCTTATTCTTGTGTTTTGTCATCTTTCACTATGCAAGTTGTGTTTTGTTTTCCTGACTTCAAAATCATCTACTAGTATTAATACTAGATAATATGGAGAGACTAAGATAGGGAATAGTCTTAGCAATCATGACAGAAAATACTCCCATCATTAATATTTTTCTTTTCTTTTTGGCTATTTTTCTCAAATGGGTTGATTATATGGGTTGCTGTTTGATTTCATTGCATAATACACTTTAGGAATCAAACAAACTAAGCTTTGGCGAAGATTATTTTGAACAAATTAATAGAGTATTTAATAATTTTGAGAATATATTTCAGAACATTTTATTGCCTTAAAACAGAAATATTAATAGTATCTCCTACATTATGCAGACAACAAAGGGTGAGACAAGAGTGCTAAAGCACTTCTATGGAAGGACTTACACATTCTTTTTTTTTTTTTAACATTCTTAGTTTATTGATCCTCTCATGAAAAATCTGCACAACCTCCACAGATAAAGCCACTGCAGCATCTTTACTCCTTCTGTTGTCCAATCTCCAGCTCACTTTTTGCCAGCACCAGCATTGGCTTTTGCAGTCCCCCTGACTTTCTTCATTCTGTTCTTGCACTCCTTTCACTGTTTTCTTGATGTCTTTTTCTTCTCATACAGGCCATGTCTTGCAAGTCTGTGTTTGGGTTCATTTTTCTTTGCATAATCCAAGGAATCATATATCATGCCAAAGCTGGTTCTTGCCACCACCAAAATGGGTTCTGAATCCAAACACAAATATGACATCAGATGTGGTCTTGTACATTTTGGCTAGTTTTTCCCGAATTTCTGTCTTAGGTACTGTTGCCTTTCCAGGGTGAAGAACATCAATGACCATCTGTTTCTGCTGAAGTAGTCGGTTAGTCATGAACTTCCTGGTCCGGATAGTTACTGTGTCGTTCATGATGGCGGCCAAGCTTCAAGCAGCCGGGGAGGAAAAGACAAACTTACACATTCTTTTAATAGCAATATTCAATTATTCTTAGAATTGAGAATTTTTATTCTAATAATGACATGGGTAATAAACCAGTATGACATATATTAAAGATTTGACTCATAATTCATCTTGGGGAATACAATTGTTCACAAATGATTCCCTGAAATGCCTCTTTAACATTTTTCTTTGTTTACCAGATTATTCCATTAAATCTTTACTGCTATTACTTTAGGATGCTAGTTTAGCCTTACACCCCTTCCCCCCATTTACTTAATTAAAACACACACACACACACACACAGAATCACACACATATGCATTCTGCCACTATAATCCTAATGTGTCTTTTTAGTTTTATTCTAGGTACAATGATGCTGATCATATTAATAACAATAGGAATAAACCATTCTGGATTAGTTTATTTATTTATTTATTTTCACAAACTTAAATTTAAATTATTTTTTCAACTTGAGAGGTAAACAGTTCCTTAAGATCCTCTGAGACGCGGGAGTATAGAGCAGAAAGGCAGTTAGGATTATCAGAGTTTCATTTGGATGTAAGATGAATGTTTCATATGGACGGAGAGCTGGAGCCTTAGTATTTTGTGTCTTTGCACTCTGGGAGAGTCTAACTTGGGAAGCCACAGAGGAATGAAGGGAGGATCGTATTACCTATTATTCTTCTGGTGGCCTCCTGATACCCTGCCCCACTCTTTTGAAATGTATAAATTTATCCTATCTGACATTAGGGCGAGTGTCAGCTAAGTTTAAACCTTTCATAGCTTTTCCACAGCCATTTTGGAATGTCTTTTGTTAGAGGATTGTTGGGAAGTTTGAGAAATGAGAGAAGAGATGGCAGTGCTGCTGGAATAGATCTAAGAAGACTGCTGTCACCAGTCCTGCCCCTGCCAGACATCAGATTGCATTTATGCCTTGAATTATATGTGCTACCTTTACTTGTCTACCTGAGATGAGCTTTTGGATGATGAGTGTACAGCACTCACTCGAATGCACAATTCTGGGCCCAGTCCTGGACTTGGAAGAGATGAAAGATGATTTGAGTGGAATTCTTTGTAAGGTTTGATATATGAGGAACCACTTAGCATACAAAGTATATATAGAACTGAAGGACCTAATCTTACCTATAAGAGATTATACATCATTAATAATTATGAATGAGGTAAATGGCTATTTAAAGCATAGGTTGACAATTAGTATAAATAAGATCTAATCAAAACGCTTACAGTTCATCATTAAGAAAACATATCAAGAATGGGAAGAATGTAAGAATGGTTATATGTACAAGATTTTAGGACAATATCCCTACCTTTTTGGTACATAGTTCCCCAAATTAGAACCACTTTTTCTTATCTCAGGAGAACAGCAAATGCATAAGTTAAATTAAAATTTACATCTACAAACCAGGGTTTAAATATGTCTGTACAAAAGTGAAATATCATTTGGAAATTATAATAAATCCTAGATTAACTCAACCATGAATAGAATTCTAACCAGGTGTTTTATTTTTGCATAAATGAATTTAATAAGTAAATCACATAGCAACAAGTTAGAGGCCTGTGATACACTGATTAACAATCTAGTAGATTTTTTCCCTTACATTCCACATTTAGAGGAAAGATTAAAAATATTAGGTAAAAATATCTCCTATCTCAGATATTATTAACTTTTACATCACAGAGATTTAAGTATAATTTTAAATAGTGAACAGAACCAAGGAAATGTTACATTATATTTACCACATTATTTATTCATAGTCAGAAAAGTGGCCTTAGTCTACTAAGAAAGGATTTTAAAATGGAAGGTTGAGACTAAGTATGAGCTGTCTGATGAACTTACTGTTGTTTCAAAATATTAAATTCAGTAAATACCTTAATGGCAAAGTATTACGATCAATGGAAGAATATTTATCCAATACAGTGAGGTAAGATACACAAAGAGCAGCAGATGGTCTACTGAATAATTGAATACCTTTCAACTTTACTTGGCTTTCGTTGAACTCACCTATCTGACCTATCTTTATTTGCTACTTTCCTACACAAACAACTGGAAGCCTAATAGCTGGCTAAAGCTGAAAGTGTCCATACATTATTTAATTTCCTCCCTCTCTCACAGCTAAAGAAATGTAAGAATATACAAGTGAAATTAAATTAGGTAAGCACACACTGCCAGTTAATGAAAGAGCATAGCTAAACCTAGTTTCTTAGCTTCTAGTCCAGTGTTTTTTCCATGCTACTATCCTACTTCCCTACTATCCTGCTTCCCGTTAAAATTGGGCAAAAATATATTTTCTCGAATTATCCGGAATAGTGATTCCTAGTGTTTTTGGAGTTATTCCTTCCTTAGGATGTTAATCATGCTGAGTCCTTGCAAAATATATATGTAACCTGTTTCTCTTCTTCTTTGTTTACCTTCTCTTTGTTTAAAGATGACACATTTTGAGATTAATTTAGTTTTGAGATTTGAGAACTTTGAAATACTTCCAATGGAAGTTAAACTCTTTTTTGTAGGAATCACATTGTCATGTTTATGTTCCTAGCAATTAATAGAATGTCTGGTGCATAATAAATGTTCTCTGAACTGAATTAAGCTTAACAAAATTGATGTAATCGACCAAGGGTTAGTGAAGTCATGCTTTGAAGTCACTTACTCAGAGAGTGTTTCAATTTCCCACTTTGAATGGGTAGACACTGTCTATGTTGAAAATAAACTGATCTATTTAACCAAGGATGGCATTGACAAACAGGAACTTGCTTATGGTGCTTTCCCAGTTAGGTTTTTCATTATTTATGTTGTAATTGTTAGATGCAGTCTTGATATGTCGTGTGTTTTCCTCATTTTAATATAGCTACACTTTATAATAATTCATTTTTGGCTGTCTTCTCAGCAGACTGATAATTCAGTGTCATTATTTACTCTACACTGTCTATTGTGATTCATCTTTTATTGTGTCCTCACATAGTCCTTTTGCCTTTGAAGCTACTGTAACTTCAAAGAAAAATAAATGAAGAGACGTATAGACTCAGTGCTCAAGGAGAGGAATCTTAAAAACGTGGATAAAAAGTGGTTATATTTTTCTTTTTCATTTTTCATAAGTATTAAATTCAATAGTCTCTCTTGAGAAGTCCTTGCCCCATATTTCCCCTTCTTGACCCCCTTTTTTAATCAGTGTGTGTGCATGCTATGTGCAATTTATGATATAGCAGATGGGAGGCCTTGTATTTAGGAGAACAATCCAGTAGATGGACCTTGAGTTGAATTTGGACAGCTACAAATCTAGAGAACACAAGAAACAGCCCCCAGAACTCCATGTCTCAGTATTGGCCATAGCTCTTCTGGGCAATTACCACTTTGGGGCCACAGGAAACATTTAAGCGCCTGTTAGAACAAATCTTCTTATGCTTCCACCTGAGTAGGATGGGAGGAGAGGGCAATAACTTTCCTCCAGATTTTATTGTTTGCAGATAAAGGTATACCAAGCAGCTGCTTTAGTCAGACAAATAGAGCAAACTAAATAAATGAGAAGTGTTTATCTTATGTACTTTTTTTTTTCTTTTAGAAAGCACACATTTTGTGGCCTAGATAAATTTGTTTAAGGAACATCTGTTTATACATTGGTTTGTTTCCTGGTATTATTTCTTTTTCTGTCCTTATGCAAACACTGTAGATTCTTATATATGCATTGTTTATGCTTGTTGAATGAATAAAGGAAGAACAGAAATATACCACATAGATCTGGAACATTTCTGAGAAATAAATCATCTAGTCCCATCCACTAGTACTATAAGTGAGAATATGGAAGTCTGGAGAGGCTGCAGAACTTCTAATTAACAGAAGGAGTGGTTAGTGTCCATTTCCTTTGATTCCCACTACATTGTGTTTTCCATTGTAAAAATACAACTGCTGCTAAGTTGCTAGACTTTTTATAACTCTTGACTCCAGGATTGAGGAAGTTCTTACTTTAGTGTCTGAGCCTTTATGATCCTAGTATAACTTCCTACCACAGAAATATCTCTTAGAGTAAGATGTAGTCAGAAATCCGATTTCTCAGTAACTAGTCTAGAATAATACATGTATATAAGGATTCATAAAAATAAATGTTTATTCCAGTAATGTTTATAATAATAAAATCCTGGAAAAAACCTAAATGTTTCTGTATGGGGAATGGTTAAATGAATCTTAATATTTTTATTCTATGAAATAAAATTGTTACTTTGCAGCAATTAAAAAGAATGAGTCATACTTATGTTTGGTAATAGCAACAGAATTCTAAGACATTGTACAATAAAAATAAAAGTTGCAGAATATCTACAGTATGTAAAACACCACAAACATGTAAAAAAACAATATATAAAGTAGTTCCAGATCTACATGACATGTATATAAAAGAATTAAGAAAAGATGGGAAATAAATATATTAAATTTGTGATAGAGACAGTTACCTACGGGGAAGGTAGGACTAAAAGTTGAAGGTGGCGGGGCGCCTGGGTGGCTCAGTCGTTAAGCGTCTGCCTTCAGCTCAGGTCATGATCCCAGGGTCCTGGGATGGAGCCCCGCATTGGGCTCCCTGCTCAGCGGGAAGCCTGCTTCTCCCTCTCCCATTCCCCCTGCTTGTGTTCCCTCTCTCGCTGTGTCTCTCTCTGTCAAATAAATAAATAAATAAATTTAAAAATAAATAAATAAATAAATAAATAAAAGTTGAAGGTGGCTTTCAAAGGTAGCTTGATTTCATCTCTGTGTTTAATTTGTAAAAAATAGAATGTATTCATGAATTATTTGTGTAATATAAGAAAAGTTTTTAAAATCACAGGATCCAATAAAAACTCAGTATGCTATTTTGACCTCACCTTACACCAGGGACTGGGAGAGAATATGCAGATGTGCAGGAAGAGGTTGTCATTCTAGGCCAGCTAGTGTTCTATAAAAGAGATAAATGAGTTACTGGTATCTAATTATTATAGAAAATGAAGAAAATCACAAAAAATAGGGAGGAGTAGTGAAAAAAGATAGTGAAACTGATTATGTTTTTGTCAACAGAATTCATTTCATTAGTAATAAGAAACCAATTTTTTCAAGTCCAGATACTCAAGTATTCACTATGTCATAGTCTCTGAAAAAGATCAGAATTTTCAGGGTTTAGCTATTCTGAAATATTTTATCTTTTGTTGCTTCTGCACTTAATTATTACATATGTTTTGACATCAATGGATATCAGAAGAAATGAGTAAAAATCAGGATAAGGAGAAAAAAAAGGGGGTTATTTAAACATATATTTAGAGAAGAAACAGTGAATTATATAAAAATGCTAAATTATTGCTAAGGAAGAATGATATCCAATTAAAATATTTATCTTTCTGAGATATGACCCAGCTGCTAGAAATATGATGTCATCTTAAAGCATTATTTAGGTAGAAGAACTTCATGAATAGCTATTTTATATCAAAGATGATTCACAACAAAACTCTGTGAGGTTTGTTGATGGAAAATTAGGTAGTAAGGAGGTGAAGATCACGGGCCTAATGTTTAGACATACCTAAGTTTTGAAACCTGATTCTGCTACTTACAGGTTGTAATATCTTGTGTAAGTTACTTAATCTATCTATGCCTCAGTTTACTCTTTTGTTAAAGGCAATGATACTGCATACCTTGCATGTTGTTTTAAGGAGGTAATAAATGATGTAATGAAAGAAAAGCACTTAGCTTAGGAGTACTCAGTAAGCTGGAGAGGAATTACTTTTTTCTCCTTCCAGTAGAAGTTTATAAATGTAGGCAGACAGTAAAATGATAACTTTTTATCAGTGTTCTACAAAAAAGTATAGATTATTTAGCTTTTTAGTTAATTTGATGAATATAGACACATATCTTACACTTATGATAGTTTAAACCCTGTGGCAAGCTTTTCAGGGTTTTCGTAAGGACAGAACAATCAGCCATTTTTCTTGGTTTAGTGTGGCCAAAGGGGAAGGGACAGTCAGTCAGAACATGGCCAGGGAGAGGCTGGAGATAAAAGTGATAGTGGGGAGATGAAGCTGCTCAGTGTTCTGCCTACAGGGCTGTCCTCTGCACACAGATGATAACTGACTTCAATTGACAAGGATTGGGGGAGTAGATGGAAGTAGATAAAAGCATGGAGATGGTCTGCCAATGCTAAACTACTCCCCAGCTGCATGGTTCTTTTAGAATTGATTCTTCCCTTCATGGGCATATCTATCACAAGCTTTACTTTAAGAAAAAAACCAAAAACACGACAAGCAAAAAACATGTAGATCTCAGCTATATGAGCAGGTTATGGTTTATCTAAGTTATCCCTGACTTTAGAGATAACTAAAGTGGGTGGGAAATCCACATGCTCCACTTTTTCCTTGTTAAATAATTCTATAGTTAGGAAGGTATTTCATCTAATTTCTGTTTCTCAACACACACACACACCACCCTCCACCACCACCCTGCCACGTACACACACATACCACAACCACCCACCACCCTGCCACGTACACACACACACCACCACCCACCACCCTGCCACGTACACACACATTACCAGGGTAGAAAAACTTTTAATGACTATATGCTTTTCCTCTGAATAACTGAACGACTACTGGAAATTAATGCTTTGCTTTGCCCTTTTTCTTCTTCAATAGACTGATTTCTACTGCTTCCTTTACTAGAAATGAAAAATATCCATTTACTATCCTTTGTAAAATAACTTCTCATAGATCTGAACTTATTCAAGATAGTATTTGAACAGTTAGAATGACATGGAACCAAATATAGCCATCTTTCATTTACTGTAGAAATATAACTCTTCAGATAAAAGTCTCGTTCAAAAAATTGATCATCTGTATAGAAGGTTTTAAAAAGCAAAATGAACTATGTGGTTATTAATATCCTCAGCTGAGATTCTATACATGGGATTGCAAATGCTAACTGGTTATATATTCTGTTTTGCTTCCCTTTTTTGACTTAATTTCCAGGAAGTGGAGAGCCAAATTTAATGTTTAATCTCAGTAAACACAGGCCAGGTGGTTGATATATTTATTTCATTCCTTTATACAGTTTTAAAAATAAATCTAGCTTAACAGTTTTATTTCATATAGTGGTATTTTCCTTTATTTTTTAAAAGATTTATTTATTTATTTGAGATAGAGAGTGCATGCATATGGGGGAGGAGGAAGAGGGGCAAGGGGAGAGAGTCTTCAAGAGATTCCTTGCTGAGCATGGAGCTTGATACCAGGACACTGAGATCACTACCTAAGAGGAAACCCAGAGTGGGAGCCCTAACCTACTGAGCCACCCAGGTGCCCCATAGTGGTATTTTATAATAATAAGTTCTTTTTGGAAGTTGGCAGGGTCAGTTATATAGAGGATAATTAACAAGTTCTGCAATTTTTTGTTGAAGATTACTTCCCTTTAAATAACAGGAGGTGGTCTAAAATAGGAGAACTAAATAACCTCTAGTATACTTTCTTGATCTAAATTTCTATTATTATGATTGGGTTTTTGAACAACTATATCCAACCTTTCTATCAGAACAATGAAAATTGGTTTTTATTTTAAATTAGGGGCTTGAGTAAATTCTGGAAAATTCTAATCATTAAAAGAATCATGAAGGATTTGCATTTTTAATATTGTATAGTTATATACAGTGTCTTATAGTTCAGAATCAAGAGATCTGGGACATATTTTCAGGAAAGAAAGATCCTTGCTTTCTTGAATGATTTTCTATAACACCTCACTCATGCACCTGAACCTTTGCCTGTAAGTTGCATTTGTCATTACAGAATTTGAATTCAACACCAGGATTATTGTACAATGGTGAGAGGCATGGCCTTTCTTAGAGTAAGAAAAATATAGTTTATCTAGAGTAAAACCCTGAGTTTAGCCACTGAGTTAGGGATGCAAAGTGCTGTACACCAGTGCTTCTCAAATTTAATGTGAGTACAAATCAGTTGGGGGTCTTATTAAATGCATGTTGTGACTCATTAGGTCTGGGGTGATGTCTGAGATCCTATGTTTCTAACAAGCTCCTTGCTGATATGAATTCTACTGGTCTGGGGATCTTGCATAACAATGACTTACATAACTCTGATATTTAGGGTCAGGTAAGGTTAATATTTTTGATTTGAAATCTAAGAGTGTTTGGAGGTCACTTTCCGTCATGAACTTTCACAGACTAAAAATATCATTGATGGTAAAGATGTGTGCTGCCAAACTAACATATTCAGCCATAAATTGTCCCTTTACTGTTTATTGGAATGAAATTAAATCTTCTAACACATTAGGTCAAATGTGTCTATAGATCTGCACACATGGGTTCCGGGGTAGATACAGAATACTTCCATGTATTTGTGCTATTTAATTTTCTTTATTTTGAATGCCTGATATGGCTTGATATGAACCAGGAGGAATGATGGGAAAAGAGCTGGATGAGGCAAGTTTAATGCTTTTACTTTTGAAATACAGCAGAAATTTGCATAAGCTGCTTTTATATAACCATCATAGAGATGTTTTGTGGAAAAATGGGGACATTTATTAATAAAGACCCATTAAGTCATTTAGTTAATGTGAAAGCTGAGAATATTATCACTGTTGAAATGAGAAATAATTTTTATTTTTCCCCCTCCTTAAGATATATCATCAATGTTGCTATTAATGGTGACTTTATCAGATGATTTCCAGAGCATGACTTGGAGTCAGCTCCCTTGTTGATAATGAATAACTTATAAACAGATAACATTCACAATTGTTAAAGTACTTCAGAAGCAATATAGATAGAATTTCAATATAATCCTAGTTAAGACCGTCTTTGTTTCAATATAATGTAGAAAAACCTTTTTAATTTTAGAGAGGAGTGTCAACATCCATTACCATTTTATATGAAAATGTAGGCATAAAAAGTTAAGGCAAGAGAAGTTGTTACAAATAGAGCTGAGAACAGAACTGTCCTCTTAGAATCATGTCCCTCACTGAATTCTCCAGATAAATTTTTCTCTGAGCAACACGTAAGTGGGAATAGAATTTCTCCTTTCTCTTTAATATTTATTTCATTCACTCTAAAACATTTATAAAAAGTCCATTTTGTGCAGTGAACTATTACTAAATGTTTTATGGAAAGGATTTATATGAAAAAACAAAGAAAACACTAAAACTAAAAAGCAAAAACAAATTACTATATGGACTTCTGCTTCTAGTGAAGATGGGGTAATAGAGGCCAGATTTACCCTTCTGTCTGAAACAATTATAAAAGCAGATAAAACAATGTTTGCAGGTATTGAACATCAGACAGCACAAGATAGTGATTCCTGAGAAAGAGGAAACAAATGAGGTAAGCGCTATGATTGCCTCAGCTCAGTGTCTGAAGAGGATTTCCTGGTAATAGTCCAGGGAGGGGGAACCCAGGCTAAATCTGGTCTTATCTCAGAGTTGAAGAGATGAAACTGGTCATCTGGGGCGACAGGCATTGTTAGAGGTTGCAGGGCAGAGTCCCTGCACAGAGAGAACTTCACAGACCAATAACTCCTGAAATCTCCAGAAGATACCCCCAAGTCTTCAGTTGGGTACAAATCAGTTTATGCATCTAAGGAAACAAGAACCACATGAAGAAACATAAAGACCAATCACCAAAGTTCAAACAGAGCTGAGAGTAGTTCATGTTCTTACACAGAATTTTAGTCATAATTCAAAACATATTAGATGGAGTACTCAAAAAAGTTATTACCTCAGTAGTGGAGCAAAATTAGCCTTAAACTAAAGAAATCTCTCTAATCCTACCTCATAAAATTTAATGGAGAGCCTCAAAAGGATAAACTCCTCCCAAGTAACTTAACTATGGCCAAGAACAAAATTCAAGAATTCTAATAGGAATGCAGAACTATCCATCACCGACCCGACAAGACAAAAATTACAATGTCTGGCATCTAATAAGAAATTACCACACATGTAAAGAAGCAGGGAAATATGACCTAAAATGAAGAGAAAAAGCCATCAATAGAAACAATCCAAAATTGACATAGACTATGGAATTAGTAGGTGATGACATTATAGAAGTTACTGCAGCTATATCCCATGTAGAGGAGAGATGGAGCACAGTAAGTAGAGGCACGGAAGATATGTAAAAGACCCAGATCAAACTTCTAGAGATGTAAAATACAATATCTGAGATGAAATGGACACTTGTATAAAATTCACAGTAGAGTAAACCTACAGAATAAAACAAATCAGTGAACTTGAAGATAGCAAAAGGACTATTCAAAATAAAACACAGAGAGGAAAAAGACCAAAAACAAATGAACAGAGTAACTGTGGTCTGTGGCAAAACTTTAACTAGCTTAAGCATATGTGTTAATTATAATCCTCAAGGTGCAGGGGATAGGGGGCGCGGGCAGAAAGATTATTTGAAGAAATTATTGAAACGTTTCCAACCCAAGACATGCAATGGACCTCAAGTGCATGAAACATGGAGAAACCTACACCAAAGACCTCATAATAAAATTGCTTAAAATCACTGGCAAAGAAAAAATCTTAAAAACAGAATAAAAACATATTTTGTATGTAGGACAAAGTATAACACCTTTTAAAAAGTATTGGGAAAAAGAACATGTCGACCAGTATAGAATTCTATACCAAAATTTTCCTTATTACTTAAGAAAAGGAATCTTCATTAATTAGCTTAGAATCAGGAAAGTATGGGCCTTATCTGATAAGTCCTCAAGGGGATTGATTGTAGTCACTCCTTATTCCTTCCAAACCTTTCCCCCCCACCCCTCTTTTTTTTTAATCAATACAAGGTTGGAGAAAAGATTTATCTTATGCATATCTATTAATTAGTAATGCTAAGGTCTCATCTGTAAAGGAAGATGTCCCCTCATAGGTATCAGAGAGGTGCTTAAACTCTAACTTTTGGAAATCAAGTATTAGTTCTCAGATATTACTATTTCTCTGAAGTTCTCTTCTGCAATGTCAATTACTCTGCTCTACTCCTTCACTGCTGACCTCAAAGAGTGTTGCACAAAAAGCTACTGAGGGGGCCAGTATGTTATAAACCCACTCATGGCTCATAGGAGAACTTAAATAGTTGGGAAGGAGAAGATGAAAAAGATGTAGAAAGGGGACAGGCTTTACTTACTTAAATTTTTGTCTAGGGCTACAACTAATAAGGAGAATCATGGATAAGATGCATCTAATCCAAGAAACCCAGACAAACGTTACTGCTAAAGATTATATTTCAACTGTTAAGATACTTTAAATTAAGGCATACAATTTTCTGTTGTTATTTGCTCTACTGACAATAACTCTTTGGGGTTCCTGGACCCAATTCCAATGTGGTGAGGGGGTCTCCCACCACAATACCAAGCAATTCTCAGACACCAATAGGGTGTCCAAGAATTCAACACAGTTCTGACACTGTCTACCTGAAGGTAGGATCAGATTCCACGGGATAAGGGCTCTGTCCTACAAGATTATTCTCCACCCCCAATTTGTTACAAGATTTCCTTCTCCTTGGGTGCCCGCAGTTCTTGGTCATGCCACTCTGAAGAATGAAGAGGTAGACCAGACAGAGTGGTGGACAGCAAAGCAAGGTTTTATTGAGCGATAGTAAAGTACATTGAATGATAGAGTACAAAGATCCCAAAAAGGGAGGGGACCCAAGAGTTTTGCCACTGGAGTTTCTAAGTCTGGGAATTTTTATGGGCTAGTTGGTGGGCTGTTTTAATCTGATTAACCCTCCCATCCAATCAGGTTTTTATCATCTATCATGTGGGAAGGGGTGGAAGGTTCCTTCCAGGGTGATGTAAAATCCTTTTAAGGGTGGTTTCCTCTTAGGGTGGGGTGCCCCCCTTGTCCTGCCTGGCTTTCTTCCAACTATCCTTCTTCAACTTCAGACCCCGGTTGCAAACCCCAGGCTGTTACCTATACTTCTGACCTACCAGCTATGGATTGGAGGTTCCAGTGACCTCCTCCTTAGGTTCTTTTAATTTGCCAAAGTGACTCACAGAACTCAGGGAAACATATTTACCAGTTTATTAAGGATATGAAAAAGGATATGAGTCAACAGCCAGATGAAGAGATACATAGGATGAAGTATGAGGAAAGGGTGAGGAGCATCTATGACCTCTCCAGGTGTCTCCATGTGTTCACCCACCTGGAAGTTCTCCCAACCCTGTACTTACGGGGTTTTATGGAGGCTTCATTGCACAGTCATGATTGACTAAGTCATTGGCATTAGCTGATTCAACCTCCAGCTCCTCTCCCATCCCCAGAAGTCTGGGGCTGGGACTGAATGTTCCAAACCTCTAATTGCATGGTTGGTTCTTCTAGAAATCAGCTCCCTGTCCTTAGGTCACCTAAAGAGCTTTCCAAAAGTGATTCATTAACATAACAAAAGATACCTTTATCACACAGTACAGGAAGTTCCAAAGGTTTTAGGAACTGTGAGCCAGAAACCCTGGAAGGAAACCAAATACAAATGAGAAATATATTTTGGTCACCATTCATCTGAATGACCAAAATATATTATTTCTTACAAATCACAATATCGCATTTGCCTTAGATTTATGGGCTAATGTTAATTTTTACAGCTTTTCTAACTCCTGTATTGTGTAAGGAAAATTAAAAAAAAAAAAAAAAGAGGGCTGCAATTGAGTTGTTTAAATTCTCAGTTTCCAAGGAAATTTTTAAGAGGGTAGCATTCAAGTCCAATGCCCCAGGGACATCTCAGAGGCCTCCCTATTTAGGAGGCCCCACCCATCCTAACTTCCATCAGTGACATTTAAGTTATGTTACAGTTTGCCCCAAATCAAAAAAGACCCAAATCATTTTATAAGATAACTTAGATTGAATATAGTTATCTACAGTTATTGAGTAATTCAGGGCCATAATAAATAATATTTACTATGAATAATATAATAAGTATCATGCAAATGTTATTGGACTTCCGATAAAATGTGTAATAAGAGAAAATTCTAGAGGGCCTGGCTGGCTCAGTTGGTACAACGCGTGACTGTCTATCTCAGAGTCATGAGTTCAAGTCCCACATTGGGTGTAGCGCTTACTTAAAAAAAAGAGAGACAGAGACAAAGAAAATTCTAGAGATGCTGAGATCCCCTGTGTTAGAAGTTATTAATTAATTTTTTAAAATTATGATCATCTATTCTTAAAGCTCTCATCTCTGATTTTATGAATGTACACAGAAGCAATTCAACTAAAAGTCTATTAAAATATTTTAACTATTTCTAAAATATGTTGTTAAAAATAAAGCTAATTTGGCCAAATAAACTACCACATACTGGGGAAATGTCATCATATTGAAAAGAGGAAGAATGGTTGGTGTTTTTAATGTGTGCTTGTGTGTGTGTATAAAGTCATGGTTGAGTAGAAAGGTGTTGATTTATTTACTTATATATTTACATAAAAATATTTATGGAATGCCAACTCTGGGCCAAGAACTTTGTTGATGCTGTACCAGTGGATGGCTCCATGGTTAGCAATTTTATTTTTATTAGTCCTAAAACATTGTCTTGTTTACTGGATGAAGCTGGAAAATACTATTACAGAATATAAGAACTTCCTGCTAAGAAACTTGCAGTATAATTAGAAGACTTAATACACATGAAAGTGTTTTAAGGAGGTGCCAAAAACTTAAGAAAAATACTATTTTTCTTTTCATTTAAAATTGCTATACTCCCCAACACATAGCATATGTTTGAACAAATGATCAGAGATGGAAAAAATTCATCAGTAGGCCTCCATAAGTAGATTATTTGTGAACAGGAGTCTGAAGAAATTAAATGACATTGCCTAAGAGTAGAAGGTGGTGAAAATAAGCATATTCCCTGTACCAATTATAAATCCTGGAACACAAAAGTCAGTCACAGGGACTGGTAAGTTGACTAGCTTATCTGGAAAAAGGATTTGTGTTGGGAAATGATAAGAATTGAAGTGAGATGGAGATGGGTCCATACGGTGTTCTAAATGTTGAGTGGAGGAGTTTGGAATGAATAAGAAAGCCAATTCAGACTTTTATAGAATTTTAGAGCAGGACAATCATTTGATCATATACCTTCCATGTCCCTTCAGAGAAAACTGACGTTAGTGAGAGTACACAACTATTAGTGGCATTGCCACTTGGGATCAGAATCCAAGATTTCCTATTTTCAGTGTTTGTTGTTTTCATATACCCCGCTACATTGTGAAATGATGCTCCTTTGACTAGGAGCAAGAGAAACATATGACTATAATGATCATTGGGAATACTTTGTTAGGAAATTTCTACTCTAAATACTATAATGAAAGCACTCTCTTCCTCTTCCCTCTGCCTTACTCTATAGCCTCAGATGGATGGATTACCAGCCCTTGATGTATGTGGGTCTGTGATATCATTTCTTCCACACAATAGGAGCAGAGTCACCACTGGGCAGTTCAGGCTCCACTCCCTTCTGACAAGGCCACTATGTCATCCAAGCTCTGTCTCAGGGCAACTTCCTTCAAGGTCAGCCAAAGATGGGTGCTCCTCTAACCTGCTGTGAATCTCGGCCCAATTATGTTGATGCCCTCCTGCCACAACTTGGGATCCTCTCACTGTTTTCACCCAGAATATAATGGGTGGAACCTTTGATGGAATTTATGGCTCCTGTTCTATTTTAAGCAGAAGAGTGTGACTTCTTTTAAGGGGAGTCCATTTGATTTTGATAGCTACTTAACCATTTCTCAGAGTGCCTGTCAGCTGGAGGAGGAGGATGGGGTAGCACAGTTAGAATCAGTTTCAACATTTCTTTCTTCCTCCCCTAGGAATTTTTAAGATTGTTCATTATAAGTCATGGTTTGGGACGCTAGCTCAGCCTCTGCTACAGATTCACAAGATCACTCTTCCAGTCCTTCTAAATCTTATATTTTCAGGGAGGGATGAAATGCAGTCATCCTGTAGGCTCTCCTTAGTACCAGGGGACCACATATGTCCTCCAGAATGGAAGACGGCTGAAGAGGAGGAGTGGAAGGTACCATTTGCTCAATTCTCTATAACCAGTTAGGATACTGAACCAAGTACATGACTTCTCTCCTCAGTGCATTTTGTTCCGAAGGATAGATAGCCACTCCTAGGGATGTAAAGTCTCTCTAGACAGTTTTAATCTTCTGGTTCATATGTATTAAATTTCATGGTTGGAAAGCTTTAGAAACATTGATAAACTTCACATTATTATAGATACCTTGGTTTTCCAAATAGACCTGAAAAACTATCAGTTCCCAGTGTCATTCAGACTGGCTATTCCTGTGGCCTCAGCCAACCTCACTGTGTGGACTGGATGCCAGTCTCTGAAAAGATATGTTTAAGTCCTAATCCCAGTACTTGTGAATGTAACCTTATTTGGACAAAGGGTCTTTGAAGATGTAATTAAGATCAGGAGCTCCAGATGTGATCATCCAGGTTTAACCAGGTGGACCCTAAATCAGATGACTATCTTAGAAAAATACAGACAGCAGAGAAGAAACACAGAGAATATGTGAAGGTGGAGGCAGAGATTGGAGTTATGCAGCTACATGCCAAGGAGCACCAATGACGACCTATAGCCACCAAAAGCTAAGGAGGCAAAAAAGGATTCTCCCCTAGAGCCTTCAGAGGGAGCATTGTCCTGCCAACACCTTGATTTTGAACTTCGGCTTCCAGACCGTGAGAAAATAAAATTCTGCTGGTTCAAGTCACCAAGTTTGTGGAGGTGTGTTATAGCAGCCCTGGGAAATGAGCACACTAGCCGATGGCAACATAAAGCAGGCTGTTAGGGACTGCTGTGTGCCCTTCCTGCCCAGGTCTCAGCTAGCCTGGCCCTGAAGACAGCAAAACCTGAAGTCATCTGAAACCTTGAAGCCCCACCTCTTCCTCCACCATTCTTGGTTTCCCCTCAAAATACAATCTCCTGATTTAGTCTCTTCCATACTTTAATCTTCAGTGGGATTGCACTGTTTCTTGCTTCCCCACGCTTCCACTTCTCCACTTCCTACAAACAGGACTGGCTACATAATTTGAGGGAACCATTGAAGATGGAAATGTGGGCTCATTTTAAAATTAAGAATTTCAAGGGGCGCCTGGGTGGCTCAGTTGGTTAAGCGACTGCCTTCGGCTCAGGTCATGATCCTGGAGTCCCGGAATCGAGTCCCGCATCGGGCTCCCTGCTCAGTGGGGGGTCTGCTTCTCCCTCTGCCCTCTTCCCTCTCGTGCTCTCTGTCTCTCATTCTCTCTCTCTCAAACAAATAAATAAAATCTTAAAAAAAAAATTAAGAATTTCAAGACAAGAGCAGAAGAGCCAAGCATGGGACCTTCTTAAAAGTAGAGCCCTGTGCTTCTGCACAGGTTGTATACCCATGAGGCCAGCTCTGCCTCCTAAATTTATCCACTCTGGCTTGGCAGAGTCTTTGTTCAATACTGATAAATCCCACTACCTTCATAACTTATTCACACTATGCTTTATCCATTTTCTTGCTTCATGTGAAAAATCAGCTTTTTTTCTGAGAATAGTTTCCCACAGATCTTCCCTCAGTATAAAATACTCATTATTTTAACTCTCCAGGACCCCAATGGGAGGCAGCATTGGCATCCTCGTAGCTCCCTAGTATTGCTTTTGAACAGTGTTCCACCTCTTATACCAGCCCTTGATCTGTTTAGCCTCTTGCTCCCTGTATGTGTACCTCCTGCCCCAACTCTGCACTGTCATCCACTCAGTTCCAGATCATTCCACCAGATTCATGGGAATCTTTGGTATCTGACTCACTCCTTCTCTATCTCATGGCTTCTTAACCACTGTGGGTGGCTGCCGTGTCCACGTGGATGGCCTTTTCAGTACCTTAGTCTCCAATTTCTTGATCTTCATTCTGTCAGCTAACCTCACCCACTTTTCTTCCATAAACCATGTCATCACTACTACTAGAACTTTCAAGAAAACTGTCCCACCTTGACTACAATTTATTTTTCTCTCTCCTTCATTTGATTTATATCTGTAGTTCCTTGACTTCTTTTTCTCTCCTTATTTATGTCTTCACCTATTCTCCTATGTCATATTACATTAATCTCATAGCTCTGTCCTTCAACTACTCTCTTAGTAATGGCAGTCAAGTTTTCTCCTTGTTTTTTCATCAGATCACTTGGTAAAACCCCAAAGTTGATTAACCTTTCTGCATTTAGAGTCATATATTTTATTCAAATTCACATAATGGTGTGCTACTACTTCCACCAATTTCTGGACTCAAAAGTATTTCTTTGGGCTTATGGTCAGCTTCTCTCCACCATTCCTAGCAATAGCTACTACAAACCTTTAGGCTGTTTACCTGATTGCATCATCTCCCTTACTTGCCTGATAGAAGTGAGAGACTACCAAAAATCTTCAATCCACTATAAGTAGACGTAGACCAAAGCATTCTATAAATAGCATTTTCTTAAGTCATTATTTTGTCTTAATTGAAGGAAATGAGATTACATTCTTTCATTTAAAAACTGCTTTTAAGCACTTGTTTTGTACAGGTATTATTCGAGCTACTAAAGATACAGTGTTTATGGAACATACATTCAAGTGGTTCTAATTATTTCAAATATATAATTTAAAAGTATATCAATGAGGACTAATCATTTTATCAAATTTAACCGAAAATACAGGTTTTACAAAACAAATTTTATGAGTATAAGGAGTACAGATGCAGAATCATAAAAATCCAATCATGGTAGTGTAACTCACATATCTAAACATTTTAGTATCATTCTCTATTATAGGTTATCCAAAATAATTAAGACTTAGAATAATTTCCCTTAGTAATAATATTTATAATATATTTGATATACAAATATATTTGATAATGTCAAATAGTAAGTTTTGAAGTTACATTAAAAATATAAATAACTCTGAATCTCTTTAATTAATATTTGTATGACCACACAAGTGACTATGTTTTTAGAAAATAAAATGTACAGGTTGGCTTCTAGAAAAATCACAAGCTTTATTAACAGAGTGTAAGTTTAAATAAAGTCAAGCAATCTTTTTTTTTTTTTTTTTTAAGGGGGGTAGGGAGAGCAAGAGAATCTTAAGCAGGCTCCACGCCCATTGTGGAGCCCAAAGCCCAGGCTCTACCTGGGTCTCAATCTCACAATCCTGAGATCATGACATGGGTTGAAATCAAGAGTTGGACACTTAACTGACTGAGCCACCCAGGTGCCCCAAAAGTTGATCAACCTTAAAGGCAGAAAGATCTAAGTTCAAAAACTGATTTGCAGTCTTGTTAGCTATTTCATTTCATTCAAACCTTATCTTCTCACCTTGCTGGGCCTCAGCTTATTAAGTGAAAATGGCAAGCAATGATTATTACTACATTGTGGAGGTAGAAATACATAATTTAAAGGGCCTGATTGTAGCACCATTAGTAGATACTTTAAATGAATTATTTTCCTGATTATATTTTCATATCTCACATAGCCTTTGCCTAGAAAGGGAATTTAGAAGTAGTCAGTAGTGAAGTGGCAGGTATCATAGGCCTGGGTAGGAAGCCAGGGCACAGTACCTTCCTAAAACCTAAAAAGTATTAAGATTTGAGCACTAAAAATGACTTTCAGGAAAACAGAGGTGATCTCAGGACTTCAGTGAGGACAAACCACCTTCTCAGGAAGCAGAGACCTGTACCTTAATTTTTTTCAGCAGTATTGTCATCCATTTAATATGGCTTTTAAAGGACACAATGAAACCCTAGTAATACGGACCTCATTTTCCTTAGTGAGAACCTTTAGATGAAACTGGATATGCATTGTTATCTGTTTTACTTGTCCAAAAGTGGTCAGCTATTCCATGTTGCTTCCCAATCTGTTAAAATAATCTGCTAATAAACACGAAGACCCAAATTCCAGGTGCAGATAAGAAAACTATGCACATTCCTACCTTCTCCAAACAGCCGCGATTAGATCAAAAGGCAACCTTATGACACTTAGAGCAAACCCTCCGGGCGCGCACAGATGGGTCAACCGACAAGTTGTAGCGTCCGGGAAGAGAGAGAGAAGCGAAATTCCTGCACTTACATCAAGCGAATTCTTAGAACCTGAACAGTCACCCAGGGAACTGAGAGTGGCAGACGGGGAGGACATCGGTGCTGTGACGATCCCCGACGATTAGTTGTCTGTTAACGTGCACGCAGGAGAGCCAACAAGGAAGAGCCTCCGTCGCGCTAGCCCTCGAGCCCCAAGTCGCCCGGGGCTGCACCGCAAGTGGACACAGAAAAGGGTGAGGGGGGGGGTGGAGGGGTGCGCGCTCTGCGCTGGGGGCGGGTCCCGGCGGCCGCACCCTCCGCCCCCGAGTCGCTGCCACCTCCTGGCTGCGCCCCAGCTCGGCAGCTCAGACGCGGCCGCATCCCCGTGGACTGTAGAGGGGGCAGCGAGCTGGAGCCCGCGTCGCTGTTCTCGGCCACAGGGAGGCTGGGCGAGCCGGAGCGCGAAGACACCTGGCCCAGGCTCGGCGGGAAGCTCTGCGAGCCGCTGGTACGTACCAGGTGGAGGGGTAGCGGGCGTGAGTGTGGCTGGTGCGAGGAAGGAGGGAAAGGACTTGGGGAGTCGGCGGGGGGGGAGACTGAATGAGAGAAGATGTGGTAAGTGCAACTTTCCCATTTGCCTCTCAGTCTGCACAAACACGGGGGAATTCAAAGCAGGTGCCCCGTATGCTAGAGCGACCACATCATTACTATGCAAACTAAGGTACCTTTAGAGTGGAAGAGGGCGCTTAGGTCAACAGGAGTAACTAGGGAGGTCGGGTCACCTGCTTTTTGCCGGCTGTGCTCTGAAGGTGGACATTAGTGACCTCCTGTCATAAGTTGTTGAGCCCTTAGTCTCTCTACCCGCAACGCCACGTCGTTTTCCTTGGGCTGCGCGTTCCAAACTCGCGGCCACCCGCTCGTCAGAGACCCGAGCCCTAACCCGCTCTGCCAGCGTCGAGCTCTGTGGCTTTAGCCAACTTGCCTCACTCCACTAGTCTCCGTTCATTCTTTGGCAAAATATGGGACTGATTAGACCGGATGATCCTCAGGGTCCCCTGCAGCTATTGGGATTTCCCCAAGCCTAGGACCCCTGCCCGCGAGGGACCCGAGTGTAAAGTGGTCTCAGGGGCTTAGGAGATGGAGGGCGTGGGTCCTCGTTGCTGCTGCTGCAATCCTTTGGGGAAGCACCTGGAAGTGTCTTCTGGGGAAGATGGCCCAGCTGCCGCTGCCGGCTCTCTGCTGAGTGAGGCTGAGACAGACAGGCCAGGCCCATCCTCGTAGAACTCATCCCAGGAAGCTCAGCGGAACTCGGTTCCTTTGGAAAGCGCTTGGCATGAGCGGGACAAACGGGAAACACACTTAAAAAAACCCACAAAAGCCAAAAACAACCCCCCCCCCCCAACCCAGCAGGTATTATTAGTCAGAGTCTGCAGGACTGGAAAGTGGAGATTCAAGGTGGAAGACCACTTAAACATCCACTTAGAAAATAATAAAAAACTAAAAACAAGTAATGGTTTGGATACCGAAAAAGTATTGGATAAGAATTACTATGAGCACTGCATTTCTCTTTGTGTTCATGTAGATTCAAATCCATCTCTCCACTCTTTACAAGATGCCTTTCTTCATACTGACATTGCTACACATTTAAAAAATCCTTCTGGGATTTAGTATTCAGAAAGCTCAGAATTTGGGTTATTAAAATGAGATGTGATGGCCACATAGCTCACAGAAAGTAGTGTAATGGAATAGATAGATTCTGGATCAAGGTTGGTTAGACCAGCCTTTTTGAAAACCTTTTTTTGTTTCCTGCTAATATAAGCCATACTGGTCAATGCCTCTCTGTTCACACTATCTCAAAAGAGTTCATTTTCTAAAAAGATATTCTGGAAGATAAAATGATTGAATTTTGAAGTAAAGTATGATTTTTTGGAGGGAGGGAAGTCTTTAGTAGTTGATTTTAGTCTTATCTTTACCACATCTTTCTATAGCAAAATATCGAAGGCTAATGGAATGCTTTATGCAGGATATTTAAAAATGTGTCACATTTCATTTGTGTTAAACAAATTGTCTCCTCTTTAGTCAATTTTAAACTAGAAATTTAGATATTTAGAAATTTACCCCTTTCAGTGATTTTTAAGGAAAAGTTACCAAGTTGTAAAAACATCACCATGATTCAGTTTTAACATTTTCATCACACCCAAGAGATCCCTCATGTCCATTTATAGTTAATCTCTGTTCTCACACCAGATTCAGGCAACCATTAATCTCTTTTCAGTCTCTATAGATTTGCCTTTTCTGGACATTTCATATAAATGGAGTCATACAATATGAGGTGTTTTGTTTGCGGCTTCTTTCACTTAGCATAATGTTTTTGAGATTCCTCTAGGTTGTAGCATGTAGCAGTATTTCATTCCTCTTTATTTAATAGTTTTCCATTGTATGGATATACCACATTCTGTCTATCTATTCATCAGTGAGTGCACATTTGGATTGTTTTCAGTTTGAGGCTATTATGAACCATGATGCTAATGACATTTACATGCAAATCTTAGTGGATATATATGTTTTCATTTCTCTTGGGTAGATATTTAGACTTGAAATTGCTGGGTTGTATGATAAACATGTCTAACTTTGAAAGAGCATTATAGAATGATTTTTATGTAGAAGTTATGTATTTATGAAATGTAGAAAATTCTGGAGAAATAAGTGTTTCTTACTAGATCATATATGATTTGATACATATGTAGAGAGAAGTTTGGGAGAGGAAACACTTTGTTTCCTTTCAAATTTAGAGCTCAAGTAATTTTGAAAAAGAAGTAGTATATTTTCAGAAATAAAATATTTTAAGGACAGTTGTTTTAGAGCAGTTTTAGATTCATAGCAAAATTGAAAGGAAGGTATAGAGATTTCCTATATACTCTGAGCTCCCAGACATGCATAGCCTTCCCCATTATCAAAATCCCCCACTAGAGTGGTACATTTGTTACAATGGATGAACCTACATCGACACATTGCAATCATTCAAAATCCATAGTTTACCTGAGGATTCACTCTTGTACATTCTATGGGATTGGACAAATGTGTAATGACAGGCATCCATCATTGTAATATCATACAGAGTATTTTCATTGCCCTAAAAATCCTCTGTTCTCTGCCTATTCATACCTCTCCCCGATTTCTTTTGTTTTAATGCTTAAGGAGTGTAAATCAGGCTTAATGAAGACTAAATTTCCTTTAGTGTCCATTGAAAATGGAAAAGAAAGCAATTTGAAAATTGCGTTTTAAATGTTGATGAGACTCAGACCTGAATGGCTTGGTAGTAAATTCAATGGTTTTCTATTCCTTCAATACAAGATTTTAATTGAGTAAAAGATCATTTCTTTCTGAATATAAAAAAAAAACCCTATAAATCCTGTAATAAAATAAGCTTCCTTAGCCATGATGCCTCATAATTCTTTTAAATAATAATTAAACATAGTCTATTCTTAGATATAGAGATCTAAGGCCCATGATTGATTTGTGATATGTACAAAAATCATGTATTAAGGATAAATCTAGGGCTCCTGTATTCCTGTTTTAGAACTTCTGCCATTGGGGTGCCTGGGTGGTGTTGGTTAAGTGTCCAATTCTTGGTTTCAGCTCAGCTCATGAACTCAGGTTCATGAGATCCAGCCCTGCATCAGGCTCTGCACTCAGTGTGAAGTCTGCTTAAGACTTTCTCTCCCTCTCCTTTGCCTCCCCACCCCCTGCCAAAACAAAACAAAGCAAAACAAAACTGCCATTAGTACGGTGCTCTTCTGAATCTTGTTGGTCTCAGAAATTTTCATGTTAATATGCTGTATGTACTTTTTATAAGTCATTATCAGTTAGTGACATTCCATAAAAAGAATTCAGGTTAAGAATTTGAACATACTTAGAAAGCCAGAAGTGGTTATTATTAATTTTTTTATTGGAAATACAATTGATTTTGAGAAATCAAATAGTTTACCTTTAACTGAAGTAAGATAAATTATTTCAGTTCTCAATGGCAAAAGCAGTGTTATGCCCAGGAATGGTGTATGTTGTAGGCTTTATAAGTCAGAGAGGATTTGTGTCCTCCATTCACTCCTATTTGTAAAATATGATGGTGTCCAAGAGTTGGAATGTTTAGTTAGAAAAGAATTTCAGAGCTGTCTAAATAAGAATAAAATAATTTGGATTTGTATATATTCCTGAACAGGAGGAGGTAATCTCACCTAGAATCCTGGATCAGTTAGAATAGGATTTCTCAGACTGCAAGGAGGGTCAAGGATATGGAGACACTTGGAGATTATGTAGTCTTGGAGCCAAGAGTGCTTGAAAACTGTTAGCAGAATTTACAGGGAAAATAAATGGAGCTAAATTTTTTCTTTTACCTCTTAAATTCTTCCTTCCCACAGTCCCTACTTTCTGCTAAGCCCTGATATCTACCATGTTGATGAAAAAGAATCCCCATTTGGGAATATGAAAGTCATCATGGTTAACTCTAAGGCTTTCATTTTTTTTTTGAGTGAAATAAAGGAGGAAACTGGGTCGAGTGTGATAGTTTTAGGAATAAAACCATGGAAAACAGGGAAGAGTTAAGCAATTTTCCCAAACATGCGTCTACTTAAATGACTATATCGTTCTTTACTTCTAGACTTCTAGACTAATCTTTATGGGCTGGGCTAATATGTCTCAAAAGAAAACTATATATATAGAGAGAGAGAGAGACTACATATACATTAAACTATATATATATTTTATTTTTTATTTTTTTTTTGAGAGAGGGCAAGTGTGAGTGGGGGGAGGAGCAGAGGGAAAGGGAGAGAGACTCTTAAGCAGACTCCATGCTCAGCACAGAGCCTGATGCGGGACTTGATCTCACAACCCTGAGATCATGACCTGAGCTGAAATCAAGAGTTGATTTGACTTAACCGACTGAGCCACCCAGGTGCCCTGAAAACAATATTTTAGAAATCAGTGTGTGTATGTGTGTGCACACACATGTGCACGTGTAACTAAGGATGTCTTACAACTCATGCAATTATATTAGTTTATTATGTTTGTTTATTTAAAAGATGAAAATAAGTGTTTCTCTCATGGAGTCTCTGAAGCCAGATACACTATTAAATTTCAAAACACTGAAATAAACCCCTCTTGTCTGCCTTTCCCAAAGAGGCCTTGAAATCTAATAAAAAGCTAGATTGTAGATATGATGGATTTTTTCACATTCTAAAGGTTTATAAAGGGTCCATCAAGCCAAAAGATGTTATTAAAGTCCAAGGCTTCCACAGAAACCACTCTGCCTCTTAGTTTCTACATCCCTGAAAAAGGATATCTATCATAATTGTGTTCATTGCAGTACGGAAGAAGTAACAAAAATAAAAAGCAACTCTACATCTTGTGTCAACAAGGCTGATTCTTTCTGGGGGGACTCAGAAAGAGATCTACAACAATCTACATCTTTCTAATATGCCATGAAACTGTGTATTTGTGGCTATAGATACTCTTCTAGTTCTGAGGAGATCTGTTCCATGACTCTCTCCTAGCTTCTGGTGGTGGCTGGCAAATCCCTTGCAGCTACCTCCTGGGAGCCCAAAAGAGAAACTGGAAAGGGCATTGTCATAGCAACAAGGGTATGTAGAGCATCAAAATGTGTGGCGTGATCAATAGGTCATACTCATGAGATGACCCAGTAGAAGAAGGGCTGAAAGGATTTTTTATTTGACAAGTAGAAAGGCAGAGAAACAGCTTTATGATCGGGAGGTGGAAGCCAGATTTTATTGGTGAGAAATGGAAAGTAAGGGAATGGGGTCAGCCAGTGTTGAGTACTCATCCTAGGATTATAACCAAAAGATGGAAGAAAGAAGTGGGTGGGTAGTGGGGGTGAGGACATAGGGTCAAATTAATTTTTAGTTACTGTTTCAAGGAGAGCCTTGGTTCTCTCTTTAGAAGTCATGAAGAAGTAATTAGTGTGGAAGAGGCTGAAGGTACAGAAAAGATAATTCATGGAGCAGATTTCCAAAGGAGGTAATGGGATTATAACAAAAGTAGAGGCCTTCAACATGTATTTTTCAATTTGTAACACAAGCTTGAAATTTTTCTAAGGGACCATAATTATTTTTTCTTTCAGTGGAAATGATTATACACGTTAAGGGAATGGAAACTTCTTTTTTAAAGATTTATTTTATTTATTTTAGAGAGAGAGGGAGAGCACAGTGGGGAGGGGCAGAGGAAGAGGGAGAGTCTTAAGCAGAATCCATTCAGAGTGCAGAGCCCCATGCAGGCTCAATCTGACGACTCAGAGATCATGATCTAAGGCGAAACCAAGAGTTGAAAACAACCAACAATGCATAACTGCCTTTGCCACCCAGGCGCCCGCCGGCGACGGAAACTTCTATTTACTGAGCAGCTTACCAGGCCCAGGCTAGGTGCTTTCACATATTTCATTTATTCTCCAACCTGTGGAGTTGGCCTTATGGCTCTATTTTCTAAATAAGTAGGTGAAGAAAGTGGCAGAGTTGAGATAAAAAGCCAGGTTTGACTGGTGCCTAAATTCACAGCCTGCCATTCTAACTTGAAATACTCAGCTCATTCACTCATATTGGACATTCTTTTTTAAAAACATTTATTTTTTCATTAATATATTATTCATTTTACAATCTTCCTAAATTAGCCCCCTATTAGTTTTCTTTTTTAATTGTTGTTGTTGTTTTAATGTAAGCTCTAAACCCAATGTGGGGCTCTAACTCGTGACCCCAAGATCAAAAGTCACATGTGCCAGCCAGGTGCCCCCTCATATTGGACATTCTTTTTTTTTTTTTTTTTCCCGTATTGGACATTCTTAACCGTCACTGCTGAATATGACACATGTTCTGTGCCCCTCCTCAGTATTAGTTGTTAAGATGGTTACAAAAAAGCAATGTGATAACTTGGGCAGTGTATCCACTGTATCCTGACATAGTCAAAGTCCTGTACCACTGAACCAGGTTTGGTCTACACCAGGTCATTTCAGGTTTTCCATTCATTTGTACCATATGGATTTGACAGTGCAGAAATGGGACCAGTCTACAACATGGGGGGGGGGTGAAATTTTTATTTGTTTGCTTCAGGGAGAGAGGGAGCAGGTTTTCAGGGGGAAGTGAGACATATTTTCCTCACAGGGTAGATATGGGTCCACTCCCTGAGATGTTTGTGGAATTTTGCCAAAAAATATTAAGATTCAGGTAAAACCCAGGATAAGTTGTTCCAACTCTGAGGAGTCCGTGTTTTGGGTTCTAGTTTGAATCTTTTGAAAAGACATATAAACCATTCAGTTTTAACTGCAAAATGGGGGAAACAAAGCACTTTTTTCCTCATAGAATGTTTATTTTTACCAACTTTAAATAAGTACCCTATTTTATCCTAATTTGCGGAAAACTTTTTATATTATGTATCAATAATTATTATTGGTCTTAATAGTCAATGGGTTCAATTCTTCAGTTTGTTGGTTTTATCTCAGTATGATCCACTTGAAATATGGATTAATGAAATCAGGATTTTGTATAATGACAACAGTTTAGGTTTTATCTAAAAACATCTCAAATTATCTTACAAAAAGATTGTTAAAAGTTTACTTTATTTGTTAACTTCTTTCAGATATTATTTATCATAAAGCCATTATGTAATTAAGAACATTTAAAGATTTTTAAATTTAAGTTTTAATATTCAATACTGATTATCTTCCAGTCTTGGTACATTTATAAGGTTATATTTTTATATATAATGGGATACAGATTGTAACCTATTGCAAATTTTTTAAAAACTAGCATTTTTTCCTTCTTATGTAAAGTGACCCATGAAATAGTTTTTGGCTAGGTGAACTTACAGTTCACTTTCCAGTTTACCAAATGGGTACATTCTAATTCTGCTCTATCCTGTGGTAATCACTGATTTGAGAATTGAGAAAACAAAAGAAAAACATACCCAATCCATTACAATACATTGCTTTAAATATTAGCAATGTTCAAATGTAGAATTCAGTTTTTCCAAGAACAATATGTGCTTGCTATTGTAAATTCTTTACCAAGAATCACAGATTCTTACTCAATCTTATCTTTTTTTGTCAATTATCCCTTGTTATATTATAATGAGTTATTGTGCATGTTATTTCCAGATCAGGTAATGTTTGCCACTTAAAATACTACTAAGTTTTAAACTTTAAAATTTTTAAAGTGTTTTTGAGGTAATATACATTGCAGTGAAAATCAAGAAATTTCAGAATTGCATTAAGAAGAAAATAGTCTCTACCGGTATTTCCACCAAGAATTATAAAATCCTTTGCACATATGTAGCTTTAAAAAACCAACACTGATGTAACAGACACCCTATCTCTCACTTAATATATCATCTCAATATATGTTTCCTAGGCAATAAATTATATTTTTAATGGCTGCATAGTGTTCTGTTACATTTTTAAATAATCCTTATTGGTAAATATGCAGAATGTCTCCAAGTTTGGTTTAATTAACAATATCATAGTAAATAACTTTGTTCATAATTTTTACACACTTTACATACCTGTTTGATTAATTCCTTTGGATAAATTTCTAGACATAAAATTGGTAGGTCATAACATATTCACTTTTTAAAGACTTGATACATTTTGCAAAATTTCAGAGGGCCTATAGGTTTTATACTCTAAATAAAATTTTTACTAACATACTAATAGTGTTTCAAAAATTTAAAATTTGGAAACCAGTGGGAAAAGATAGCTCATATTTGTATTTCTTTGATCAAATTTCTTTGACTATTTTTAGTTAGTCAATATGTTTATTGGATATTTTAGTTTAATTTTTCTGAGTTGCTTTTTTATATTTTTTGCCTACCTTTAATCCTTTTTTGTTTGTTTTGAACTTTTTATTCATAAGATTATTAACTCCTTGTGTGTCTGTTACACTGCAGTTTTTATTTTTATTATTTTTTTAAAGAATTTATTTATTTATTTGAGATAGAGCGAGAGCGAACGAGAAAGCATGAGCAGGGGGGAGGGGCAAAGGGAGAGGAAGAAGCAGGCTCTCCACTGAGCCCCTAGGGAGCCCAACGCGGGGTTCCATCCCAGGACCATGACCTGAGCCGAAGGCAGACGCTTAACCAACTGAGCCACCCAGGCGCCCCTTACACTGAAATTTTTAAATCAGTTTCTTTTTTTTTTTGCCATTAGTTATTTAGGGAACATTGCTTTGTAGAATACTTAACATTTTATGGATGTCAAAGCTATCAATTTCTTCTTGTATAGTTTCTTGTTTTGTTAAGCTTGGGAAGAACCTTCCCACTTATAAAATATTCACCTACTTTTTTATAGTACTTTGGATTTTTTTTTAATTTAAATTTTTAATCCTTTGGAATTTATTTTAGTAGGCACTGAACTAGGGGAAATGCCTTTATTATTATTATTATTTTTTAATGGCCAGTCTTGTCTTGAATCCATTTGTTCTATAACTGATTCCTTCTCCACTGATTTGAATTCCATCCGATGGCTCCTCGTTCCTGTACCTCCTTGGAGCCCACCTTCCTTATAGCTGTCCCTACTATTGTGAAGTCCCACAGACTTTCTACTCACACACTTTTTTTTGCCACTGTTCCTGCACATGACTGCAGGCTCTTTGATTGTCTCCCTAAGATGCCATGATCCCCATCTGTCACTCACCACCTCACCCCAGAAGGAAAAGGAATTCCACGCCCCATATCATAATTGCTAGCTCTTACTAAATTCCCATATTACCAGTTTTGGAACATAAAATTTTTTTTAGTCCTGAAAAACAGATAATTTTCTAATGCTTCAAACCTCTGTTTTTATCTTTTGTCTACTCATTTTTTCTCTCTGCCTTGAAACTTTATTATGCTTTGTGCTGTCTCTCCTTAACCTAATCTCTGCTATTTTTCTTCTTCAAAACCATTTGATCATGCCCTCTGGAACACCTATTCAATCACAGTAAACTCCTCTTTACCTCCACTTTTTTCCCTGTCCGTGAAACTTGGTATCTCACTTCCTCTGAGCTCTTTCTGTTGGAGACTGTTTATTATTCCAAAGTTCATGAATCTTAGGGTAGAGAGGTGGGTCACATGCCCTCCATCTATCCATATCCCACCTCTAAACCATTATTTCTCCACCCTCTTTTACTCATCCCAATTTCTTTGAGCCATCTGGCTATACTGCCCTCTACCATTGCTCATTCCTATCATCAACTCGCCACTTGAACAAACCCTTCCTTCACTGAACACTCTAGTGACTGGTCATCTTTTCCCAGCCTTCTGTACTCAGTCTGGGTGACTTCATATCTACATCTAACATCATGACCTCTCAGTTTTTCATCTCTACAACCCAATCAGTAATCTTTTCTTTACTACTTCTCACCCAACCATTTCTGTAGCCACACCCTGGACTTGTTATCATATGAAATTATTCCTTCCTACAACTTTAAATTCAGAAACTCTTTGGGCATAGCACCCTATATTCCTTTTTTTTTTTTTAACACCAATCCAAAGATTTATACCTACATTTGTCCTTAGGCTTCACTGGGATGGCTGATTTTTGACACATCTATTTTCACGCTCCATACTCTTACTGCTTGGAGTAAGATGTTTTGCAGTGGATTCCATGTTTCCATCAGCACAAGTCAGTGAAGAACCAAGGAACTCTGTGTGGTTCTGGCTTGTCCCTGACCACCTTCTCCCCTACAACTACAGCAACTTCACAGCCTCATCTATTTTGAGTCCTTCATGACCTAATGTCCTCCTATCTTCTTGTTTATGCAAATTACTGGAGGGATCCTTATACTCCCAAAGAACATGAGCAAATTTCCCGGCTTTTCTGGACCTGAGAGGTTTCCCAGGATGCTATCTATGCTATCTATGTAGAGTAAGTCAATGACTTTAAAGAGTCTACACTTTTGAAATTTTTGGAATCCCTTAGTTTCTTTTTATATATCACCTGTCTTCATCTTCATGCTCTGTTTGGTGACAAAATAGCTATCAACAGCTCCTGGCCTAAATTCTCAAGTTTAAATTCAAAGAGAAAAAAGTATTTTTACCTAGTAGCTTTGGCACCAGTCCTAAGATGGACTAACTTGTATCATGAACTCACTCTTTAAGCATTGCTGGGTTAGAAAAATGTAGTAAGTCTTCTGGGGCAGGTTTGAGTCATGTACCACTTCTGAACGAATCACTGTGGCTAGGTGCATCTGGAGCTCAGATTTGTAAGATCTGAGTCTCAACTTTATTCTTGGAAACAACTGAATCACATGGAGTAAATACAGGAGGGAAAGCTTCTCAAAGTGGAAATGGATGTTGAGAAGATGAAATTTTTACTATCCGTCAAACTGGTGACACACAGGTTAGAACAAAACAGAAGCACAAACGGGTGCTGATTAAACTTGTAAGACTGTCTTGTGAATAAAGACTGTAAATGTTATTAGTGCATAGATTTTATGACATTTATTTAGCAGCATTTTTAATATCCTGATTCTTTATTCTTTGTAGTTAAGTTACAAAATAATTAAGCTTTGTATAAATAAATTTTGTTTGTTGTAATCCTCTTTAATCATCACTAATGGATTTTATTTTAATTCTGCCTGTTAAAATAATATTTTGAAGATAAATAATAAATAAGGAAATCCTTCTTTACACAAATATTTTTGCAGCTAACATTTAAGAAGACATATTAACAAAAAAAGAAAACATATTGACACATGATTTGGGAGATAACAGTAGAATTTATAACTAAACTAGAAATTAAAAAGCTTGATTATAAGGCCAACTCAGATTTTAATTAGTCATGTGACCCTGAAGAAGTCTCTTAATCTTTTCAGATTTCAGTTTTTTGTCAACTTGATTATACTAATATGAATAATATGATTTCAGTTCTTCATCATGAAATCAGTACATTGAAAAAAGTACCTGAATTATTCTATTAGAGTCTATAGTTCCATATTTTAGTGCTACATGTGCCCATTCATTTTCAGGTTCATTTCTCTGGATGCTTGTGGATGTCCTTCATTAAAGCTTTTTATGGGGGCACCTGACTGGCTCAGCTGGTGGAGCATATGATTCCCATTCGGGGTCGTGAGTTCGAGCCCCACATTGGGTGTAGAGATTACTTAAAAATAATAAATAAATAAAGTGTTATGGTATTTAAAAAAGAAAAAAAAAACTTTTGGGTGACTGGGTGGCTCAGTTGGTTAAGTATCTGCCTTCAGCTCAGGTCGTGATCCCAGGGTCCTGAGATCGAGTCCTGAGTCAGGCTCCCTGCTCAGTGGGGGAAACTGCTTCTCCTTCTCCCTGTGCTGCTCCCCCTGCTTGTGCTCTCACTCTGTCAAATAAATAAATAAAATCTTCAAATAAAGTAAAATAAATAATAATAGAAAAAGCTTTTAATGAATTTTGGAACCCATCACATGCATCTCTGATGTGAATACTTAACTAAATTCAAATAAACAAGTATCTATTAAAAAGCACCCTCTTGGATTCAGGTACTTGTGGTTAGTGATACAGTGCATACAGAAATGAATGAGACTCCATCCTTTCTAAAGAAGCTTAGAATTACATCTGTTTTGAGGAGGTGGGGGAAGATAATATACACAACTTTCCTGCAAGGCAGACAGTAGTAAGGACCACAAAAGAACTAAAAATTGCTGTGGGGTTTCAAAGAAGAGAAAGATAAACTTTAAGATTAATCAGAAAGACTTTATAGAATATGTAGTAATTGGGATGGTCCTTGAAGGACTGATGGAATGTCAATGACTGGGCAAGATATCCCTGATTGAGAAAACAGCATAAACAAAGGTACAAATACAGAAAAGAGTGGGACAGAGCTATGTAGAATTATTTAGGGACTGGGAGAAGATAAGGGTGGAAAGATACATTGGAGCTGTAGTGAAAAATCTTAAATGCTGGCATGAAGACTTTGGACTTAAATTTATAGTTAATTTGCATTCTCACAAGTTTTTGAGTAGGGAGTCATATAATCAGTGCTGCACTCTGAATCAAAAATTATTTTGACAGTTTCTTTAGATGAGGATAAATACAAGAGTGGTGTGCATTTTTTAAAAGAAACCAGATAGAGAAAAAATGGTTATTAGTAGAATTGGTTTAAAAAATACTAAAGGAGGGGCGCCTGGGTGGCTCAGTCGTTAAGCGTCTGCCTTCGGCTCAGGTCATGATCCCGGGGTCCTGGGATCCAGCCCCGCATCGGGCTCCCTGCTTGGCGGGAAGCCTGCTTCTCCCTCTCCCACTCCCCCTGCTTGTGTTCCCTCTCTCGCTGTGTCTCTCTCTGTCAAACAAATAAAATCTTAAAAAAAAAAAAATACTAAAGGATTCTGGTTTATAGCCAATTCAATATGAATTGGTATTGTCAAGTGTTTGTCCAACAAAACTAGTATATTTGTAAGTTGTATTAATAGCAGTGTCTTATCCAGAACAAAGGAAGTGATGGCCCAACTCTGTTCTGCCATGGTCAAATTGTTTTTCTTCTTCTCCACCAAAAAATTCCCAGAAATCTAGAGGCATAACTCAAAGTGCTCCATAGAAAAGGGCAGTTTCTCTGAAGTTTTATACTCATCTGACAAGTGTTAATTTCACATTCTACTTTATAATGTGTTTATTTTGTTTTAATATATAAATATGCTTTAATATATATACTATCAAGTAAGACTGCTTTCATATACAAAATTTATCACGTGGTTGTGAGTACTTTCTGACACATAAATACTTCCAAGAATACAAGTTTCCTAGTTTCAGAAGTGCACAGCCTTAGCAGTGTGTGGAACCCACAAACTCTTAATAGACTAAGAATTCATAGGCTCACAATTCAGATTTCCATTGATTAGAGTTTGTGTTGCATGGGTTAACCTAGACAGTCATGTTACTGCTAATATCAAAGTATTTGGCAATATGGTTGCATAAACATATATGTGAACTTATTATGGAAAAATCATAAAAGCATTGTTATATTTGAAAATGGAGGCCTGTATCTCTGGTGGTGCTGAGGTAAGAGGTTGAGAGGCTTTGAGATACTACACTTGGTTGCAACATTTGTGAGCTTTTGTGTTTTGTTTGGTCATGTTCCTATTTTTAAAATTAGTGCTTTGATAAACAGAGATGTTGAATAAATAAAATTTTGTGAATTATTATTTAGGAAATTTTAAGATTAGAATAACTTTTCCTTGCTTTTTATTTGTCCTTTAGTTAATTTCTTTTATACTCTCTTCTGTATTTTAGTTCCAAGATTTCTGTGAAAACTTTTTTAAAAATTTATTTATTTATTTGAGAGAGAGAGAAAGAGAGAGCACGCATGAGTGGGGAGAGGGGTAGAGGGAGAGGAAGAGAGAGAATCTCCAGCAGACTCCCCACTGAGTGTGGAGCCTAACGCTGGGCTCAATCTCAGAACCCTGAGATCATGACCCTGAGATCATGACCTGAGCTGAAATCAAGAGTTGGATGCTTAACCGACTGAGCCACCCAGATGCCCCTCTGCGAAAGCTGTTTTAAGAGTCTCTAATCTGAATGGGAAATTATCTTCCCAGAGACCAGCTCCAGACCAGCTTTTAGTGATTTGGTTGTGAGACCATGTAGCTCCACTGAGTTTCATGTTATTATAATTATAACAAAAGGGGCACATGCAATCTGATTATTTTAGCCATAATACTGGATGGATTGTATCAATGCAGAGGTATCTGCTTATTTACCTTCAATGATTCATCATAGTTTAGGGAGAAAAAGACTAGCCCAAAAGTCAGGAGACTAGTTTATTTTTGGTTTTTAGTAAATTGTTTAATTAACAAGTTAAAAATGTCTAATCCTCATGTATTTTACCATTTTGCCCAGGAGCACAATTTTCTCATCATTATTAAACTATATTATAAACTCATTCTTAGTGCTAAGGAATATGCCAGGCACTGAGGAAAGCAGGTTGAATAGAATAAGGTTCTAGCCTTTGAACAATGGGCTAATGTGAAGTAGGTAAATAACTGTGAAACAGTATGACCAATGCCATCATAGCAGTGTGAATCAGGAATAAAGATGCTCAGAGGTGGTTATGAGTCATTCTAAAATCAGAGACAGTTTCTTAGAGGAGGTGATGTTATTGTTACATCTTGACAGATAGCCAATAGTTTGCCAGGCAAAGGGGAATGTGTCCTGGGAAGAGGAAAGAGACTTAGAGTGCGTGAGGTGTTCAGGGAACTACAATTAAATCACATGGTGGACTAAGCAGATGTGGCTGGAAGTTTGATGGGAAGTAGATTCAGAAATGCCTCACATATCATGCTAAATAGCTTGGACTTGACTGATGGTTTTGAATTAGTGGAGTAGCAGAATCCTATTTGTATCTATAGTGTCCTGGTTGCAAGCCCATGTCTTTCGGAGCACCTACCTCCGAGATTGTAAGGGACAGTAGGGAAGATTGGGGCAAGGCTGTACTCATGCACTGATGTGTAAGTTTTTAGATTGGTTAGACTTTTGTCCTGAGGTTTTTAGATTGATTAGGCCTTTGTCCTAAGAGGTAGGTTGGATATAGATGGAAAAATACAACAGTTTAGATTTGTTGAATGTAGAAGGAGACATTGAAACTGAAGATGTAAATGTGGGTTTAACTATTGATTATAATTGAAAGTCTTTCCTAGAAATTGCTGTACTTTGAGTTATGTGTTAAAATATGTTAGGAACAGACTTGTAAAATTCTTATGTTTTTCCCATTTTTTGGTCTGTTAACAGACGATATCTAAATAGCAAAATTCTTTGAAATTATGAAAGCTTTGAAAGCCATATTTTAAATGTGGTTGAAAAAAGAATGACCTCCTTTATGCGTGTGTGCGCTTTTTTAAATAGACTTTTTTGGCCACAGATTTTGGCTCTGATGCATTAGTTTTCTGTCAGCTTCTCTAAAGATCCAGGGATAGAGTTTAAATTAAGGATACATTCAAGAGTACCCTTCAGGGGAGGAACTAGCTCTGCTCTGATTTTTATTTAGCGACAGTTGGAGAGCATTCTGAGAAATGTGTAGATTATGTAATTAGTCACTTAGGGCCCCTGGCCTCCTGTTACCCTGCCCTCTCGAGAAGCAGTGCTCTGGGAGCAGCTGGGTCAGACTCAGCACTGCTATTGCCTAGCAGTCCCCGTGGAGCAGTCATAAGGGGTTGTTGCCGAGCAACCTGGGGGCCATGGTGGTGCATCATCCCCCATGGAGTTTTACAGTAGTGGGCCCGCCCCCATGGACGAAGTAGTACAGTTTGGCGGGGGGCCAAGCCTCCCTCAGAGGCACAAGGGTTGTTAGCAGTAAGTATTTGACCTTAGAATCAAAGATGATAATTTATGTTCTATGAACATGCAAGCAATTTATGGAATTATTGATGTAAATTTAATTAAACATGAACTGGGAGCAAGTCCGGTAGCTGTCGCAGCTAGAGTTCTCATTTCAAATACATTCTTTCCAGTTTTTTTCCTCCTTCAGGCTTAGTTGCCAGGTAAGTTTCTGGGTAATGGAAAAATAATTTTTCTTTATGCCTCGTGGAATGTGTAACTTTCCCTATTAACATTATTTAGCGAAAGCAAATACTTACATTTGAGAAAAATCAGCAAGCTGACTCTGGTCTGGTCGAGTCAGAAGATAATTCACCAGGCCCACATCTTATTTTATTTTTAATATTTGACACAGTCCATAAATGACTCTTCAGGAGAGTTGATTAAATGTCAAAACTAATCAGCTTTCATAAGAAGGCTGAGTTCTGCTTTTAGGATTTAAAGTTGCCTGTGTTGAGCCCTGGCTTCTCCTGAAGATCCAGGCACATATTTTGAAGGCTAAAACTGAGCTCTTTCAATATCTTGGAATAGCACATGGTCGCATCAAAGGCTGAAGTGTGAAGCAACGGAACGTGCAGCTGTCAGATTTGAGAAATAATTAACATTGACCAGCTAGAGGCAAGTGGTATGAACCTTATGTCCCTTCGTCCCCCTTCGTTTTCATCTAGTGCTTCTGGCCTTGGGCTGTAACTGCCTGCTGCCGTGGGGACAAAGGGGAAGCTTCTTTGTGGCATTAGGGTCTATATTCTTTGAGGGAACTATATTCTTTAAAAACAACAATGATGACAACAACAACAAAAACTTAAAAGCTTAAAAATTCCTCTCAAGAATTTCGCACAGATTTTTGTTTTACACTCATAATGCACACTCACTAATGTATCTAAGCCAGTCAGAGGACTACTTGGATATTTATATCAATACCACATAGAAAACTTTAATGTCTTTCTAAGATGCCTTATTTATAGCTACTTACCATTTATATGTGATCATTTTGCTCTTTTTATCATATGTATCATTGGTAGGAGCATTCTATTTATTTTTATACAAAGTTATAGAAGAGTTATAGAAGAGTTAAATCTAAAACATTAAGCACAGTATGTACCCGGCTTTATTCTTTTTAACTCCAATTAAGTACCCATGCCATTTAAACCTCCCAGTAACTGTATGTGATGGGTATTATTATTAAGATTATTTTACCTGTGGGGAAGTGTAGGCCTGCCCAGAAAGGTTAAGTAATGGGGCCAAATGTACACAGTGAAGATTTATGATCAGAAAGTTTGTCTTTAGAATCTGTGCTCTCGATCATTACAGAATACTTTAAGTTCCATGTTATTTCATGAGGGCAACTCAGTATTCACAACAGACTTGTTTCAGGTTCTAATGGTATGATGAGAGAATGCAAGAGAGTGCAAACTATGAAATCATTTATATAACTAAGTTTGCTTATTTTGTGCTATGGGCCTATAGTCCACAGAAGGGAGCCTTTTTAATCATGCTTCTTTACATCCACCCAAATTCTGTGAATGTGTAAGATAAATTCAGCAGGCACTTGGCATTGAGGTTGTTTCTCTTCAGTATGAGATGTGAGGTGTATATATATATTTTGTGTGTGTGTGTGTGTGTGTACGAGATGTGCAGGAATGGGAAGTGGTTAAAAGAAAAATGAAAGGAAATGAATAAGTGAATTGTTTTTGGATCAATTCTCCAAAAAAATTCATATTTCCTAGAGCTTTGAAGCAAAACAATAAGTGTTAAGGAACTACTGTTTATTTTATTTTATTTTATTTTGGAACTACTGTTTAGCCATAAGAGAAAAATAATATAGGGGAAAAGTCCCAAAAGAAAATATCCCAAGAATATTGTGAGGCATCATGGTGCACAGTGGATCCATCATAGGCTTTAGAGTCAGATAGAACTGAATTTGAATCCTGTCTCCGTAACTTATTAGCTATGTGACCTTGGGGGGAGGTATCTCGCCATTTCTAAGCTTCGAAAAAAGTCCGCTAGGCGGTAGATTAATTGTGATGATGAAATGGAATAAAATGCTGAGTGTCTAGCAAGGCTTATGACACAGAACACGTGTTTATTAAATGTTAAAATCCCTTTGTCTCCTCTTCCTCCCAGCAGCAGTGACATTGACAATGAAATGAAAAGAGAGTTATCCCGGGAACCAGAAGGATCAAGGGAATTTCACAGTGGGATTATGGGGGCAGAGTGTGTCAACATTTTTAAGACAAAGTTGATCAACTTTGCCAAATTCCTATATAAAAGCAGTTGTACAATGCAGGCAGTACATTTCTAATTAGAAAACTTGGTTTTACTTTGCCTATTAAAAATGTTTATAACATTGACTTGAATCTAAGAGGACAGCTGGCTGTTTAACTATTTGTCTTAACTGAAAGGGAAACATGAGTAGATCTCTGATTCTTAGTAATTTTCACCCGTTCCTCTTAATTCATTCTTCAGCTACCAAGACTTCATTCAAAAAATGTTTAATAATTTCAGATAAATTAAAAATATGACATTTAGGTAGTATTTTGATTTTGGTCATTGGTGGATATTTCTTATCAACTACTCTAGCTGTAACCTTCTCTCTCCTGAAAGGATCTGTGTTTCTTCTGTGGTATCTCCCACGTAGTAGACAACAATGTTTGTTGACTGAATGAGTGGATGAAACAGGTTATTTAGAATTTTATATATGTATAATAGCCACTAAAGCTTTTGAAGGTACAGCAGTTGCCAAGGATTTGGTTAGCAGGTTGGTTTAAAAACTGTTATAGAGGGGTGCCTGGGTGGCTCAGTCAGTTAAGCGTCTGCCTTTGGCCCAGGTCATGATCCCAGGGTCCTGGGATCGAGCCCCGCATCGGGCTCCCTGCTCGGCTGGAAGCCTGCTTCTCCCTCTCCTACCCGCTCATGCTCTCTTTTGCTATCTCTGTCTCTCTGTCCCTATCTCAAATAAATAAATAAAATTAAAAAAAAAAACTGTTATAGAAATAAAGCATATAAGGCGCCTGGGTGGCTCAGTCAGTTAAGCGATTACCTTTGGCTCAGGTCATGATCCTGGAGTCCCAGGATCCAGTCCCGCATCAGGCTCCCTGCTCAGTGGGGAGTCCGCTTCTTCCTCTGACCCTCACCCCTCTCGTGCTCTCTCTCTCTCATGCTCTCTCTCTTTCTCTCTCAAATAAATAAAATCTTAAAAAAAAGAAAGCAAGCATATATAGTAGGAAAAATAGGAGAGAATAGGTTGAGTTAATGCGAGGGAAACTTATAAGAATAAGTAAATAAAGGAATTTGAATAGAATAATGCTAATTTTATTGTAAAGATGTTTATAAATGAATATACAAGTTTTCCATATTTTCACATTCATGTATAAATTCATCTTTTTAGAAATAGAGCAAGAGTGAACATAAAACATTTGCAAAGCTTTATTTTAAAGTTATGATGTATCTTTTTCTTATGCAAGTAAAGATGTATGAATTTTCCATTCAGTAATCACTAATTGAGTACTTACAGTATGTCGTGCTAAGTCCTGTGGATGGATGAATAAAACATTGCCACTCAAGATGTTCACAGGCTGCTAGGGAAGATTGTCACACACAGCGCTGTTAATGCAAAGCTGACCATGGTTAGCACACCAGAGAGTTTTGAACGAAGTGATTTAGTGTCAGGGCTTATGATTAGTATCAAACTAGAGCAATTCCAAAGAGCTTTACAAAAGGAGCAGTGCTTGAGTTGGGATCCTTTAAAGATGGCCCAGAGTCTGCTACTGAGAGCAAAGGATGATATGCATTCTAGGCAGAAAAGCAGGGTGTTTTTTGTATGTCCTATTTGTGCAGTTCTTTTGTCATTTGTTGCTAGCCCGATATGGCCAAGGGGTTCAAACCAGCACATCTTATCACATCTTGTGCAAAGTCTCATGCATGGAAGGCACTCAGTAAGTGTTGGTTTTGAGTATCTGAATGAATAAATGAACACACTTATAGATCCTTCTTAATATGCAACAATAATTTCAAGAAAAATGATACTTCATGGAGGGTTATTTTCTTTACCTGATTATATCTATGCAATTCAAAGGAAAATTTAAACTTTGTAAACTCTGATTAATATTCATCTCACCAAATTTTAGGAAAATAAAGCTGTGGTCTTTATTCCTATCACTCTGCACTTCTCTCTATATACTTAATTTCTACACTTTCTTTGGTTTGTTTAGGTGCATGAGTTCAAATATATTCCCCCCTCCTTTTTTTTTTTTTTTTTTTTTTTTTTAGTCTAAAATAAAAACATTCTTGAACTGAGGCTGCAGTGCTGTTTATATATGAAGTGGTGTTTGGGTTGATATTTTGTATTTCCTCTTTAGAAGCCAAACAAACTCATCCTGTTATACACATTCCACGTTCTCCAGTTAAAACCTACAACACAATGATAGAAAATAGGCAAATATTTCATATTGGAAAGGGTCCAGTAATGTCTGGAGGAATTATCTGGGTTTTAAGGAGATTGCATGAACATTTGTGCCACAAATGAGAGTTGGGTTATTTTAGTTCCGGTAGCTTTAGCCAATTAAAATTTGTCACTGTTTTGAGCCCCTTCTCCCTTTCTTTCCTCTTTAGATTCAGCGTGTCTTGGAAATCCAAATATGTTAGAGTATGATTCCTTTGGTATTTTTCCCCCTTTGGAAGCCAAAACAAAACTCTTTAGAACATCACAGTCCCAAAGGGAAGCTGCAAGACTTAAAAGTGTGATCACAGCTACCTTTTCTGGGATCCCAGTCTGAATCTAGAGTTAACACACAAGAAGCACAGTTTTTATCTCTGCAGTTCTTCAGGGAGGGTAATAGCAGTATTGCACATTTGGTATTTTATTGTATGGGATCACCCTTGATTCCCAGAACAACCTAGAGAGATAAGCGGGATAAATATCTGCATCCCCATTTGATAAACAAGGCTCTGCCATTTACTTAACAAGAAAGGAGATGACTCGTCAAAGTCCACAGCTGATAAATTGGATGAGCTGGAACTAGAACTAAGGTCACTGCTTCTGCCTCTTTATTACAATGCCTTAGTGCTTTCTTGTGCTGGGTTACTTGTAAGCTGTGAGGAAATATGGAAAGCAAAGGACAGAGAAGAGTAGTGAAATTATTTGAAAACTACCTTAATAGATGGCTAGCATAATGCTGTTCGCATTTGGGAGACAAGATACTTTATTTGAGAATAATGATTCAGTATTTCCACTATGTATAATTCTTGGGGTTCATACAAATGAAGAGTTCAGTGAGTGTCCCAACATGAATGATATGTGCAATATGGACTGGAAGGGGCATGTGTCAAACCAGGGAACCTAGTGAGAGGTGTCTTAACATCTCTAAGAACTGATCGGGTGGAGGAAGGTGTGGGAATGGAATTGGAAGGGTGAGCTGAGGATCATTCTGAGCCTGAAATAGACAGAACTTGGTGGTTTATGAGGAAGAGGGGAGAGGAGAAAACAGCAGACAGCCCTGGACTCTTTCCTGTTCTGAATAACCCTCGTCAAGTTAGGCGGCACATACAAGCATAGGAATATTGATGCTCCTGGCCCCACGTTTTGTAGAAAAAGGAACAGATAAATCTCTGTAACATGAAACATGGTGCTCTCATCTAGGACAACTAGGCATTTACCATGTGCTCACATATGTAGACTGCCCAGGCAAAAGGGGGTCTGGTTCACCCAGTGATCAGTTGTAGCCACCTCCATCAGGAATATATGTGGAAATGAAAATAACCAAGTTGTTTCCTGTATTGTTAGTTGTAAAATAGGGGTTTTTGTTATATAAGTACTGAAAAGGATATGAACAGGAAAACCAAGCAAGTGGGTCGGATGCCTATTCACAGCAAGTTTTCAAGTTACCTCTTGATTTCAAGGCATTACATGCAGGCTGAATTTTATGGGGTTTGTTTTCTCTTCCAGAACTCCAAATATTATGGGAAAGACAATGTCCTTGCTCGTTGGCATTGGAATTCAAAGATGGACTGCTGTGGGGATTTATTGCTTTTAAAATCACACATTTGAGAAAGGTTGTCACTCAGCTCATGAATCTATTTTTAATGGAAATTTGAAAAGCTGAATAAAAATATATATCTTGCTGTATTGTTGATTTTACCATTTAGTAAGAATGTGTGTGACTGCTCTTGTTACCCAGTCTTAGAAGCAAAACAGAAGACAGATTGCTCAGAATACAGTTGATGAGTTTGAACAGTGAACAAATAAGAAGAAACACACTCCTCATTTATAAGGGAGTATTGAACTGCTTACTCAAGGAAATTTATCCGCTTCCTGCTATAAATCAGAAGAGTATAAAAAGAAATCAGGATGAGGAATGAAAAAATAACAATGAATGTTGTTTTAAAATTGTGTGGCATTGTGTTGTTGAATTAGACAGTGTTATTGCCTCAGGAACCATTTATTCTTTTCCAAAAGAGACAAGGAATGAGAGATGTTAATCTTAATAAATCTTTTTTCCCCTCTGTTTCTTTCAGGGATCACAGTATACTGAAAGGCACTCGATCAAGAGAACTCTGGGGGAAGCTGGGAACCATCAAGTTATTGAGGCCACACAGGGGGCAGAAAGACAGAGGTAGGTAGGCTTTTGATCCATCAATCCTGCTGTTGAGGATGTCCCTAAAAATATCTTTGTTACTATAAAGCCAGAGGACAGCCAACAAGAGGTATGGTGGTAGGTCTTTATTTTAGAAAACAAATCAATACAGTTTAATTGCAGCTTAATAGAATCTATTGTTATTGTCAAATTAATAGCAAATAATGCATGCTGAGAATTTGAGATAGACGTTTTCATCCTGTGTTTGCCAGAGACCAGTGATTAGTACAGAGACCGAGCTTGGTTTGATATTTACATTCTTAGCTGTGCTTATTTAAGTTGTTCTTAGCAGAGGAAGTCAGGATACCAAAATAATGTTTTAAATTTATAGCCTTTAAAACAGAAGAGAAAGTCATTATATTACCTATCGGGTCAATTTTAATCTCCTCAGAGACCATAGTAAATACAAGCAAATATTTCTTGATGACACTGATTGGTATACATAAATCTGAAATACTCTCTTTTTTGAGAAACACATTTCTTTGTGCTGGTGATATGTGTCTATATATCCATGTATATCACATATTTCATATTTATAAATAACATATATATGACAATGATGTATATATATATATATATATGACACCCATTTGTGCAGGTGACTATGAATATATATATAGATCTCTGCATATACTCGTATGTATACATAGTATATATATTGTATGTATCTATATTTATATCTGTATATGCTTATATTCATCTATCATGGGCCCTTTAAAAATGAGGCTACATTCATGTTGCAATCTTAATATTTCACGAAAATTCTGTTATGTTGTTGGACTTATATTTGAGGCCACTTCAATCTCTTAGTGCTGCGTTCTCCCAGCCAGAGAGAGAGACTGACCGCCCTGTTGCAGTTCAGATGGCTGATCAGAAAACATGGAGTAAGCCTCAGCCTTTGTGAAGGTTCTAACATTCTCCTCCCACTCTCAGATTCCCATGAGAACAAAAAGCTCCAAGGGAACAGGAAAGAGTGGAAGACATTAAATTTGGTTTAGGCTCATTGCTTGTTTTTCTCAAAACCAGTACAACTTTTTTTTTTTTTTTTAATAACCCATAGTAATTTCATGTAGACAGTGGCAATATGTTCGTTTTCATGTGTTATCAGAGCATTTTTACTTTCATGTCCACCTTTAAATTTATTACTGCAGAAAGTAACATGTCTTAATTGAAATGTACCTTTTATTAGGAAGCAATTTATACCAATAACTTTATCAAAAACATTTCTCTTTCTCTCTCTCTCTCTCTATATATATATAACTAAAATTTACATATATATAACTAAATTTATATATATATATAACTAAAATATATATATATAACTAAAATTTCCATACTAAGAAAAAATAGCAAATAAAGTTGTAAACTTTAATTTTGTATTTCAGAAAAATTGAGACTAACATAAAATAATTTATTGAGTCTTTATTGTGGGTGGAGTGTATAGTGGTTTATAAACATAATCTCCTGTAATCCTCATAAAAAACTCCATGTGAGGAAGGTAAGGAAAGTATGATTTTTCCCTGTGATAAAAATGCACCTTGCCAAGTGCACACATTTAGCCAGTGGGTGGTGAAGTTAGGATTTGAGCCTAATTTTGTCTGATGCTTAAGCCTATGTTCTTGACCAGCTTGGGTAGGAAGATTTGGCAGGAGCTAAAATATCCTGTTTAGATGAGCAAAGTATCTTGTTTTCATCAGGTATTTATAATCAGTGGTTGAAAATACACATTTTTTTTCAGGAACACATTATCCCATTCTCTATGAACTCTACAAAAGAGATGAACATTTTTCTGATTCATTTAATAAAAAGCATAACACTAAAAAAAACAAAAACAAAAAAACCTCCCCAAACAGTAATAAAAGTAGGGCAAAAAAGAGAATCACAGAAATTCATTGATTCAACTGGATATAGGAATGTAGAAATCAACAAAATAGAATAATACAACAAATGATGTTTATTCTGGGAATGTAAAAGTGGTTCAATATTGGGAAATTTATTAAAATAATTTCATAGTCATAGGCTAAAGAATAGAACTCCTCCTTTTTATTTCCTAATAGAATTCCAAATAACATTTGATAAAATGCAACTGTATTTCTTTTAATAAGACACACATACATACAACATAGTAATTTAGAAATAATGAGATATTATTAAATTGTGAAAAAGCAATTTCAAGAAAACAGAAAAATGTTAGAGGCTTACTGGGTGTCCGATTTCATCATTTACAGTTAACATCATTCTATAAATTCTAGCCAATACAACAAATTTTAAAAATGACTAACATTTTTAAAGTTCTTATTATATATACTAGAAACTATTCTAAATACAAATATTAACTCATTTAACCTTCACAATCCTAGGATATGAACTATTATCATCTTCATTTTATAAATCAAGAAGCCAAGGCCCAGAGAAGCTAAGTAACTTGGCCAAGATCGCACAGCTAGTAAGTGGTAGAACTGATTAGAACTAAAGCAGTTTAACTCCTGTGTCTCTCAAAGGTTATAATTATTAGAAAAGACGAGACATCTTTTCGCTTAAAAATGTTTACATTTTTTTACTAAAAAGCCCAAGAAAATTAACTGAAGAACTATTAGAATAAGAAACTTTGTTAAGTGGCCATACAAAAGACAAGTGTGAATAAATCTGTTGACTTTTCTATAACAGCTAAACATGATGAAGAAATCCCATTTATAACAGCAATGAAATATTACAATCTATCAGTAAACTGTATAAGAAATGTGTAAGACTTAAATGAAGACAATAATAACATTTTATTGAGAAACACAAAATAAGATTAGCAGTAATGGAGATTTACATTGTATTCCTGGATGAGAATAGCAGATATTGTAATGGTGTTGGATTCCCCAAATTAATTTACAAAAATTAGTGCAATTCCATTTAAAAACAGATTTTTAGAGAGATTTTGGCAAAATGATTTTTAAAATTCATGTGGAAGAAAGGGAAAACACATTTTTGAGAAAGAATAATGAAGAAGGAATTTCATTTCCAAGTATTAAAAAAGATTATAAACTTGCAACTACTAAGATGGTATAGCACTTTTTACTAAAATAGAGACTTAGAGGAACTAAGCTTGAAAATTCCCCAAACAGATTTAAGCATATAAGATGATGTTTAATAAAGACAGCATTTCATGTTGGTGGAGAAAATACTATTACCTGAACACAGTTCCAATAGTTGGTTAATGTTAGGAAAAACTCTGAAGTTGGATCTTTTATTCATACAATATACAAATATCTATCAGATTAAAGAAGAAAAAAAACAGTGAGACATAACTGGAAGAAAATAGATTGGTGAATACTTTTATAATCTTGTCTAATATGACATCAAAGGTAGAAACCATAATTGAAGCTTGATAGACTTGAATATGAACATATCAAAACTTCTGTACATATAAGGAGAAAAAAGACTCAAGCAGCATGCTTAACAATGTGAAATTTGAAAATTCTTTTTTCTTAATTTTTTGGGAATTAATAGATCAGCAAGTTCTGACTAATATTCCAAATACACTACTGTCTGAAGGCTTAATAAAGTGGAACCCATCCTGGAATAGTCGTCATTTGATACTGTACCTGCTGTAGGCACAGAGCATTACCGACATTTTTGTAGAGGGAATATACAGTATGTCTTAGCTAAAAATAAAGATGGGATTCCAGAGATGACCAGATAGTGACATAGAAATTAGAATTATTCCAGCTAAAAAGGTCAACTAAATTTGAGTTATACATTCCAGGAGAGTAAGGGATTTCAGCTAGACAGTTTTATAATTCTTAACATATGCCAATATGTTAAGAATTACTTTCAATAGAAGTAATTTACAACATCACTGAGTAATGTTTGAATTTATATAATGTGTTAAAATATGTTATCTCTAATAAAGCTGAAATCATTACAGTTTCCTGCTTGGATTGTGGTATAGTTGATAATTGCAGAGGGGTATCACAATGATCAAATTTGGAGAGAAGTATTTCCTGTTTTATTGTAGAGTATGGTGCAAGAAAGATTGTTTTCTTCCTCTCCCTCCAGAGTAGCTTTGCTCCATCAATGCTGAGGCCCTAGAGCAAGTGGGAAAGCAAAATTCATTGTCATCAATGGACAATGAAATAAAGAAAAAAAGTTTTACTTTATTTTAAATATCCCAGGTGATATCAGCTTGGACTATGACAATTCACACTAATACTAACAAAACAATAATTTTCTATCCTGGAACCTGTTAGAAAAATTGCTAAACTCCGAGCCCCAAATGTCTCATGAGAAAGAGGAAGCAGTAGGCTCATGAACTTCCTAGGGTCTTTTTTTCTGTTCACATCTAGTCCTTCTCAGTGTCTCTGGTCAGTGTGTAGATACCTGGCCACTGCTCTTCCTCCAGAGGTCACTCCCCCTGCCCCATGCCTTTCTGTAGTGGTTCCTCAGCTGACATGGACACCCTCCCCTCCTGCTGTCTCTTCCCCAGCTGTGATGGCTTTTTGACTCCAGGGTCAAATTGCCCAATGTTCTACACTCAGCCACTTTCCCCTCCTTTCTAACCTGACCATTGCCCTTGGATCAGGTTTGTTTCTTCGACTCTCTTCAGCTACCAACTCTAAAGATGTTTCTCCTTCTCTGACATAAGAGTGGGGCTGTTAATAGGTGGCTTTTTCTCTTAGAGGTCTTGGTTTGGGGATTGGCTAAAAGCCATTATCAGTGTCCTTCCTATAAAAACTTTTAAGTATTCATGAAGTTATATCCTTGGCAGATTTATCCATTCATCCTGCTGGCTCATGAGACATGCCTGGAAATGTCTGAATCTTAAAAGAAATAATCCCGCTTAGACCCTAGCTCTAATAACCCTGCTAAACAAATATTTGTTTATGCATGTATTTTATTTGTTCATAGATATACACTTAGTATGTATATATTATTGACCATCCTCAGAAAAAGGCCTGGAACGAGCCAAAATAAATGTATAGAACTTTTTCTTCCCATAATAAAAGCAAAAGAGAAGCTTCACCATTTTGTGTTAAGAGTAAAAAAACCCAAACAAGCACAGCCCTAAAGACAGAGAAATAAATCTTGTTGATTTTCGTGCTAGCCGGACTGTCATCTTTGAAGATTGTTAGAAAACTATTTGTAAGCGGTTAGTTCTGGAGGGGAAAATGGGCAACCAAACAAGTAACAACCAACCAACAAAAGAGCAGAGCACACAGACACCCCCGTAATGGGGGAGAAAAGGGAACACATTCATAGAATGGAGGTGGTCATTGACAGTTTAGCACTAATTGTTAGTGATCAAAATAATAGTCATTTAATGTTCGTGGTGTTCGCAAAACTCATTTTCTCATTTCTTGGTTCAGTGAGTATTTACTGAGCACTTACCCCATTTACCCTGTGCCAGGCTCTGTTGTGAGCGCTGAGGATACACAGCAGAAGACACTTTGCAATTCCCCAGGGTCTGCGAACTGCCAGAACTGTGAGGAGAGGCTGACATTTATTTAGTAGTTTGGGGAGGTCTTGCGGAGGACATGCTAACTTTCTTTAGTTATGTGAGGAATATCATCTGTTCTGCGTGATTGAGAAGGAAAACTAGGTTGAGTGGGTGGAAATCAGAGGAACACCCATTTTTATTTAATCAAAGTAAAAGCTCCCTGAAGTTAATAATAAGCTACTCTGGTCATTGAGATGGTTCCACCACTAGGAAAGAATGTGGCACAAGGAATGAATATATAGGATGGTAAGGGGCTGGGGATGGAGGGTTGTTAGTTAACTTATCTCTGATGAAAGTTCTAGGATCTGTTATTGAGATCGTTGATATAATAAGGGCTCCCCTGAAGACAACTCAGTGAGAGACTCTAAGACTGCTTTGGAATCAGGCACACCAGCTTTGTGCTTAACTCCTAGACCTTGGCCAAATTTCCCATCTCTGGGCCTTAATGCCTACATCAGACAGATGGGGATAATGTTAGTATTTGTCTCACAGGACAGTGGTGAGAATTGAATAAAATAAGTGTAAATGAACTAATTTAAAATGTTTAGCCTATAATAGACACTGATAAATGGTACTGTTATAATGGGAACCTAGAGTCTTATCTTGGGAAACACTTGGACTGCCTTAAACAGTCCAGAAAATAAAAAGGATACCCATTAATGTAGAAAGTCCCTCTTGCCCTATACTGGGATTTATAAAAACAAAATCTTTCTAAAATGTGCAGTGAAAAATGGTAAACACATACAACATTATAAAACAGGTTGGGTCAGTTGTTACATTTTGTTAGCATTTGAATATTATTTATCTGTTCTTAGATGCTGGAAAGATTCCTTTTTTAGCTCAGTCTCTAGCTCTCTGAATTATGCTAAGGGACCCGTATGGTCAACCTCTGTTATATCAAAAAGGCCCTTGGACAATGTGTTATGCACAATGGATGACTTTAAAAGTTGTGGGGGCTTTGGTTGTCATATCTGTGTTGCAATCAGTTTCTGTGTTACAGTTGTGTGCTTGGTATCAACCACTGAATAATTTGAATTACCCATTAAGAAGGCCAAAAGAACCTCAGGTGGTTGTCCTACAGTCAGGTCCTGCCAACATGAGCCAAAAAAGCAATTAGTGATTGCCTGTAACATCAACTCAGCAGACCGGTTGACTGCAAGTTCTGTTTACCAGCTGCAATTAACAAGCCATTCTGTAGGCTTGCTTTTCCAGGCCTGCCTTTGATTAGCTTCTTTTGTTTTGGTAGCCCATGTTCTGTCATTTATATATTGAGACATTTAAGCAATGCAGAGAATAAAATCAGCAAAGAATAAAATCCCTCCTCTCTCTTCAGAATTATCACATCTCATTTTATAATATTTGCTTAATCTTTCTTTTTAAAGAAATTAAAAAAAACCACAATTATTTCAATCTCCTTTCAGAAGCATCTTATGCATTAGTGTCTATTGTTCCAATCCACTTTATACTTTACTCATGTACTTATGCAACCATTTCAATATTTAGTCCTGGTTTGTGTTTTTAAAATTTACAAAAATAGTATCAGAGTGCTTTTCCCAACACTATGTTTTTGAGATCCATGTGGTTATATATAGTTCTAGCTCTGTTCTCCCTGGTGAAATTTGTGTTTTCCTTGATAAGACATTTGCTATTCACATCTACTGGCTTCCCTTGCTCCTAAATCGGGCTCATGGATGACAGGATGTTATTGCTGGATGAGTTAGGAGAAAACATCATTCTAACTTACGTCTTTATATGTTGTCAGCACTAAGACCTTTTGAAAATGACAAAACCTAAGCCGGATGGGAAGTCAGGAAAATGTAAATAAACTAAGACTTTCCCAGGCAAATCACAATGGAGAATTAGCTCACAAATGAAGAACAAAACAAAACAACAACAGCAACAAAACCAGGCTCTGGGAGGTAGAATGACTTTCTGGGTTACACAGATGGTTAATGGAAGCCCTCAAAATACCCAGCCCAAATCTCAAATTCAAACAAGCATGGGGTAAAATAGACAAAGCTTTCCAGTCCATTGTTCTTTTCATCATGTTTTCTTATGTTTAAGAAAGAAGATAATGGATTCTTAGGGCCACCTCATCAGGAAAAAGCCCGATACCCTGCCTTCAGAATAGCTGGTTATAGTATGGCTTTAATCCATCATTTTTTCCCTATGATTGCTCTCTCCCCTGCCCAGGTAAACCTCATTATTGCCTCTTTCCACTGGGTTAGCACTCTGTCCCATTTGTCCCAATAGGTAGCAGAATGTGATCAGGTAAATCAGGTTTCACTGGTGATCAGAGGTCACTTATTTTCCAGTTACTTGTCAGCTTTGCTTTACCCTGTAGTTTTCTTGTTAACAACTGGCAAGTTAATGAACATGACATGTCTGTTGCTGCAAGGTTTGGGTGTGCCAAGATTGTACGGGAAACAGAGAACTCACTCCTCAATTAGCCAAGGGTTTTCAGTTCCAACTCAGGTCTGCAGTTCCCTTTAAACAGGCTCCATCTCTGGCGTTCTTCATAGTAAGGTGGTATTGAATTGGATAATTTATAGTACATGGAGTTAGGACAAATAAGTCATCATTTCATTTTTATTTTAAACTTCTAATGCAACCTTGGATTAAAGGCTTGCAAATAGTTTTTAAATTTTACTTGTTTCAAATTTGTTTTTGTTTTTCCAAGATGTTTTATACAATTGTAAGATAAATAAAACCAGTATTCTTGACTACCTGCTGGAAATAAAATTCAATTGCTAATGTCCTCTATATAAATTATATGGTATTTTGAAAGTGAAGATTTATCATGTGTTAAGTATCAAGTTTCACCTAAGTGGGTTTTTAATAAAATTATGGTAATTTGATTATTTTACAAATAAGTTCAGCCTGTAAAATTCTAATTTACAGATGCTTGAGAACACATACTATTTTTTTAATTAATTTAACATCAATCTATTATCCTACCTTGTGAATAGCATAGAAATTATAACTATAGTCATGAAAAATCCATTAGTAGGGAAGTGCTTGTGGTTGTTTTAAAACACAACCCTAAAAGGTCAGGGATATAACTTTTAAAAAGATGAAATCATTGTCCAGGAGCTGCACACGAGCTGATTATTGTTACTTGTCTCAGATGACGTATCTTCACATTGCTGGAAGACATCATGAATATTGTAGCTGCTGAGTATTATTAAAGTCTTCAGTGTATAACAGTTCCATATGTGTGGGCATGGCGGCTGCAGGGTGGCTGAAAGGACACTGTCCCTCAGTCATATCCACACTGCCGACCTATGAAGGCTCCTCTTTGGTTTAGTCTGGTTTGAGGTTATATGTTATTTGTAGATTATGTGGAACATGGCTCAACTTTGTGAGCTGACTGCCCCCAAAAGGAGCCACTTCACTTAACATTGCTATATGTTAGTTTGAAGAGTCTGTTGTTAGTATTTAAATGCATATCATAACGTAATCTCATCACATCAATTGTAATTTCAACAACACTTTATAATACTCTTTGGCTGTTTTGCTTGTGGCAATTTACTAGCCCACCATATGTCATTTCAGGTCTCTCTGACGCTAGGCAAACATTTGAACACCACAAAAGATTTGGTGGAAAGCGCACTGAACGTTGGAAGTGAAATCTCTATTCTATACCTTGCTTTGCCACTTTCTAGCCGCATGAGTCTTAGTAAGTCATTCAGAGATAGAGCACGTGCAGTGGATCAAATCATTGATTGCCAAATTTCAGTCCTGCTTGTGCCATTTATTGGCTGTTTGTTCTAGGGCAGGTTACTTAACCTTTCTGTCTGAGGGTTGTCATCTATAAAATGGAACTGACAATAGTACCTATCCTATGCAGTTATTAAGAAGATTAACTGGTATTTATAAAAAGTCTAAGTGCCTATATGACTATTTAATAAAATTTTACTGTGATTGGACTTCATTGGGTTTGATTTCTATGAGAGTATCTCCAATTGGAAGATTGTATCATTTTAAGTTTCTGTTTCTTGCCTTTGTTTTCAACACACCTTGAACTCATTAAACTTATGCTATTGAAAACATTGTGTACAGAGTATTAGTGGCTAAGTGGTTGAACATTGATGATTTTTTTTTTTTTGTCATTTAAAAAATTTTTTTAGGGGCACCTGGTTGGCTCAGTTGGTTGAGTGTCCGACTATTGATTTCAGCTCAGATCACGATCTCAGGGTTGTGAGATTGAACCCCACATCAGGCTCCATGCTCAGCAGGGAGTCTGCTTTAAGTTTTCTCTCTCCCTTGCCCTCTGCCCCTCCCCCCCACTTGCATGTGCTCTCTTTCTCTCTTTAAAAAAATTAAATATAAATAAATAAAATCTTTTTAAAAAGTAAATTAAAAAAATTTTTGAAGAGTTTATTTTTAAGTAATCTCTACACCCAATGTGAGGCTCGAACCCACAACCCTGAGATCAAGAGTCATACACTCCACCAACTGAGCCAGCCAGGTGCCCCTGTTCTTTGTTTTAAATTAAAGCACGTATGCATACCTAAAGAATTGTTTTAAAATCTAGGCAAAGTACTTATCCATCTCATAGTGGTATACACTGTGACACCTCTATAACTGGGTTTAGAACTTGTTTTTTGCATTGTGTAGACATTCTGTTTACCTTCTAAAGGGTTAATGTCATTTATTTCATTTTTCAATTTCTGTCTTTATAAATGTGCTAGCAGATGGCAGGCTGTTTGGAAAACTGAATTTGATGATTGCTTTTCACCTCTGTAGTATCAGTGAAAATATTCCACCGTCTCTCAGGTTTCTTTAGTACAGGTTGGTATATGGCTTCTATCTTTTTAAGCTTCTCACACATACATAACTCTTTGTTAAAGAACTTGCAATATCTTTTAATTAAGCTTGAAACCTATTAAATTGAAATATTTTATAGGCATAGAGCAGTCTAACATCAGAATAAGAGCTTGTTGGTAGAGGGATGGATTAGTTTCTTTTTTTAACAGGACAGCAATGCCTACCAGAGTAAAAGAGGCTATTAAAATTGGAATTTGTTTCAGTTGATGGGAGAAAATCCAGTCAAGCTAGTGGGCTTACTATCTAGGGAGGATGATGACAGCTACAGGAGGCTGTCCTGACAGGCAGGGGGTCGGAGTCCAGGAAGACCAGCCAGGGGCAGCAGATGGTGTCCCAGCAGGTGGGTGTGCCATGATGACACAGAGTCTGGAAGCAGGTGATAACCAGGCAGATAAACAGAGAGGTCTGATCACAGATAGTGGGGCCCCAGGGTTAGGGCTGGGGCTGGGGCCTGAAATTCAGGCCCTGGGAAAACTGGGTAGACTAGTGTACAGGCCCATTTTGGAGGGAATAGGGTACTATGCAGGGCATTAAAGCAGAGACTCTGTTATGGGGGAAGGGGAGAGAGACCTCAGAGTAAAGAGGACTTGTGACATCCTCAGTCTGGAAGTTGCATGGCTTGGAGGGAAGCTGGAGCAGGGAGCCAGGCAGGTCTTTACAGATGCTGACTTTGATAGCCCTCAGTATAGACTCATGTGACTGTCTTTTGAAAACTGAAAAACTCAAGCATGTTAATTACTAAACTGTGCTTTATTTCTAATGAGTTAGATTAGAAGGCAACTTTGATGTAAGGAACCTTGCAGTTGTTGTTTTTTGTTTTTGTTTTGTTTTAAGGCTTGCAGTAACCTTCTGTTAAGATTGAATTCCATGCAGTTGGAACTGCTCACATGGGGCCTAGGTTAAGTGAAACATACAATAGAGAGGTGTTGTTATTCCTTCCTCTCCTTGGATTTATTCTAAGAGGTCATATATCAGAGAAGAGGGTGTAAAAATGACAGGATTAGCAAGTAGGTGGTTGTTTTTGGCTAAGCTTACTTGAAATGGAGGAGAAAATAGTGTAGAGGTTGCTGAAATTAATTTCCTTACAACGACATGGAGTGTTCACTGGCCTTTCCCTGGCAATCATCATTTAGGGGAATTCAGGCCAACTTATGTTACTTGGAAATGTTCGGCATCCAACTAAGATGTCTACCTCCAAGGACTAAAAGAGAAAATTGGAAATTGAGTCTTTTGTCTCTGTCTTAGCTTTTCACAGCTTTCTGTTAAAGTTTCCTGTTCCTTAGATTTTGAATTAAATCTTATACTGATGTTCACTTTTTTTTTTTTTTTTGTTAACTCGGCTATTATGAAATTCCAAAGCTTCAGTCATTATTTCCCCAAGTACTGTTTTCAATAGAAGGAAATCCATGGTTCTTTCTAAAAGATTTTCTTTATAATCATGAATATTGTCTAGAGAAACCTTGCATTTATTTATCAAATGAGATTGCTAGTTGATTGCTAATCGTGAGTGATTGGTAACAGGGAGTGATGCCCCTCTCATTTCCACCCCTTGATTCCTACTCATGAATCCTAGCTGTGGGAGACAGAGTATTATAAATTAAATATTGATTGATTGATTGATTTTTTTGAAGATTTTTTTTATTTATTTGAGAGAGAGAATGAGAGAGAGAGAGAGCACATGAGAGAGGGGAGGGTCAGAGGGAGAAGCAGACTCCCTGCCAAGCAGGGAGCCTGATGCGGGACTTGATCCTGGGACTCCAGGATCATGACCTGAGCCGAAGGCAGTCGCTCAACCAACTGAGCCACCCAGGCGCCCAAATTAAATGTTGATTTAGGGCATATGTATTTAGAGCATATGTAGCCTCTTGGAGGATATTGCCAGAGCCCAGCCAGGTGCTGCCACCTCACTAGCATGGTGACTGAGTCTTCAAGGGCCATTCCACTGTAGTATCATGCCCTCTGCTTCAGAGGGATGGAGGACTTGGTGTTACCAGTGAGTGAGCATTGTTGGTCTTCATTTGCTGTGAACTCCTTGATCAGCCGCGATGTTGTGTGGAATATCATGATAGTAGAGAAAACGTTCTGTAAATCCATGGATGGTAATTTTGGGAGAAATATGGTCCCTAGGGAAAGAAGCTCCTGGGGAATGGTGCCATACTGGGGACTCAGTGTGTATCTGCTGCTGGCCGATTGGGCACTCAGCGGTGGCTGTAGCCAGGTTGGCCTAGTGAGTACAATCTTGTGTTGCTGAGCCCATGTATCATCCTCACCTCTGCTACCATGAGTCCACTGGGCAATGACAGCAGTGGCTGGGGAAAGAGGCTCAGTACCCACACAAAGGGTCATTCAATCCATTTGATTATTAAAATCTTCCTCTGCTGAGGGCAGCCTTTGGTAAACATTCACAGGGGATGCAAATATCTTCATGTTTGCTTCATGTTTGCCCATTCAGAGTGGTCTGAGTACCAATGTACCTCTTCCCCTAATTTCCTTGCCACCAATTTTCTGAGCATTTTCTTTCCAAATTACTGACCATTCAAAATATTTGCCACAGCCTAGAAGTCAGGACAGTTTTATACCTCTGGCCTTTTCTCCTTCCAAGCAATATGGACACCTGGCAGCACTGTTCAAAGTTCTGCCCCCCCTGGGAGGATTTCCCTTCGCCATTGTGCCTCCAAGATATCTGAGAAAGGGGCTGCCTTGCAACAGCTGTCCGCGTTCATGTGGGACCTGCATACTGCACAGAACCGCCTGAAAACCAGGCCCAACTTTTCTCTTCCTCAATCAACTAGCTTTAGGGAAGTCCTCCTGAGACAATAGGTATGGATGGGTAGAGATTAGGTATTGTAGCAGGAGTACGGGCCATGGGCATTTGCGTCACTTCATCCTGTAATTTATTTATGCCTTTAGGGCCTGCTTGAACCTAATCTCATACAGACGTCTTCCAGTTGATTTTGGAGTGCTGCTGTGCATGCCCAGCTTTATGGCTTGCTGGGTCAGACAGCAATCAGTTCGTGATAAACAGCTCAGGTCTCATGGCAATTTGGTAGCCCATGATTAGGTGTTCATTTTCTTCTAAGGCCCCATAGTAAGCCAAAAGCTGTTTCTCAAAAGGAGAGTAGGTATCTGCAGAGGAAGGGAGGGCTTTTTTCCAAAAGCCTCAGGGTTTGCATTGTAATTCACCAGCAGGGCTTGCCACATCTCCAGACAACCTTCCTGCCTGCCACCGGCACTCATAGGCTGGGAGAAAGATCAACCATATGAATTTTTGTCAGTACAACACGTTCTCAAGGGGAGTTGGCCTCCCCTTCGTTCAAAGGGTTCTGCACCTATAAACTAGGTCAAGGCTAGGGATTGATTGAGAGGTTGTGACTCTGTTTTGATGATTCAAGAGAGACGTCTGTTCATTAGTCCTAGAACTCTTAGGCTGATATAGATCAAGTATTAGATAGCCCATCCATTGTCTAGGGACACCATGATCACATACCCAATGCCATCGGTTTCTCTGGGCAAGTCAGACAATTCTAAGTATTGTTTTGGCTCTGCTGTCCATTATGGCAACCACATCTACTTTGTCTTTGGTGGTTAAGTGCTGCCACTTGCCCCCAGCATCCAATTTTCCTCATTGTAATTAGGGATTCAGTTCAGTGGCAGCAATTCTCACTGTAATTTTTGACTTATTAGAGTGACCCCAGATTTCTTCAAGGATACTGGGACTCCCCTCACAAATGTATTTCTTACATCATAGTGAAAGGTGTGTCCTTTGGGTCCTGGGGGAGGTAAGCAGGTATTACATAATAAGCCACTTTAACAATTATTCTATAGTATACCAAGGCAGTCAGTTGTAGCCTTTTAATTTCATTTAATGTTGGTCCATGTTTCAACCAACCAACCAAAATGTTAGACCTTTTTCTAACCCTTGAGCTAAAACATTGAATCCAGAATCTCTGCTTAGTGAACCCATATCAATAAACTCATTCTGATTCAACTTTACATTTCTGCCACAGTTATCCAACAATTTAGAAAATACTGCTGCTTATTTGGTATGTAGCATACTTTCTCATGGGCCACACTTTATACCTTACCCTTTGGATACTGCTGGAACATGAGTCTAGTTGTTGGTTGGTCTAGAAACAAAGAGGGGTGGCAGGGGTAGATCCTGAGGAGAATCAGCAATGTCTTGCAAGGCTTCTACTTCAGGAGAGACTATTACAAGTTTTTCAAGCAAAGCAGGGATGGACCTCTTCAGACAGAAGTGGATGACTGGCAAAGATGACTCAGCACAATTTAGGGGTTTGACATCCTCAACTTCATTGGAATTTCTCATATGTCTGTATTGCAATTTTCAGAATCCCATTCTTTCCCAATCAATACCCTCACTTTAACAGATGTTGTAATTTAGCAATTTATAGGATGAAATTCTGGGTTTGAAATCTCAACCCTACAGCTACAGAAGACAAGGGTATCCCTCTGGGAAGACATAGAAGCATTCGGGTAATTTATGCAGAGCTTGAATTGGGACTTTCAAGCCCTGAACTCATCCCTTTCTTTCCCTGCTAGTTCCTGCCAAGAGAGAGATTATATGATTATAGTTTATGAGATTATGGAGGCTGGCTAGGCAAGTCCAAAATCCATAGGTCAGGTTGGCAGGCTAGAAACTCTCTGGCAGGAACTGAATTTTCAGTCTACAGGTAGAATTTCTTCTTCCTCAGGGAAACCTCTGTTCTGTTCTTTCGACTGATTATGTCAGGCCCACCCAGATTACCAAGGATAATCTCCTTTACTTAAATCAATTGATTATAGATGCTAATTACATCTACAGAATTCCTTTACAACAGCACCTAGATTAGGGTTTGATTGAATAACTGGGGACTATAGCCTGGAATAGTTAACACATAAGACTGACAATTCTAATAGTTCAGTTTTGTTCTTGATGACTCATAGTCATCACACTTATAGGCAGATATAAATGATGTGTCCATAAAGATTATGGCTAATTACCCAAGTACAGGCTCTAGGGCTTGGTTTCTTGAAAAAGTTCTAGACAATAGTTTGCTTTTTAGTCATTTATTTTTCCTTAAAAATAGAATGAAGTATTGCAGCTACAATATGCTCTTTGGTAGCATGATGTAGTCCATTTTTTTTTTTTTTCCCAAAAAGAGGTAGCTGTAGTGACCTTTCCTCAACAGATTTTCTCACCTTCCAGAAAAGCATCTTATTTGCAGCCTGTGGCTATTACATCTTTAAATTGCTACACAGTTAAAACATCCATAATAAAGTGGGTCAGCCTTGATCTTTGGGTCCAGGAGTCTTTTCCATTGCATTCATTTATTGCTGCCTATTGAGGGCTGATTCTTTCAACAGGTTTGGAATTTAGTTTTGTTTATCTAAGAATTCTAGAATTTGAAAATTCCAGAAAGCTAGTCCATGGATAGTTGAGCTTTCTTGGTATGTTGTTTAAAATGTTTAAAATGTACTTCAGAAAAATAAGGTTGACATGTGACTAAAATGATACCTCTTCTGAGAGAAAGGGGCACATATTCCTGAGAAAACATTTGGTTATCAATCACAAAACAAAGTGGCAGCTCCTCCTGGATTATTTCTCCCAGGTGACTACCACCTTCTAGCCAAGCTCATATGACTTGTTTATTGGAATAATGATGTGTGTTAGGCCATTCTGGACTCTTGCATATGCTCTGGTAGCCAAAAGGTAATACATAAATTGCTCTGACAGGATTTCAGGTGCAATCTATGGCTGTGAGATTTTTGTAGGAAACTTTTAAGGCAGGTTATCTGATGCATTATAGTTCAAACTGGGGGATGGCAGGGGAGGCAGCAGGGGAGTGGGAGGGAATGGGAGTAGGAGGAGTCTGGTTCCAAAACATGTACTTTTCCCTCTATATTAAACTCCCTGTTCCGTTTAGTACAACTGAAAAGGATTGTTTGAAGAAAAACAGTTGGGGTGGGGGGTGCTTCCTGGTAATAATCAGCAGCCCTCTCTTCCACTGGGTGCCTTTCCCCATCTCTATTTATGATCAGCAGGACATTACCTGTGCTTTAATTTAGACCAGATTACTTTAGTGCTTAAGGACAACCAGATTCCCTCTGTCGCCTCTCCCAGTCTTGCCCAAGCTTGACTCCTGATGTTCTGCTCTGGCAGTGGGATGTAGTATGAGGAATTTAAGCTCTGGGGACTAACTAGTTACGCCAGGGTTGGAATTCTTTCTATCTTAAGAGGTTAAATTTTCTAAACTGTGGCTTCCTTGTAAAGAAAAATGGAGATAATTCAGAACATTATGTTGGAATAAGATCATGTGTGTGAGAAGTGAGTGGTATAGGATAAGCAGTTAACAGAACGTGTTTTTCTTGCTGCTACCCCCCTCTCTACCTTCTGAACATGAAAGTAGGGACACAAATATATACGCAAAGGGTGGAGATGAGAGTTGTCATTGCAGACATTTCCTCCAGACCTTCAGCTGTGCCTCCATAATTTATATGCTAAAGGCAAACCCGTGATCATTACCTTTTACCTCTAGGATGTTATTTGTATTAACAGACATTTATTGAAAGTCTACTATGTTCAGGGTTGTTAACCAAGGCTAAGGAGAACCATAAATACCAACTGGCATTATTGTGTGATTGTAGATTTTAAGAATGGAACCTACATTTTGGTATTTTACCCTCAAACTCTAAAAACAGATGAAAGCCTTGTTCCCAGTTATTAGTGTTCTGTTTTTCTGTGTTGATTTACTCATAACCTGTTGGAATATATTACCATTGTCTTTTTAAAAGCTTTATAATTTAGTATTGGGAAAGGAAATTTTGACGTCTAAATTTATTTTTCTCATGTACAAGAAAAATATGTCTTATGTCAGTTTACCTTTTGTTTATACTGCTAACATGGTGAGAAATTTAAATAATTTTTGGTCTCCATGTTTCCTTTCCTGCATTTCACTCAGGAATTTTAAATTCTTATGGCTAAATACCATATATTTGATAAAAATATGTTGAGGGCCTACTGGGGCCTAAGGACATGGAACAAAAGTGGAAATGGTATCCGCCTTCATGGAGGGAGTAATAGTCTAGCAGAGAAGATAGACAAACAGGCAAATATACAGCTACTAACTGTGATGAGTATTATGGAAAAAAATGTAAGTTGCTAGAGGGAATAGACTTAATACAGTGCTAATAAAAGTAATGTAATTTTGCAGCTAATTTAGCTTTGTTTTGAGGGTAATATGTAGAGCTTTTAGTGAAAGGAATTTATGAGTGAACGATTACAGAAGTATTTGGATTGTCTCTTGTTTTGGGGCTATCTGCGTGCTGCTTCCTCCTTCTTCGTAGTTAAGCAAGAGCTTCTTGGGATCTTTCTTACATTGATGTTTTCAATAAACTGTATTGATATTTATTGAGCTCTTTTTTTTTCAGCTGTGTGTTTCTAAGCTTTGAAAGATTAAGGAGTAATTCAACTTAAACACTAACTTTCAGCCACATCTCAATGTACTCAAACAACCAATATAAGTTCTCTCAGTCCAGCTTCACAGATGCCAGAATCTGCAGCTCTTGCTAGAGCAATTAAGGGACATGACTAAAGATAAGAGACTTGTCAATTATCAGATTTGTGGTGATATATATGATAACCCTAAAGAAATACTCACAAGTCCTTTTCTAAAAACTATTTATTTATTTATTTATTTGAGAGAGAGAGAGAGAGAGCAGGGAGGAGGGGGAGAGGGAGAGAGAAACTCAAGCAGACTCTGCATGGGGCTTGATCTCACCACCCTGAGATCATAACCTCAGAAAAAACCAAGAGGGCGCCTGGGTGGCTCAGTTGGTTAAGCGACTGCCTTCGGCTCAGGTCATGATCCTGGAGTCCCAGGATCGAGTCCCGCATCGGGCTCCCTGCTCGGCGGGGAGCCTGCTTCTCCCTCTGACCCTCCTCCCTCTCGTGCTCTCTGTCTCTCATTGTCTCTCTCGCAAATAAATAAAATCTTAAAAAAAAAAAAAAGAAGAAACCAAGAGTTGGTCGCTTAACCAACTGTACCACCAAGGTGCCCCTCACAAATCCTAATTCTTTGATGTCGTCCTGAATCTCTAGATTAAGTTCTTTACATCCTGCTGATTAGGATATGCGTTAAATTTACTAATATTGCATGAAAACGTCAAAGAAAAATGGGCCTGGAACCTTAGTTTGTGAAGTAAGACTGATTAGAAATGTTATATGCTTTTAATGTTCTGGGGGGTCTCTAAAATATTTTTGGAAGATGTTAGTTTTATGCTGGTTCTGGAGTCATTAGTAGGAAATATTAAATACAACTCATATTTGCAGAAGTGGCTTCGGTAAAGACATCTCTATGGTGCCTTGATGACACCTGCACATACGGGCACTGGATTAGTTATATAATTATGAGAATTGAATAATCCTTAGTAAATGATGAGTCAGACCTGACTTACAAATTCAGAAAAGTGATTACTCATATATGTTTATGTATATATTATTTATTTATTTATAGAATTAGAATATAATTAATATAATTATAATATATATTTATATACATTTATAGATTTTTGGTTACATATTACTCAAAGAGTAGGAAATGTATTGGTTTAGGTTGCCGAATCCTTGAAGATTATGACATAAATACTATCCCTTGGGGTGCAATAAATCCAATTGCCTGACTTTTAACTTTTCATTAATTGCCTTCATTCATTTATATACTCATTTGTTCTTTTTTCAAGCTTGCAATTACTGCTCTCATTGTGATGTAATGTGCACATTGCTATAGAAGTATAACAACGTTGGAGTTCAAGCTTGACTTTTCCTTAGTAATGGGGAACCTCTGTGCAGAGCTCTTTCTAAATTAGGGCCTTCGGAGAGCCTCATGTTCTTGGCAAGAGCAGACCTGATTCAGGACCATCACTAGTTCCTACATCTTTTTGCCTTAAATCTGAACCAGGGGTCACTGAAGACAGGTATGTGAAAAAACTGTGGGTCTCTTCAATAGGGAAGTTCTCAGCATTCATTCTAATTGTGCGTTTGCCTCTCTACTTTATCACAAAATAAAGATTGTATTGTTATCTCAGAAAAACTGTTAGAATTAATGATATATATATAATTTTTTTTTTAAAGATTTTATTTATTTGACAGAGAGAGGCACAGCGAGAGAGGGAACACAAGCAGGGGGAGTGGGAGAGGGAGAAGCAGGCTTCCCACTGAGCAGGGAGCCCGATGTGGGGCTTGATCCTAGGACCCCGGGAACACGACCTGAGCCGAAGGCAGACGCTTAATGACTGAGCCACCCAGGCGCCCCTATATATAATTCTATTTTTTTTTAGAGAGGGAGAGAGAGAGAGGTGGGGGGAGGGGCAGAGGGAGAGGGAGAGGGAAAGAATCTCAAGCAGACTCCCCACTGAGAGCAGAACTGACATGGGGCTCCATCTCACAACCCTGAGATCATGACATGAGCTGAAATCAAGAGTCAGATGCTTAACTCACTGAGCCACCCAGGTGCCCCTTAATGAGATATTTTTATGAATGGATTTGGTCAGCTTTGAATGTAATAAAACATGAAAAATGTAGTATTACAAGCATAAGGCATTAACATTACTAAAGACAAATGGAAGAGTTTATATTCCATGAGACGGTGGAGTGAAAGCAAATCAGGTTACCATCAGTGTATTTCTTGTCCAGGAACTACTCTGGGTCCACTATGGAAAAGAATTCCAGAAATATGTTAGTATTGACTCCAAACCAACCACACTAGCCTAACACTGTCTTTATTGCTTTGATGTATCATTGAAATCACAGTGGTGAAGCTCATAGAGAAGAGGCTGCTTTTGGGGAGCAAGGTAGGAATGGGTCAATTTTAGTTCGCCAAAGTTCTAGGAAAGTTTTTATCCCCAGAAGATGAGAAGTACCAATATTTGGTCAGTGTGTTTGGATTAGACTCAAGACCTGAGGTTGGATCTTGACCATGGCACTAACCAGCTTGTGGTTTGGGCAACCTCTCCTAGCCTCAGTTTTCTCATGAATGAAATGAGGATAATCATATTTATCTTCAGGATGTTAGGAGGACTGTGATAATAAGTCACATTAGTTACCTAGCATGTTTTAGTTGCTCAGTAGAAGTTATTTTTTATTATATGTTTATGCCTTAGCCAGAGTCCCACCAGAAACAGGCCTTGGAACAAAGTATGGAAAGACCAAAACTATACTTTTCTTCTTTGGCTTATTACTCAAAAAAAGCCATAATAAAAACAAGCCTGATAATTGGAAATAATTGAGGGGAAACCAGAATAACAGACTCTGTCTGCTTATCCAAAAGTCGAGAATTGTAGTATCTGATTTATAAGAATGTATAAGGGTTAGATGAATTAACATGTGTGAAGGCTTAAAACCATGTGTAACACACACAGGAATGGCTCAACAGTATTATTATTATTATTATTATTACAGCATTGCTAATATTATTAGTACTATTATTGTTACCACAGAGTAGGGATGAAGGTCAGGCTCTGCAGTCAGGGAGAACTGGGTTTAGATCCTTAAACTTGCTCAGTGGGCAACCCTGGGGATGGACTTCACATTCTGAACTTAGCCTAACCTATAAAATGGAGATGACAGTAGTTTGTCTCTAGTTGGTCTGTTAGAGGATGAAAGCAATAAAATCAAGCTTAGCACAGTTCCTGGCACATTCAGAGCACTTGGTAATGTTAGATGTTTATATTAACAATGATATTTGTTCATTTATTTAACATTCTGACAAATTTTTATTAAGCACCTACTTACCATCTGCCAGGCACTCTTCTAAATACTGGGAACATATTATTGAATACAATAGAATCATAGCCTAGTGTTACTAACATTTTATAATAATATTAAACAGTAAGCTCCATTTAATATTTTTAATCAAAGCAATTTTTTTCATGAGGAACAAAAACTAGGCTTCACCAAATAGAAGTCATGTGGACTGTTTAAATGAATAAAATGTTTTTATTTGCATATTATTTACATGGAAATAGATACTTCTCAATACTTTAAAATAATTTGTTTTCTTGACAAGTTTGAAGATCTCTACTTTCCATTAGAATTTTATTTACTCCATAAATGTACATAGCAAAATTAATGAGACTTTATATATACACATAAAATATACTTGAATGCAGTTTTAAATTTCAAGCCATAGAGTTATTACATATTTTCAAAATTGTTGGCACGAAGAATATTCAGCCCTTACTATGCTGTTTCCCTTAGAGATGATGCAAAATTTAAATTATGGTTTTAAAAGACATTGTAAATCATGAATCTTTTGATAAATCAAACAAAGTGTTAAATCATTCTTCAAGACCATTTGACTGTTATATGATTTATCTATAGGTACTTGGCTTATTTTTTTTCCATATAAGCACTGAGTAAGCTTCAACTTAGTAGAAGAGAATATTCTTCTGTCATCCTTATGGCTCATGACAAGAATTTCACTGTTTGAAAGAAGTCATATTCTTAACTAGCATCTAAAATTCTAATTTAGTGAACACTCTGTCTCAAACTTTTTTTGGGTAAAGTTGTCTATGTATGGACTGGCATTGATTAAATGAAATAGCAAGAGGAGAATCTGTAAATGCAAAAGTGAAGTAATTTGAAAATCTATTAGCTGAGAGATTTCTGCTTAGACTGTTTTTAGAGGACACAAATAAGGAAAAAAGTAACACACAAGGACCTTTTATATAAAAAGACACAGAGAATGACAGTCAGCGATAGAAAGCACTGCACAAAAGAAAAAGAAAAAAAAGAAAAACATTTATGCTGCGCAGCATGATATTAAAATATTCTGAAAGAACATGAAAATTAATTATGTACTTCAGTTTGCTTTTTACAAATGAGTTAGAAAGGTCAAATTTCTGGATGAATGAGAAAGCTAAACACTGACTCATTTGCAGGTGTTTTCTGAACACAGCAGAACCCAGAGGATTCTGATGTGCATAAGAAAAGTCCCACAAAACATGGCGGGTTTATCATACTTGTATGCACATTGTTGTTGACAACATGGTCAAGAGCAAAGAAGCTCATATTGTGTTATGCACTGAAAGACAGTCTGATGTGGTAAAAAGAACACTGGGGAGGCACTCAGAAGACCTGATCTAACTCTGCCTCTGCTCCATATTTTGGCAACTCGTTCAGGAATTAAGGCATAGAGGGCCTCTGTTCTGAAATTAGAGGATTGAGATTAAAGAGTTAAATATATTCTTCTCTAAGGCTCCTTCCAACTCTAGCATTCCGTAGCTCTGTGATCAGTTGTTCTCTTAGAAGCTAAACCATAGACGTAGTCACTTCCTCCTTGCACAGGCTTCATGGCAAAAAGAGCTTGCTGTATGTTTAAAATGGTAATCACTGGAAAGCACTAACATAATAAAATAAAATAAAATTTAAAAAAAGAGAAAGAAAGGCTTGAATATCTTGGAATTAAATAAGCACATGGTTATTTACACCAAAAATTTCCTGTTCCATCAAGCACAAATTCTTGATCAAAATAAGATAAGGCAAATAGTATGGGAGGGCCCCATACTATTTTATGGTCAAAAGGATGATTGTGTCTATGATTAAGAGACCAAAGAGAGCGTGCTTTTGTATGGAAATGTGTGGCTTCTTCAGGAAAACAGATTTGGAACTGATTTGTAAATAGAGGAGAAAATCTCAGTGATTTGTGGTTTCTGAAATCAATATTACCACTTACCTAAAACACTTGCTCCTTTAATAAACCTTTCTATATACAAACATTTATACTTGTAGATTGAATATTCATATTAGATATTTCTTACTATTTTAGAAAAATAATCAAAAGGTAGAGAACATATACAAGATATGTTAAATGTAACAAGCGGGCATCCTAATTCTACATTCTCTTTTTCGAAAAAAGAATCAAGTTCAAGTTGAGATTTGTTTTTCAAAATTCTTTAAGAATAAATGGCTGTATGGATAAACGTGCACATTGCACATAATCCTCCCTCATATTAGTATTCACACTGAACATTACCATCCTGGAGGATGTTTTGCAGTAATTTTAACTTTTTTTTTTAGATAAGGAGGGAGAGGGGCAGGGGAGGGGCAGAGGGAAAGGGAGGGAAAGAATCTTAAGTAGGCTCCATGCTCAGTGTGGAACGCCATGTGGGGCTGGATCCCACGACCCTGAGATCGTGACCTGAGCCGAAATCAAGTTGGACACTTAACCAATTGAGCCACCCAGGTGCCCCAGTAAATGTATTTAACTTAAAAAAAATCTTTGTTGACATATGATTCACATACCATAAAAGTGATCCATTTAAAGTATATAGTTCAATGGTTTCTAGTATATTCGTGTGTCACCAAAAACAGCTTTAGATCATTTTCATCACCACGAAGAGAAACTCTAAAGCCATCAGTGTCACTCCTCAGTTCTCCCCAAACCACTCCCTCCACACCAGCCCTAGGAAGCTACAAATCTACTTTGTTTCTATAAATTAGCATATTTGGGGCCTTTTATATAAATGGAAACATACATGTGTTTTGTTTCATTTAGCATAATGTTTTCAGGTTTCATCCATGTTATAGCATGTATCAGTACTTCATTCCTTTTCATTGCTGAGTAATATTAAATGGTAAGGACAGACTACATTTTGTTTATGCGTACATCAATTGATAGATATTTGCATCGTTCCCACTTTTTGGTTATTATGAATGACATTGCTGTGAAGCAATGTTAAAATGTTATGCCTGTATAAGTTTTCACATGAGTATATGCTTTTATTTCTCTTGGGTGTATACCTAGGAGTAGAATGGCTGGGTCATAAAGTAACTATGTTTAACAATTTGAGGAATTGGCAAACTATTTCCCAAAGAGGCTGCACCAGTTCACATTCTAACCAGCACTGGATGAGGCTTTCAGTTTCTCCATATCCTTGCCAATACTTGTCATTGTCCAGAGCCATCCTGGTATAAAGTGGTATTTCATTGTGGTTTTAATTTGCATTTCCCAATTGGATGATGATGTTGCACATCTTTTCATGTGCCTTTTGGCTATTTGCATACTTTCTTTGGAGAAATGCCTATTAATGCCTGTTGCCCATTTTCTAAATTGGGTTATTTATCTTTTATTATTTAATTGTAATAGTTCACATATATTCTAGGTACGAGTTGCTAATCAGATATATGCTTGGCAAATAGTTTCTTCAATTCTGTGGATAAACTTTTCACTTTTTGAGGGTACCCTTTAATGCACAAAAGTTTTTAATTTTAGTGAAGTTCAGTTTATCTATTTTTTTTTTCTTTTGTAACTTGCACTTTTGGTGTTACATCTAGGAAACTATTGCCTAACGCAAGGTCACGAAGATTTATTTTTCTTCTAAAAGTTTTACAGTTTTAGCTCTTACATTTAGCTCTTTGATCCATTTTGAATTAATTCTTGTGTATGGTGAGATGGGTCCAACTTCATTCTTTTGCACCTGGATATCCAGTTGTCCCAGCATCATTTGTTGAAAAGACTGTTCTTTCCCCCATTCAATTGTCTTGACACTCCTGTGGAAAATCAAGTGACCATAAATGTGTGTTTTTTTCCCTAGACTCTCAGTTCTGTTCCATTGATCTACATGTCTATCCTTATGTCAGCATCACACTGTCTTAGTTACTAAAGCTTTGTGTTAAGTTTTGAAATCAAGATGTGAAGTCCTCCAGCTTTGTTCTTTTTCAAGACTGTTTTGGCTGTTTTACATTTCCTACTTTTCAGCTGAATTTTAGAATCAGTTTGTCAATTTCTGCAAAAAAGCAAGCTGGGATTTTAATGTTGCTTATATTTGAATCTGTAGGTCGGTTTGGGGAGTACTGCCATCTTAGCCATCTTAAGTGTTCAGATCCAAAATCTATCTATAAACTCTATGTTCCTTTCTTGGATGGACCCATTTCAAGGTGGAGAAAAATCTCTAGTGATATTCTCCTTAGCACTGTTTTTGGGTGAGCTCTGTTTAATATTAGAAGGCATTTCTTTTTCATCTTAGTTGATGACACAAGATTGGAAGGGACAGCATTCGGTGGAATTGATACTTACTTCCGACCAGATTGGTGAACTGCTATCAACAATATTAAAGTTGTCAGCCTTAAAAGTAAATAACTATATTTAGGTTCAAAAATGTAACTGTTTAACAACAGGTTGGAAGCGGTTTTAAAAATAACAAGTTATATATAGTTGATGTTTATTTTAGTTTGAGAAGAAAAGAGTTAGGGCACGATAACTGGCTTTTTAGATATCTGAAATTCTACCTATGGAAGATGAAACAAAACGAAGCAAAAGAATAGGATAACATTATAAGGGGATAGATTTAGCACACTGAGCATGCTTTGTACATTATAGTAGGCCACTTTGATATATTTATTAAAGTATTATGTAAAAAAGATCATCCTAATGATATTTGATATTCAGAATACATACTGACCATCAAAAACTGCAAGAGGCTCAGTGATTAAAAAGATAGTGTCAAGTCCAGTATCTTCCATTTACCGAACAGGAGAAGGGATTAGAATATTTTAGAAAAATTCTTAACAATAAATTTGCAAAAGATTTTCTCTTTCTGTGCAATTGCATGTAGTCCAAGTGAGGCTATGGCACTATGGGTACTTTTTAGAGTCGACCCATTTTGCAGCTAGCTTTATTTCTTTCTGGATTAAAAATAGAAGGCAGAGGTGTGGAGGCACATCTCTTCCGTGAGTGAAGTGGCAACTTAAGTTAACATGGAGATTAATAATAATAATAATTGCTATAATTACCAAATGCTTTCTTTATAAAGTTGGTAGGATTATTAGTCTCACTTACTAATGAGTGAATTGAAGTTTAGAGAGGATATGTAACTCACCCAAAGACACAGAACTCATTAGTGGTGGGGCTAGCATAACTCAAGGGTGTCTGAATCTAGCTGCTATGTTTTTCTACCTTCCAAGAAAAAAACTTAAGAATTATGAAGATTTAATTTAATGGCTCAATCCCTTAAGTATATTTCTGTCTTCCTTATCCTCAATGTGCCATTTCTTCTGCACTTCCTTTGCTTTGAAAAACTTCATGGAAATAGGTGCTCTAGTGATTCTAATACATCTGTTCATTTTTTTGAGTGTGTTGGAACTTTTAGGCATGAGTAAATGTGGTGACAGCTTGACATCTGTTAATACTGACAGGTCATGAGATTAACACCAGGAAGCACTAGAAACATAAGGTGTTGTGGGATAGTTGGTTCATCTCAAGCTATTTTTACATATTTTAAAATCTAAGATCTGTTAGTCGTGTCCTGATTTTGTTTATCCTCAGAGTTATCTATAATCTTAAGGATGCTTTAACTTGAGAAAAGTCTCTAATCTGAGTAAATGTGGCCTGTAAGAAAAGTCTGTGTAGGCACTATGGTTCCCTGGGTCAACACTGTTTATACCCATGCCCTCTGGGAGCAGCTGAGATTCTTTCAGCATCCCCAGATCCATGCCCCAGAAGGGCTGCCATAACAAAGTATCAAAAACTGAATGGCTTAAAAAGAACAGAAATTGGGGCGCCTGGGTGGCTCAGTCTTTAAGCATCTGCTTTCAGCTCAGGTAATAATCCCAGGGTCCTGGGATCGAGCCCCGCGTTGGGTTCTCTGCTCAGCGGGAAGCCTGCTTCTCCCTCTCCCACTCCCCCTGCTTGTGTTCCCTCTCTTGTGGTGTCTCTCTCTGTCAAATAAATAAATAAAATCTTTAAAAAAAAAAAAAGGAACAGAAATTTATTTTTTTCGCACTCTGGAAGCCAGAAGTCTGAAACTAAAGTGTTGGCATGACTATGCTCCCTCCAAAGCCTCTAGGGGAGGATCCTTCCTTGTCTCTTCCAGCTTCTGGTTACAACAGGTACTCCTTGGCTTGTAGGTGCATTACTCCAATTTCTGCCTCCATCCTTCCGTGACATTTTCCCTGTATCTCTGCATCTTCACATTGTCTTCCCTCTTTTTATAAGGATACACAGTCATATTGGATTAAGGGCCTATCCTAATTCAATATAACCTCATCTCAACTTGGTTATATCTACAGAGATTCTATTTCCAAAAAAGATCACATTCATAGGTACTGAGGTTAGGACTTCAACATGTCTCTTTAAGAGACACAATTCAACCTGTGACACCAAATCTGGTATTTGTGACACTGCTGAAGTGTCACTGACAGAGGCCAATCCCTCAGAGAAGTCCAGAAGTGGGGGGACTCATTCTACTAAAAATAAGTTAGTCTCTTAGCAGTTAGAATGATTGCTCTTTCACCAACTCCTTTCCCAAACGGTTGTATTTTCATGCTGATGTGAATTTTCTCATATTTGAAGGGTCCCCAAGCTGATGTTATTTCAACTAGTGCAGCACGATATGACAACAGTAGTCCCGCAATGCAGCGCAAATATCAACAGCCATGAAATCAATAGACGGAGCAGATGATGTGACTCAACGAGCTGTGACAATCAGCAAATGACTGATGGGAGAAGCACAGCTTTTGGCAGCAGGTGCTTCACTGAGAATTGGTTTTAGTGAATCACCACTGCAGCTGCCATTTTTCTCTGAGCCAGATAAATCCTGACATGAATGAGGTGCTGTTATTGGAGATGTAAATGCAGCTAGTACTAAATGTCACTGGCCTAAGTCTGAGACATGTAGTCACTCGCAAATGCAAGGAAGGGGATGATTTTGACATTTAATATATTTTTGTTGAGTTTTGCCTATTTTCTTGTCCTTTCCACAACCGTGCATTGAATTTAATGTCTTAATGTGAAGCATATCTAAATCAGTTAAAGTGAAGCATATGTGAATAAGTTAATTCATCTTCTAAAAAGCAAATGTATTTAATATAAAGAATTGTGTGGGTCTAGTAAACAGCACTTGGGGGGGGAATAAATCTTTAAAAACGTGTATTAAGATTTTCCTTTGTTATAAATTTGTACTTCAATGGCATCAATTAAATTTAAATTTAATTTTAAATTCAATTCAATTTAAATTCAGCTGTGAGTGTGGGACTACTGTGTGAGTGGTAGTCATGAAGCTCTGGCTACATAGCCTAATGCAGAGGCCTGCTCCAAATACCTCTCCAGTTCTAGCCAGATCATGAATTAGGAAAGTGAAGTTTTTTTTTAGTTGACCCACATACCTGAGTTAAAGAAAAATCTTTAAAATGACAACGACAACAAGCAACAGCAATGTCAAAAAGAAACAAGAAAGACTAGGCTGCATCCCCTAGCAAAGATAAATAGGAAAACCAGAAATGAGCATTATGGCCTAAGTCTCTTTACTGATGAACTGAGTATGAAGTCTTTACCTGGTCAGTTTGCTTTTCAGAGACTGTTTTTACAGTTGGTGCTTAAGAGTAACTCTTGAAAGACCCTTTAGGAATGGATTTATCTCAAAATGCTATTTCAGGGTTTTTTTTCTTAATATTATTCTAAAATCTGAGACTGACATTCTGTATTTTATTTAGATAGAAACATCTAAATCTGCAGCATGTTAAATAGTGAGCAAAGATAAATGCCTTTTGAATAATGTTCCTCTGTATATTTCTCTTTCATGTGTGTTTTTCCTAGACTATAGGAGAAAGAAATAGCCATAACTAAGAATATCAGGACAAAGTAGATGCAAGAAGGAGACCTTTAGCCCAAGAACTAACAGAATCAAAATCACACAGGAATTCACACAGTTAGATTTGAAAGGAAATGGAGGTCAGGAAGAGAAAAAAAAAAGAGTTAGCCGTAAAGTCAGTTTTGTTAGTGAAAAAAATAATTAAAGTTCATTTGAAACTTTCTCAGAACTTTTCTGGTCCTATGTTGGTAATTGGTTATTTATTTAAAAAAATTTTTAAAGATTTATTTATTTATTTAGAGAGAGAGAGAGAGCAAGGGAGCAGGTGAGCATGTGGAGAGGGGCAGAGGGAGAGGGTCTTCAAGCAGACTCCCTGCTGAGCGCCGACCACCAGCCAAGGCTTGATCGCAAGACCCATGAGATCATGACCTGACCTGTAAGCCAAGAGTCGGCCACTTAACTGACAGCCACCCAGGTGCCCTGGTAATTGGTTATTTAGAAGCAATTTGGTTTTAGATGAAGCTGAGTTTATATTCCCTTCCCCCCCCCAATAAAGAAATGGCCTATGATCTTGTACTAGTCACTTAACCTTCTAAAGTACAGTTTCTCCTTGGGTACTAGGAACTTCCTAATAAAGACTATCATTTCTTAAGCACTTCCTATGTGTTAGGCATTATACTGAGTACTTTTCAGACATTGTCTCATTTAACGTTCATAACATATTCTGTGAGGCAGAAGTTTTCTTTCCACATTATAAATAAAGAAAGTTGGGCCGAAGTTATCCAAGTTACAGCTATTAAGTTCTAGAGACAGTCTGGCTCCAAAGCTCATGTGCATAGCATTATACTGTCTTTAGTACTAGAATCTGTCCCAGCTTTAGCCTTCTCTGACCAAACCTTTTGGACTGTCTGACTTCCTTGGCCCAGTGTTCCCGCCTTTGACACTGCCTCTCAACAAGTTTCAAGAAAGGTTACTTTGCAAAAACCCTTAAAGCTCCCACAGGCTATCTATGCAGATAGAGAAACTGCAGTCCGAAGGCTTTACTATTTTGTAAGAGGTCATTATGTCCATTTCATGAAAGCATCTTGTCTTACCCAAAAAGGCACTAAATAATAATAATAATAATAAATAATAATAATAAATGTATTTATATAGAATAATATATATTGTAATATTTTTATATTTAATAATATATATTATTTAAAATTGAGGATCTATTTCTTGGTACTCCTCGTCCACTTCGCACCCCTTACTCTAAGAGTCTGTGAAATCACTTTCTGGTAGATATGGGAGGATGGCAATACGGGTGTTTTTTTGTTTGTTTGTTTTTATGTTGGTTAATTTGTCTTTTTTTAAAATTTAAATTCAATTAATTAACATATAGTGTATTATTAGTTTCAGAGGTAGACTTCAGTGATTCATCATTCTTATGTAATACCCAGTGCTCATTGCATCACATGCCCTCTTTCATGTCCATCATCCAGTGCTGTCCTGAACTGCTTTCAAGGATATTGCTATGCTTCTAAAAAAACAGAGCTGACGACTCCTTTGAATAGGTTACTGATCTCATCAAGGTGAGGGTGGAGCATCTGGTATTAAAATACAATGCTAATAGAATGTCCTATAAAAACCACTTTGAAAAAAATGTGGCATATTTTCCACATATTTACTTTTCGCTGCTCCTGTGGGTTGAATTAATCAAGTGACACCGCTGTTCTTGAGACAGTATGACTTGGTGTCAGGCAGACGTGGGTCCCAATCTTGACACTGCTTGGTACTGGCTCTATTATAACCACAGGTTCTTTCAGGCATCCAATAGTATTAATATCTACTTTCGAGGGCTTTTGTAAGGATTCAGTGTGAGAATGTTTAAGACATCTGGAAAATCACGAACACTCCACAATTGTTAAATGCCTTCCCTCCCGCGTTGGTATATTCACTTTCATATATAACATCATTTTCATTGGCTTTCTTTGTGAACATAAATGCCAGATCTAAATATGCTAGTATGAATATAAGAGTATTGGGGTTAGTACTTAAATTTTTAAGTCTTTTTTTTTTTAATTAACATTGAAATTACATTCTTAACTGTGATGCCTAACAGTGTTCTCTTTAGCCCCAGTTATACCTATTAAGATGTTGTAAATCATTTGGAACACATCGGAGACTTATGAAGTTATTTCCTGGTGTTCGAGGACTGTGACAGAAGCAAGAAAGTACTACAGGCTAAGAAGTTTAATATTGTTGGAAAAATTTAAAACATAACTTCCTTTACTGAAGCGTGGCAAGCAAAATTAAGAAACAGTGAGTAGTTTATAATAAATGCGCAACTGGTGCTTTAGCGAGGTGGTTTTTCTATGACCATGATAAGGAGGTAGAGAAACGGGCTTTCCTGAGTGAGCAGAGTGGCTTTCAGTTTATATGTTCGATGCCAGGAATTTTTGAACCACACAAGCCACACCTGAGGAGATGTGCAGGACAGATGGGAGCGAAGCATGACAATTTTGCATGTTGTATGCAACTAAACACAATCCTCCTTCCTGCCCCCGCCCCTGATATACACACACATTCTTCCCTTCTATCAGCTCAAGATTAAAAGAAAGCTTTTTTTTTTTTTTTTTTTTTTGCCCCAAGCTAATTTGATGGTGTACAGTAACTTTTCTTCAGGTATTTTGCAACCATTTATAAAAGAGAGGTCATTTTAGGGCAAGCCTTTCTACCCTGATTTACTTAGAGGAATAAATAGTAATGTCTGGTTGTTACATTTAAAAAAGGGGGAGGGTAGAATCCCTCAGTTCGAGCCAGTATTAAGAACTTTGAAAAAGATTATGAAACTCAAGTATAATGCTAGAAACAATAAGGACAAAAACTAACCCCCATGTAAAGACCATGGATAATGCAGTCAGTATGTGAAGAGGAAAAGAGGAAGAGATTACTAACAGACTTCTCTCCAAAGGAAAGGAGGGGAATATCAATTCTTCATACAAAGTGAATTCGTATGATTGGTTTCAATGAAAATATAATGGTAAAGAATCGTGGAATTTTGATGTCCTTGGGTAACTACAATGTACATTCTGCAGCCTAAAGCTAGGGAGAAAGTTTTTTTTTTTTTTTAAGAAAAATCTTACGAAAAAGCTAATATAGTTATTGTCATCAGTCTGAAGTGGATAGTGCTGGACAGTGGAATGAAGAACAGAATCTCTGGTTCGACGGCTCCCTAAAAAATGTCCTCCTGGGTGGGTGGCAGTGGCCAGGTGGGAAGGAAGAACTAACTAAGAGTGTGGCACACAACGCTGCCTGAATATTCTGGAATGCTGGTGATCTTCCAGTAATTGGAATGCATCTGGCAAGTGGTACAGATCCCCAGACTCTTAGATATCACGGTTGACTTGCCTGTTGCCAACCTTGTATTAATTTCAAAGCACAAATTTAGATCCACTGTGAATTAAATTTAGATCCAAAGTGAAACTGAGGTCCACTGCGTCTTTGAATGTAACTTAATAAAAGTTGGGGAGGAGGCTTTTGTTTCATTTTGTCATTTCCAAACATCAGCCTCGTAGAAAGGATGAGAACAGTAGCAAAACTTCTGCTTCCACTCCCTTTACTCCTCTCATCTCGTTCCTTCCTCTACTGTGAGAATAAGGAAAAGAGAAAATGGTATACATACCTGTCGCTTGTTCTTTTCTGTCTAGGGATTCTGGACATTTAAATGGAAACTAAAGCACGATTGAGACCTGGCTTGTTCAGAACCCTATGATTAATGCTTTTTTATTTCAAGAAATGTTTGCTTTAATTTTTCATGAGAACTTTAAACGGATTTAAGAAGTATAGGCTACATCAAATCCCTCTTAAATTTGTTTGTCTTCTTGGATTAAGGTTAATTCTGTTATTCCATGATTTCAAATCATTACCCTTCTCTTATTAAGATAAGAACAAACTTTTTTTTTTTTTTTTTTTTGCCTTTGCTGATTTCTGCTTCTTCTTCCTGCCTTCTGGGAGAACACCTGTTACTCAGTTTTTGACACATTGATCTCTCTGAGCCTGAGATTCTATCAATTCTCATCTTTTCAACTATATTCTATACAAAATTGCTGAAATTTCCATTTTCAGTTTTCTCCTCTTGCCTGAGTCCCAGGCTCATAGTTCTAGTGACTTACTGTTCACCTCCCCTGGGCTCCGTTGGGACCATTTAAATGTCACCAGCTCTCCTCCTCACCTGTTATTTTGTTAGTGGTTCCACTCTCCTGGTTCCCCAAACATAAAACCTTGGAATTGTTTCAGCTTACTGCTTTCCTTCATTCACTGTAGCTATCCCCACGTTCCACGGATTTTTCCATTTTGAAATGTTTTTTAGATTCATCTTTATCAGTTAAGAGATCAGTTTACCAGTTATCACAAAGAGCCAAACTAGCTGGATTAAACACGACGTAAATGTAGTTTTGTGTTGTGTACAGCTCAGGTCGCTGGTACAGGGGTGGAAGAAGGGCATGGCCGTGTTAGGAATGCAGGCTCCTTCGATTCTGTTGCTTTGTCATCCCCAAAGTCTTGATTGTCCTAGTGTGCTTGATTAATGATGGCTCAGCACCACAGGTACATACCAATGTTCAAAAAGGGGACAAGAGGAGGCAGAAGCCACATTCTCCTCTCTTTCAGGGTATAACCTAGAAATGAAATACATTACTTCTTCTCAGAGCCCATCTTTAAATGGCAAAATCCAGTTGCATGGCCTTATCTAGTAGCATGGGAGGCTTGGTTATATGGTCCTTAGCTATGTGCCCAGCTAAACTTCCTATTTCTACAGAAGACAAGGAGAAGAACTTCGGGAGCCAACCAGCAGCATCTGCTACACCTTCCTTACTCCAATTCTATTGTTTATACCCTTTGGCGGGTCTTTACTGCCCATTGCCAAGGTTACTTTTGGTGACTTTTAGCTGGGTTTACTGATGGCTCATTATCAAACCACCCATTCTTTCTTTAAAGAGCCGCTTTTTTTCCCCCTCTTGTTTAAACTTTGCTCTTAACCTTCAAAGCTCTTTGTAATCTGGTCCTATTCTACCTGTTTCTAATCTTTTTTTCAAAGTTCATTGATTCATTGATTCATTTATTTATCCAGTAAATATGTGTTGAGTGCCTACTCTGTGTCAGACACGGAGTCATTTATTTTCCTAAACTGGTGCTGTGGATGGAAACATCTTCATGAATGTACATACTTGCTAATGTCACAATGATTCATTTCTTTGAAGCTTGTTTTCACCATTGTCATGCTTGAGAGGTTAAATACATTTTAAGAACAGCCTTTTGAAATGAGGTCTTGCAGTTGAAGTGGTTAATTTGCTTTTAGGAATCAGATGATGTTCACTTGACACTTTTCAACTTTCAGGTTTTTATGCATTTTAAAACTATGATTTGCTTTTAAAAACAAAATGAAAATAGAAGAATGCTTATTGAAGCAGCTATAACTAGATTTAGTAGCTCATTGAAATTGTAAAATTGCTCAAATGCAAGCATGAACTAAAGATTACCTCATGTGTTACAATTGTCCAGTTGCTTCTTTGTTCCCAAACACATTAACCTCATGCTTAGTCCTGCAGACTGAGGTGTGAAGATGTATATCACAGAACACACCTTGTTTGGACTTTGTCTTCCAGACTGCATTTTCTTCTTTTTCTATTATCCTAGGTAATATAGAGACAGATATTTACTTAATACAACTAATCTGACATTATTTTTATATTTAGTTCTTTATTCTTTCAGAGAAGATGCTGGACCAGGTCCAGATCTAGGCCAAGGTATATGAAGCTGAGTTGTACAAATACAGGGTCAAATCTTTATTTAGATTTTTGATGTGTTTTTTTTTTTCATCATAGAGTTTCATCATAGTTTTTAATTAGTTTTAGTCACTAATTTTGATTTTTTTAAAAAAATTGTGTTAAATATTATTTATCTTGATTTCTGAGGATTCAGGGACCTCCTGAAATCTTGTGTTTGAAGTGCGTTGGATCCTTCTTCTTTATGTAAATTATTTGTATATCGACATGGCTGGCTGCTTGAGTCATTAAAACTTTCAAGTGAGGATATATATATTTCAAAGAGAAAATAAATACTCATTATTTTACCAAACACTAGAAGCAAAAATTATCTTAAATGTCATCAGATCATCATAGTTTTAAGTATTTACATTTACAACTGAGATCAGATCAGGATACACAAGGAAACCACTCCATGAAAACAAGGCAGGGGCATTAAATGGGAGGATGAACAAGTGGCCAGTTTGAGTAATTTTAGCTGCTTTATTACATTCTGTCTTGAAATGGCTGCTCTCGTTCCATCTCTAGCCTGGTAGCCTCATCTCTAATGGCAGAGTGGTTATGTCATTTTCAGACTACATCTTTGGAGGAGGAGGAGAGGAGGAAGAGGAGAGAGTGGGTAGAGCCTGGGAGCTGCTTTAACCGGAGCAGTTCTGCGTGTATCTGTCTTACATATTGGCCATCTGCTAAAGAGTTCATTTGGAAAAAAAATATTTAAAAAATAGTTTGAGAATCACTGGACTAGATGATTCACAATTCTGAGTGTACCTGTAGTTCTGATATGATGGATTTCTGCTGACCTACCCACACCTTGATCTGCTACTCTTTGTCAGGCATGCAACAAACACCCTTTGGTGAGACTGCCTTGAATATTTCCTAGCCTTCATGTATAACACTGTGTTTTCTCTAGATTTAATAGTAGTTCTAAGAGAGGTAGGAGAGAAAATTAGACCTTGTGCAATAGCAATGTCCTACAGATTGTGCATCTTATACTGAAGTTCAGGAAGAACATAGTCGAATACCCAGTTATATTATTTTTATTTCATTTTAAATTTCTGTCAATGTATCTAATATATATGATAATTTATAATATAACATATAACATATTAGTCTATTAGTAGAGTGTTACTTATAATTTATAAAAAGAAATATTCATAAATAGGAGATGCATACTCAAAACAATTTTGTTGTTGTTAGGGGCATGCCACTGTTCTTGAAACCTTTTCAGAAATTACTGCTCTTTTGTTAGTAAAATTGTTGATAGTTGATAACTAAGGATAAGTAGAGACTCTCCCAGTCTCTTAATCTTTAGCATATCCCTCATAAATCTAAATTTTGATGAGTGTGAATTATCAAAAATATGTATGGAATATTATTTTCAAAGTCCATCCCATAAGTATACTTGGACGTAACATAAGCTGCAAAGAGGTAGAGAGGGAAAAATAATTATGTCAGCATACTATTTCTTTTTTTGTTTCTTGGTTCTATTACAATGGGCAGAAATAGTGGAAATTCATAAAATGAAAACACTAATTTGGTAAAGGTATACAATAGGGATTTTTTAAAACATGCATTTGAAAGACACAAATAACAATGTTTAGTTTTATCAAACTGACTTTAAATTGGGTTCTTGTTTACAGTTTCTACTAGATCTTTGCCAAGAGCTGTATGCAGATGTTTGAAAAAAATTAGGACTACAAAAGTATGTTTTTGTAATCTTGTTTTTAGGGGTGAATATTTACATTATATTACATAAATTTTGAAGCTTATAAATTTTTATTTTAATTACAACTTCCCCCATGATCGTGTTTTCATTTATTTTTCTCTTCCTCTTCTCAGTTCCTTATATTTGGCCTGAACAAATTAGACTCAATGGAAGGGAAATTGTCCCAGATACAGAGTAAGAGGAACAGTGCAAACCATATGGGAAGCTGGGTACAGGAACAAAGTTAAAAGATGTCCATTTTGGATTTTAAAATTCTTTCAGAGTGATAAAGTATGCATTCAGGCAGCGCTGAGTCTGAAAAATACCTCATGCACCTTGACATTCAACAGATATTTATTTTATTTCTCCTACCATGTACAAAATGTTGTGCAAGAGGAATGAGTCACAGCCAATGTCCTCAAAAGGCTTTGAAAATTGTGTGAGGTGGAGATGGGAAGACAGTAATCAGAAATTTATAAGTTCAATAATGGAGATACACCAGTGTTTCAGAGCACAGGGGAGGGAATGTACTAGCCCGAGGGGCATAGAAGTCTTCTGGGAAAGGGGTGCCCAAGTTAACCCTGAATGGATAAATACATGGTAGCCAGGGGATAGGGAGGGGATCGAGGTCAAGAACCTCAGTCACAGGGGCAATATAAATAAGGCAAAGGGGTGCCATTAGCTGGGTATGACCTCAGAACTTTAGGATTAATGCAGGCTGGGCATGGGTGAAAATGAAGGAGAGATGGATTGGGGTCAACTCCTGGAGAGCACCATACATGCTGTAAAAGGGTTTAGACTTGATCCTGTAGGTGATGGGAAGGCTGTGAAGGATTAATTATAGAATGACTATGAGCACATTTACTTTGAAATAATTCCATCTGACATCTGAGTAAAGAATGGAGTTGCAGGAAGCAAGAATGCTAACAAGAAGAGTCATTTAAGATGTTGCTGCAATAGTCCTAGAAGAGTACTAACACCTGTTACTTGAAATGAAGGCTTTTTGACTTTTAACAGAAAGTTTTATTGTAGAATTGGAGGTTTTGCTTTTCTTAAGAAAGTCAAGTCCTGGTATTTACCAGTTGTAACTCTATAAAAACAAAATGATTAAAATTTGTTAATCTAGGGGTGTCTGGGTGGCTCAGTCGGTTAAGTGTCTGCCTTCAGCTCAGGTCATGATCCCAGGCTCCCTGCTCAGCGTGGAGTCTGCTTCTCCCTCTGCCCCTCCCCCTGCTCATGCTCTCTCTCTCAAATAAATAAGTAAAATCTTTCAAAAAAATAAATAAAATTTGTTAATCTAACTGAATTTATTCCTTTTCTGGTTCTTAATAGCTTTTTTTTAAATTGATTTACAGGAAAGAAAGTTTATCAGAATTTCTTCCTAAACCTCTTAGAAATAACAGCATATTTTAATCAGAGACTTGTAAGTATCCTTTTTTCTTTATTTAGAAAATTAGAGGGGCGCCTGGGTGGCTCAGACGGTTAAGCGTCTGCCTTCGGCTCAGGTCATGATCCCAGGGTCCTGGGATCGAGCCCCGCGTCGGGCTCCCTGCTCAGCGGGTGGCCTGCTTCTCCCTCTCCCTCTGCCTGCCACTCCCCCTGCTTGTGCTCTCTCTCTCTCTAATAAAAAATTTAAAAAAAAATTTAAAAAAAAAGAAAAAAAAGAAAATTAGATATTGATTTTATGGAAAAATTGGCTCCTTCAGGAATACACTTGACAGGATATAGCTTATACAATCTGAGTTGGCATGCAAAATTTGAGTGAGAGTAAAACACACAGAAAATCACCTCTCAAAAAACAAAGAAACCAAAACCTCGGTCAGAAAACCGTCATCAAATCTATCTACACCTAGTGAATGTTTGACTTATTTTTTGGCAATTTCTATTTCTTGATGTCATTTTCATTATTTTTTCCCCTTTGTGAAAATATCTGTGTGTCCACATATTTTAGGAAGTCTGTAACATCAATGAGAAGGAAGAGGAAAAGGGTAGGGTGTGAACACAGGAAAGGAAAGAATTTGTATTCTGTTAAAAGTTACATGGCTTCGGACGACTTTGTATTTTCCAATTACACTTTCAGTGAAAGTTTTTACAAGATCAAAGGTAGGTCTCATAATAGCTAAGGTTCAGTCAGTTTCATCATATTTTTGAAATGTCTTTTACTCTGCTAGATCCAAAACTGGCCAACTCAGGAACAGAGAATCAGGGAGACCCTTCCTGCTTCAATTTAGCAAGAAGTCAAGAGAAGCACATCTTTTTACAAGCACATATTTCATCAGATAAGTTGAGAAGACTCAATGAGAAGGAAAAAAAAAAAAGCTTTGTCCTAAAAGTGTATCTGTAGCAACAGCATTTAATATTTTATTCCCTGAAAGACATTTGAAATCTAATGTAGTCCTATTTAGCACTAAGACAAATAGTTGTCATACTGAGTTAAGAGCAGAGTCTAGAGCCCATGGAGTAAAGGGAGATTAATGAAGAAGTCAGGTAACTAAGGTCTAGAGCTGAGTGGGTTCTTCACTAGGTGGTAAGAGCTTAGTATACTTCTGGGCTTCTCAACTGTAAATACTTGTGTTTGAAGATTGTTGACTAGAATTGATGACTACCTTAGATCATTTTATGATTCTAGGACATCCCTGAAACTTTGTTGCTTAGTAGTTAATAGTCATTTTATCTTGGGTAATCTATGATTATTATAATGGAATTAACACTTGTGTAGTAGCTAATAAAACCAACCAACAGGAACTAAGACATATTTCTTGCTTGCTTCATCAGATAAGATCTCAGCAAATTGTTTAATTAAAAGGTGTACTGAAATCTTAATTACACATTCTGTCACAATATAGGTGGTTTCCTAGCTACGTGACATTAATTTTTAGTTCCAATGCATCCATATTTGAATCTTGTGTGTTTGAGCAAGTTACCTGAATTCTTTAATGCTTCAATTTATCAGTAAAATGAAGTTAAAAATGCTTATATTATAGGCTTGTCTGGGGATTAAGTGAAATGATGAAACAATACAATATAAATAATAATACTGAAATAACCTACTGCAATCAAAATTTCCTATCTTTACTATATTGTTTCATAGACTTTGAGGTTTTGCCCACATAATGATTTCATTTGTCTGTGTATATAAATTATTTATAAAATCACTGAAAGAATTGTGAGAATGGAGATTTTTGGCCAAATTCCCAGATATTTTTAAAGAGCATCTCAGATAAGTCACATGAAAATGACCTACAGGCTACTCTTTGAGAAACACAAATTTTCTTTTAAAAATGAGCCTCAGGGCGCCTGGGTGGCTCAGTCGTTAAGTGTCTGCCTTCAGCTGGGGTCATGATCCCAGGGTCCTGGGATTGAGTCCCACATCGGGCTCCCTGCTCGGCGGGAAGCCTGCTTCTCCCTCTCCCACTCCCCCTGCTTGTGTTCCCTCTCTCGCTGTGTCTCTCTGTCAAATAAATAAATAAAATCTTTTAAAAAAAAATGAGCCTCAAAGTGGTTGATTTATCAAATCACAAGGGAACTTTGTACAAAATACATATTCCTAGGGCACCATTTTGGAGATTCCAATTTGGCAGATCTGGAGCAAGGCTTTGCAACTTGTGTTTTAAACAAGTTGCCATGCTGATTTTGATTTTTGCAAACCACTGCTCTACAACCTCACCATATCTCTGCCTTTTAATTGATAAAGCTTATAGCTGTGCTTCCCATAAGTAGATGAGGGGATATCATTATTTGTCAATGCTTCAGCTAGTCCAGTTCAAGTTCCGGGGGTGATAAGCTTGGATGTCTGCATTTGTGTACATTAACCAGATTGGCAGTCTTCTCTACCTTGGTTGGGTAACTGCTTTAAGTAAATCAAGCCAAGCCCATAAATTGTGGAACCCCTGAGTGAGAAAGGATTGTTAGAGACCGTCTAGTTTAAACCCTTTTTTCACAGAGGAGGAAAATGAGTCTCAGGGGTCTGATGAAGGCCACAGGACAAGACCAGAACTAACTTTTGAATTTCTGTTCCCAGCTCAGTTCCATTTCCATTGCAGTCGGTTGACTTTGATTCTGCCATTTCAATAACGTGCAACCTGTGAAACCAGCTACTCTTGTGCTGGCTGTAGGCTTCCCAGGAGGCATAGAAAGTGGTGTATGAGTCAGCTTTCCTACTTAACTGTTCAGCTGTCTGAAAGTGACAGCTTCTTCCTCTCCATCTCCAGTTCTCTATCTTGAATAACAAAGAGGCAGGAAGGCCACTGAGGGACTGAAGGTACTCCCCAGGAGAGGCAGCCTGTTCCAGCAGGGGTACCATCTTCTCAGTTACCTTCCTGATTCTTTATCTTAGCCAGAGTCATCTGCTTTTTCTCCAGCTATCTCTGGATGGCAAAGGCATCATTGCTTTTGTCTGTCATTTTACTCTTGCATCATTTTCTCTTAGCATTCTTTACATCATGTTAGTTGCCCTCCTTTGGACACCAGTTAGCTCTGGAGTGCCATTAAGTTCAACAGAATTAAATACTACCGTGTCCCAAGAATAGTCTTGGGTACCAGAGATGTAAAATGAAGCTAGCATGGTCCTAGTTTCAGAAGAGTTTACAGTGTCATGGGGAAGGAGATCAGTATAACAAATCTGCAGGAGTGCTTGAGAGTGTTATAGTAGCCACCATGTCAGGAGAGTCAAAGAAATATTGGGAAAGGAAGTGACATCAGTCTGTTTCAAGTGAAAAAACCATAACCCATAGGATAAGTATGCAACCTTTTGCAACCACATGAAGCAAATGTTTCTAAGGTTTAATGAAGAGAGCTAATGCAATCAGAGATGAATAAGGTGGGTGTTGGCATGATGGTGAGAAAGGGACACTGCAACGTGTAGCAGGAGACCGGGGTCTTCTACTCACACTACCAACCCCAACCTATGTGACTTGTGCCAATCCAGCGAGACTCTTCAGGCCCCACTTGAGTGCTCACTCAGTTCATTCAAATAATGAAATTCAAGTTATAGGCTGTCCTACATTCCTGAGATACAGTCGGGTGGAGGAAAAGTACCTCCCAGATGAAGTGCTATCTGAGCCAAAGCCTCAGTTTTGAGTAGGTATTGATTGGGTAAAGAGAAGCTTTGGAAGGAGAATGCTCCAGCCAGGAGGAACTGCATCCATCCATTGGCCTGTGTCTGGGGGTGAAGGGAGTATTTCTGAGAGCTACAAATCCTCAGTGGGGAGCAGTTTCTCTCAGCTGCTGGACCACAGGGGAGGAGAAGCAAGAGGCAAGTCTGGGATATAAGCAGAATGTAGATCATACAGGGTGTTGTTAGTCATGCTAAGGACCTGGGCAACTTTTTCTTGGCTTAAGGAGAATGGTCGAAGAGCTGAGATTTAGGATTTGTGTGGCTGAATTTAAGAATGGAAGAGGAAAAGAAAACTGAAGCAGGATAAATAGTGAAGGGGATAATCCGATCTGGAGATGTGGTGCCCCTAACTAGGTTAGTAAAAAAGTGAGCAGAGCAGTAGTTGGTCCATCAACTAAAGAGCTATTTAGAGAATAGAGTTTATATGACTTGATGGTCATGGAGGTGAGGGAAAAGGATGCCTGCTAGGCTTCTGACCTGTGCAACTGGGTGGATTTTAGTGCTGTTCATGGAGAAAGAAACCCAGGAGGAGGAACCGGTTTCAAAAGGAATTCGAGAATCTCTAACATGAGGGGAGGAAACCAGCCAATCCGTCCCAGGGCTCTTCATACTAACTGGCCTTCCACATGCTGAGAATATCATACACGTTGTCACACTTAGTCTTCTCAGCTGTGGGAGGTAGTATTCTGTGCTCAAAAGATGTGAAAGCTGAGGCTCAGAGAGCTTAATGCCTTGTATAAGGTCCCTTAGCTAATAAGTAGTGGAGCCAAAAGTTCAGACCAGAGTCAAACCAGGTGTATTTCATTCTAAAGCAGGCACACCTTCTATTTTATCACTCCCTTTTCCCTTTGAGTCTGATACGTGTAATTTTGTGAAAATAGGTCACTTGTAGAACACGAGTAACTTTAGACTTTATGGATTGTGAAATTGAAGGCATAAACTCTACCTTCTTACTGGTCATTATCTCTCACCTGGGATACTGCAATTGTCTCCAAACTCATCTCTTGAATACACTCTTCTTTTCCAATCTGCACCGAAGTGATCTTTTTGAAGTTCAATTTTGATCATCCCATACTATTGCTTCAAAAATGTCGATGACTTTCCATTGCTGTTAGGATAGAACAAATCCTTAACATGCCCCAATGATGTAGACCCTGTTAACTGATCCACTTCATCTTGTGCCATTTTCCACCTTCTTCTCTGTGCTTAGGCCACACTGGCCTTCCCTCAGCTTCTGAAATGTGCTATGTTCTTCTCCTCTGCATGAAATACTCTTCTTCTGCCTCTATATCAACCAGCTAGCTCCTTTTCTTAATATCTCAGCTTATCTTGTCAATGAATCAGGTTCTGATACACTCACAAAATAAACTATTTTTTCACCTAAGACCACAGTTTGTATTTATACATGGATTTGTGTTCATTATTTTTTTCTCATTAGATTCCATGAAAGCAGTTATATAACTGTTTTGCCAGTCATATAATTGGCACTCGATAGATATTTTCCAAGCAAATTAATAAATTTATAAAAGAACGAATGTGATTCTGGATTAGTTAACTTATATTTGATTATTAAAAAAAACTTATATTTGATTATTTATTTGGTATATTGTTATTTAGAATTGAAAAAAGAACATTTTCTTTTTTTTTTTTTAAAGATTTTATTTATTTATTTGACAGAGAGAGAGATAGCGAGAGAGGAAACACAAGCAAGGGGAGTGGGAGAGGGAGAAGCAGGCTTCCTGCTGAGCAGGGAGCCCGATGTGGGGCTCGATCCCACAACCCTGGGATCGTGACCTGAGCCGAAGGCAGACGCTTAACGACTGAGCCACCCAGGAGCCCCAAGAACATTTTCTTTATCCCCATAAAATAAACTAGTTTCAGTTATATACAACATTGTTTTTTAATATCTTAATGATATAGTATTTCCTCTGGTATTATATTATAATTGTTTTTCCCTTTCTGAAGTCAATTTTCTTTTTCACAATAAATGAAGCTAATTCCAACAGCATAGTGGTAATTACTGAATTGACATTTTTTGGATTAAACCAATTAAACCAAAGCAATTAAAACTTGGAAATGGCAACTATAAAAGAACAATATGTTATCATTCAGTGTACCAATGAAGAATGGAAATGTGTTATAATTAGTTTGTAAATGTCACATCTCTATTGCACTTGCTAATTAAATGAGACTTTTCCATCCCAGGCTTGCTGAAAATAATTTGGAATTTTCAGGAGTGACATTTTATTTTTGTCACACAAGAATGATTCTTTGCTATGTGACGATCATAGTCTAACAAATAAGGCTTGGATAAGGCCTAGTGAAGAATGCCACTAATGTGTGAGCCCTTGGCCCTCAAGTGGTGGTGGGCTTTCAGTGCTCAAAATAGGCTACCAGGACTCTGGACTGAACAAATGATTGGGCTGGATTGGGGTGGAATCTAGCATAAGAGATTTTTGCAATCTATTCTACAGATACATTGCTGAGACCCCCCGGAATTGTCTATGAACATTGACTATGATTATCTAGCCTTTCAGTCTCGGAGAGCCAACTGAAAGGATTAGATTACATGAGCTCAAGAAAAAACACAGTTCTTTAGCTTGAATAGCCTGTAATTCTACACGGAGGAAGGGGTGAATTAAAGGTAGGTGGAAGAGAGCTTACATACTAGAGATTAAAGTTCCAGTTGTTACAGGAGACAGGAGACAGGTTGTTGGCCACTAGGATGACGATTTATGATATAGTCCAGTGTTTACCAACGTGGGGATCCTGGTCTCCTAGGATTCTACAGAATTGATAGAGCCATGAACAAGCCATGTATGCATATGTGTCTAAATAAATACTGTCATATACCGTATATATTACCATTTTCCAAATGTATATAGATTGTTGTTATAAAAATGAGAATTTGTTGCTTTGAAATATTTATTTCATAGTACCTTTTCATCTGTTATGTATTTTCTCAGTCAGATATCTAAATTCTTCAATCCTGAGGCATCATTTTGCATTAAATCTCAATGAACAAGTTGTATCTGCCATACTACGGGATGTACAAACTATTTTTCCCCCACATCTAGTATTTCTGAGAATCTTCAGATTCCAGGACTCCATCCTGAGTGCTACCTTCACTTTTCTCATCTGATGCTCTGGTCTTTCTGATTCCCACTTTCTACTGTTTCCTACAACTTTTTTGATGCTGCTGCAACTCTCTCTAGTTGAAATCAGACTAGGATTGTCCTCAGGGTCCTCTCTTTGTTGCCCAAAGCAAAGATATTGTTAAGATGGTTGTGGTGCATAGTAAACTTTACCCAAGACTGGAGGATAATATGAGAGAATTACAGTGCAGAGATGGGAAACCTAGCATTAGATATTCAACATCATTTACTACTAGAGTCCATTAATTATGCCCATTCATGGGCGGGGGGGGGGGCGGTCCCTACTGGTTGGCTGTGTCCTTAGTGTCCAGCCTTGTTTCAGGTTTCTACCCTCCTTCCACAGGCGAAGTTGCTTCAATATTGTCTTGCCTCCCTGGACCCTAGGCTAGAATCCCTCTCCCTGCACATAAAGAAATCGGTATATGTTGTGATTTTACATCCTAGAAGTTATTATGCAATTCAGACCCCAATGAATACAACTTTAAAATTACAACAATAAGTAACTGTTATTGTCTGAATATTATCATTCCCAGGTAGTATTATCATTTAATGGGCCTCTTTCCCAACAATCTACTCCCAAGCAAGAGGCTCTCCAATCAAAGGAGTGAATGATTATTTTCACAAAGACTTAGAAGAACATAGATTGACTTCTAAGCATGGCACAGGGTCAGGATATGGACATGTCTTTCCCTAAGAGACTTTAGAATCAGAAACCTTCCCCTAAGCACTTGAAGGCATGACCTTCATAGAAAGGGGTAGCAAAAGGTCTACCTTCCTCTCCCACACACACCCAAAGGCTTGGTCTTTTCCTATTGCAAATCACATCCACCATGTCCATAGGTGATCTGATGTTTACAAAATTGTTTTATCCTTGAAAAAGTGAGAAACCATCATTATTGTGGGATAAATACCGGCCCAGATGTCCAGTGACATGCTGTCTAGACTTGATTCTGAAATTAATGAGATCTCTGTCATACCAGCAATCTGGTCTCCTTTTTCTCATCTTTGAAATCAGGATTCCTTTCTTGTTAATTTAACTTTTGTTTATTATTTGCTGATGATTAAAGCTCCTTCCAGCTCCAAAACTCTCAGATATCTCCAAGTTACTTATGGAATGTCTATTGTTTTGTTTTTCTCTTGGCTGTTTTCAGTAGCATTGATTAGTTTGGCTTTGCATCAGCTCTATGAAATTGTAAAATAGGGGTCGTCTCGGAGGCTCAGTCAGTTAAGTGTCTGCTTTTGGCTCAGATCCTGATCCTAGGGTCCTGGAATTGAGCCCCGCATCAGCCTCCCTGGTCTGCTCCCTCTGCTTCTCTCCCTGCTTGTGTTGTCTCTCTCTCTCTTTCAAATAAATAAAGTCTTAAAAAAAAAGAAGACATTGTAAAATAGGGAAAAAAAAAACTGGATTAAGTGTGCTATGGTCAAGGTCAGATAGACATTTGAGTGCCTTGTGCAAATGTTACATCTTAATTTTTAAAATTAGCCTAGTGAAATATTTCTATATATCCTTAAAAGCAGAAAGCACACTTATTATTTTCACTCAGCTACTGAACTTCACAGGTCATTAAAAATGTGTTATGAAAAATTAGTCACTTGCTCCCAGTTATAGATGGTGATAGAATTAGGAGTTGAATCATATGTTTCCATCACTACCCTTAATTTTAAAAATGAGAGTTACCACTAAAATAATTTAAAGGAAGAGACTGTGTCAGAGTGCAGATAATATTTTAAAAATGCAATTTTAAAAAGACCAAAAATTCTATTTACAGTTATAATTACTACTATGTATATGAGAAACAAAGATGAGAAAATCTCAATATATGTTCCCCAGATAATTCCCGAGGCAAATTACAGAAAGTATTAAAAGAAAAAGAAGATTCTTAGACTCCAAAGAGTTTACTGCATGTATTAACTAGCGGCAAAATGGCCACTCAACTTGGCCTCAGTTGAGTAAGTGCCTATGGAAAAAAATACTCAGTGAAAATATTGTTATGACTGGGCTAGCTTAAATTAAAAACACATCAAAGAAACATGATGTTTTCAGACTACAGAAAGCCTTCTGATATAGAATTTACTGGGAAACAGGTTTTGAATTTTAATTTTGGCAATTAATATTTTAAAATATGAAGACTAGGGGCACCTGAGTGGCTCAGTCATTAAGCGTCTGCCTTCAGCTCAGGTCATGATCCCAGGGTCCTGGGATCGAGCTCCACATCGGGCTCCCTGCTCCACGGGAAGCCTGCTTCTCCCTCTCCCACTCCCCCTGCTTGTGTTCCTGCTCTCGCTGTCTCTCTCTCTGTCAAATAAATAAATAAAATCTTTAAAAGAAATAAAATAAAATAAAAAAATAAAATATGAAGACTATTTAAGTTAACAGAAGATAGGCAGCTCTGCTTTCCCTCCATGTCTCATGGATGATTTGCTGGGGAAAGTCACACACACAGGTAGGTATAAAAAAAAAAATCCATGAACATCTGTATTGTTTTCATTATTTCCTAATAGGGGCTTCTGAAAATGCCAGAATATTCCTCTCTCCACACAATGTGATGTATGATTATTGTCACTGTCCTGCAGTCCCCAACATGCAAGGCTTCATGGTTTTCAGAAACCTTACTACTCCAGGGTGGAGTATGTAGCTTAGAACTTGAGTCATCTCTTCTGAGACTGAAAGAGCCAGGGACAGTCTCCTGGTGACACAAGAGTGACTTGAACAAGAACATTCCTCGTTCAAATGAAACAAGAGCTATCGTGTACATAGTGATTAGTTTTTCTTTACGCTCACACTTTTTAGTACAAGTAAAATATATTTTTAGTAAAGTTATTCCATCTAGCTAAAAAAATTACAAATTTTGAGTTATTATTGATGATTAAAGCTCCTTCCAGCTCCAAAACTCTCAGATATCTCCAAGTTACTTATGGAATGTCTATTGTTTTGTTTTTCTCTTGGCTGTTTTCAGTAGCATTGATTAGTTTGGCTTTGCATCAACTCTATGAAATTGTAAAATAGGGGTCGTCTCGGTGGCTCAGTCAGTTAAGTGTCTGCTAAATTACAAATATTGAGCTATTTATTGCAATAAATGCATCTAGTCCATAGGTCTTAAAAGTGAAACAAATTGGTTTATAAATGCTTATAATTAGAATATGGTTTAGTGACTACTTTCCTCTTCAGTTTCTGGTTATTTTTGATGAGTGATTAGGAAGTTTAGTGGGTTTAAGCAGATTTGTGTGAAAGGAAGAGGAGTGAAAGAGGTGACAGCTAAAAGCTACTTAATTAAAGAAAACTCTAAAGATCTAGGTTCTACTGCCCTCACTGCAAATGGAAAATGAAGGGATTTACTCATTGAGGAAACATAACAAGACAGCGTCAAGGGAAACTGAGGCTGAAAGAGGTTGAGGAATCTGCCTGATGTTATGTAATTGGTGCTGCTAAAAACACAGATCCAATTCCAACCTCCCTGCCCCAACCTTAAACATGGGCAGAAGATAAAATGCTGATAATTCAGGAAAGTCTTCCCCCATCTTTCCCAAATAACACTTCTTTTCTATTAGATAATTTGCAGAAGTGCCACCATTAACGATTTGCTTCTTTGGTCTAAGACTTTGTCTGGAGTTTTTCTTGTAGGGAACAACACATACAGCATATTTCTGTGGATGAATTAAGCAAATATTTTCCAAAAGCTGGTCTGAATAGGATGAAGAGGAAGAGGACACTGGAAGGTCTATAGCAGGAGTGGGGGCTGGGGAAAACAAGAGAAAATTGATGAAGGAAGACTATGAAGGGTGCAAAGCAGTTGGTCTGGGAGAGACTGCAATTGACTAGAGGCTGTACTGACTGTTGTAATGAAATTGTGCTCTAAATGTGTTTTAATGTAATCATGTAATGTTTGTTTCCCTTACGTCACTGTCTTCATATATTCATTCTCAGTATTTGTCCTCTTACAAACAGCTGTTTTACATTCATCACATCTCAAAAGATTGTTTCTGATTTTTTAATTCAGAAGATGCACATCTATAAATGATGCTCTCCAAATATTAGTTGAATTAAGTGAAATCTTCTTCAACCTTGCCTTTTTCTTAGTCCATTGTTTTTTACAATCTCTTTGAAAGACCCAAAGATATCTTGGTCAATATCATCCAGAATGTTCTGGTCCGTCAGGCTGACTTTCCAAGGTAAACAAGCTTTGGTGAGCAATTGTTTCTGCTATATTCAATGTATCCATGTTTCCATGCTTCCTTCCTCCTTGGCTTCCCCTGCTAGTGAAGATCTTTAGAACTGTCTATAGATACACTAATTTTCAGATTATTGCAAATGAGTCAGCTTTTTAGTATTTTCTTCAGTTATTTTAATTATGCTGGATTTGGGGGAATTTTTCTATACTAAAATTCTTCAGCATCCTTAATCAAATGTCACAGGATAACAATGAGAAATCTGATGTGAAATTGGGGTGCCTGGGGAGCTCAGTCGGTTAAGTGTCTGTGTTTGGCTCCAGTCATGGTCCCAGAGTCCTGGGATCGAGTCCCGCATTGGGGTCTTCGCTCAGTGAGGAGTCTGCTTCTCCCTCTGCTTCTGCCACTCCCCCTGCTTGTGCTCTCTCTCTCTCTCTCAAATAAATAAATAAAATCTTAAAAAAAAAATAAAAAGAAATCTAATGTGAAATGGATCAGAGTGGCAGGTTGACTTGAAATGTCTTTCTTGGTTCAGAAATATTGCCAGGCCTAGAGTTTAAATGTACTAATACTTGAAATGCCGAAGAGTGCTTTTAAGTTTGATAACCTAAGCTTCCTATCTGCTCAGACAGGATCTACAGATGATGTGGATTGCAAAATCAGATTGATGTGAGGTTCATTTGGAAAGCACTCATTGAACAACTACTATCCACTGTCCACATGTAGAACTTATTTGTTCTTGCCTCCCAGGAGATAGGGTCTTCTAAGGGGCAAAACAAGTTACCCACACAGAACTTTTCATGAAAAATATATTAAACTTACTTAGAGGTGGACTTTAGGGTTGACTGTTCGAGTGAATGGTGAAAAAGCCTAGGGGATGACTGATAGAGCCTGATAGAACAGCTATGGAAAAAGTTAATTTTGTGAATTATTTAATTTTTAATCTACTACAAGAAAATTTGCAATAACCTTGGAAATTGGATGAATACATCTCTAAGGTTGGGCATGTGCGTTGGTATACTTTGCTAAAACAACCATTCTTTGGGGTGATACGTGCTGTTAGACCCTGAAGCCCAATAAGTTATGGACTTATATTTGTTTGTGGGGTTTTTTTCAATGCATTATTAGAGAATCTGACCTCAAACCTTTACTCCAATTCAGCCATTCCCAAATTTGTGTGACAACATGAATTTCCTTGGGTGCTTACAATGCACATGGTATCAAACTCACTGAATTGGAGGCTCTGGTCTGTATTGTTAACAGACTACCCGGGTGATCCTTATGAGCAGTTAGATTTGGGAAACTCTAGTTCATCTGGGATAAGATTAATTTTAAGTAAATAGGCTTTTTACCATACCCTTGCCCCCTCTCTTCCTCTATCTATTTTTCTCCCTCTCCTCTATCAAGACTTAAAAAAAAATAAATCTTAGGAAGAGCTAATTTGCTTTAAATTTACTTTTAGTCTCCGGGCTGGCATAAGTGAGATACAATTTTCCCAGAGACCTATTTTTTGGTCGTCTTTTTTCCACAATTTAATCAAGTGTTAAGGTGAAAAATCTGCTTCTTCTCTGTGAAGTGGCTCATAAGACGGAAAAGGAATTAATTTATACTGCCTGGTGTCAGGATGCATTGTGATTATGTTGGCAAAGCTATAAAAAGAAAGTATCCAAAGCTTATTAAAAAATTCCAAAGAGGTCCCTGTTAGAGCAGATGGATGAAACAGAGTGCCTGATCATTTAGCAGCTACTGAGCTAAAGGATCTTCGAGCCAAGGTGTTTATGGGTGGGGCAGCTTGGAGAAGGTCACCAAATCATAGTTATAGCTTTCAAGGGGGAAAGTTCAGAATTTTACAGTAAAATGCATATTTATTTGTCTTACGGTATAAAAATGACTAAAAAGCCTGGTAAATACATTGCAGTCAATGGTCAGTTACCCCCAGGAAATCTAATTTCCTTTGTTGCATTCACTGGGGCCTCCTCTCCTTTGTAATCAGAAAATGTCTTTCCACAAAATGCAAACTAGAACCACAAAGATAGAATACAGGAAAAATAAACAAATAAATAAATAGTCTAAAATTACCCCCCCCCCAAAAAGTTTTATGGTCTTTACATAAAAGTTTATATTGACCTCTTACTATTTTCATTGAATTCTGGTAACTGTGATGTAAGATAAGTTGGAAAGTAAAAGTAACAACCTGAAGATAACAGTAATTAAATTATAGATTTATAGATTATACCACCAGCAGTAGGAATATGCTTTCATTTTACTCTGGGAAAGAATTTTAAGACATCTGAATGTGTGTGTTCACAGATTATATGATTATACTGTGTGTGTGTATATATATATCTTGTAATAGTTAATTAGAAGTATAAAGAGAACAAAAAATTAATTTTTATTCAAAGTTGTGCATATTATTACAATGATCTTTATTTTTAAGATTCAAAATTGAATGAAAATTTTCATATTAGATGAATTGCTTGAAAATGTTGTGAGTTTGGTTCAACACTATGGAGAATATGAGGTTCAAATCAAGAAAATATTCTTGATAAGGTGATTCATGTGTATGGTATATGGCATAGAGGTGAATTTTAGGTGGTGTCTGGTCCCTAACTTTATAGTTCTGGGCATTTCTATGCTATCTAATCTCTTCTAAACTTATAAGGGACAATGAATCTAGAAGGGAGGCAGTAAAATGAAACGAAAAACCATGTTTTGGAATCATATGTAACAAGGCTTAAATCCTAATTTGGAACAAGTTCCTAATATCTGGAAGATTCAATTTTGTTTGTCTCATTTGAACTATGGGTATAATTCCCACCCTATCTCACCTGACCCTGTATCTCTAACATTTGTGATAAAGATTAAATAAAATAATGTATATAAAGCAATCCATTATACCTAGGTAAGTAAAGGCTCAATTAAGAGTAGCTGTTTTAAATGTGTCTAGCTGATAATTAAAATAATTACTCCTTTACACTTCCTTTCATGCTTTCCAGAGACATTGTTTGTTGTGCAATGATACATGTTCACTTAAGTTTCTGATTAGTTTTTTTTTAAGATTTATTTATTTATTTTAGAGAGCATAAGCAGGAGGGGTAGAGGGAGAGGTAGAGAGAATCCTAAACAGACTCCACACTGAGCATGAAAACCTGACACAGAACTCGATCTCATGACCCTGCGGTCATGACCTGAGCCAAAACAAAGAGTCAGATGTATAACCTGACTGACCAACTGGACCACCCAGGCACCCCTCATTAGTATTTTAAAATGTGAACAAAGAGCCATAGTCTTGAAAGTCGAAGTTGTCTCTGGAAATAACCTGACTTTTTGAGAGAAAGGATTTTTTAAAGTACCTGTAACTGGAAAACTGAGAACAGACTTTAGAGTGGGAAAGAGTATATGACAACATAAAAGTTAGTTTTTGTTTCTGGGAAGAGAATTGAATCATTCACTAGCTGGTGAGAGAGGAATTCAAGATGTGACGAGGTCCTAGGTATTATCTGAGTCTCTGGGAAGGTGCCCAGAACCCCAGTTCTCTGGATTGAGCTGGAGGGGAATTAAGCAATAGAAATTTGAATGAGGTTAGGAAACCCAAGTATAGACAGAACTATGACTTTATTCTCAGGGAAACATAGCATCTTAAAGAAGCTTCATATTTAGCAGAACCCTAGGAAGACAGAAAAGCAATTGTGAGGAGAAGTGCCTCAGCAGATGGGCCATGTGGAGTTCCCAGACCCCCACCCAGAGGGGTGCAGGAGAAAGACTGAAATGAACTCAAGAAGGGCACAGGGTGGTTTAAATAGACCCTCAATTAAACTTGCTGCCTGGGGCTGGCTGCCTGGGTCCTATAGAGGAGCTGAAAGTTTGAATGCTTTCTTCAAGATCCCAGTATTGTATATATTTTTTTATTATGTTATGTTAATCACCATACATTACATCATTAGTTTTTGATGTAGTGTTGCATGATTCATTGTTTGCATATAACACCCAGTGTTCCATGCAGAATGTGCCCTCTTTAATACCCATCACCAGGTTAACCCATCCCCCGACACCCCTCCCCTCTAGAACCCTCAGTTTGTTTCTCAGAGTCCATAGTCTCTTGTGGTTCGTCTCTTCCTCCGACTTCCCCCCCCCTTCATTCTTCCCCTCCTGCTATCTTCTTCTTTTTTTTTTTTTTAAACATATAATGTATTATTGGTTTCAGAGGTACAGTATTGTGTATTCTGACAAGTGAAATGAGTGCTTTGGTCACTATTAGTGTATCTAGAACTCCAAAGGGGATAAGGGGTATCCTAGTGAAGCTTTGTATTGTAGTCTTAGTACGTGTAGAGAAATCTGTTACCTTGATTTTTATTTTGGGTATCTGTGAAGAGATTCCCAGAGTTCTTTACCCCAAAGGAGGCAACTCTTAGGCAATGTACAAAAATATACAGATGGGGCCAATTGTTATCACCTAAAGTGTGCCAATCATGCTGACCCTTGGGTTTTCTCCTTTATCAGGGACATTCTGGTTAAGGGATGAAAAACAGCAGCTCTCCACTGAGTCCCATCATGTATGATGGTGATGATATCATCAGCAAAATGTATGAACTCCCACTGCTGGTCATTCATTTGATTCTAATGGGCCCCCCAAGTAGATGAAGGCTCTGGGAAAGGCATGGCCTCCACCAGGACTGTGGCATCTGTCGAGAAACTGAAGAGCCACCCCCTCTGCAGGTGGATCATATCAGAGGGCCCAGGTTTGACTTTATCCAGTAGCATGGAAGGCTCAGAAGCTATGCTGAGCTTTTGGGGTGCTGCTTTAATAACTCAAGGCATAACGGCTAGCCAGGTACAAGGGGTCACAGGCTCAAGGTTTGTGAGAGCTTTATTTCCAGAAAAACCCACTATATGGCCAGTAATTGCTCTTCTAATGGTATATAGTGCCAAGCCAAGAAAGGCAGTTTCTTGCATCAGAAGTCCATGGGCAAGTTATGGCCAGCATAGGTGGTCCAGAAACTCTAGGAGCCATGAAAGATGGTTACTGAAGCCTCTATGGTGAAGAGGTTTCTGAGGGCACAAACTGGAGTGCTTGTTGATTTCAATTTGGACAGATTTTTAGAGCCTTTTATTGGTGGGATCCCCTTTCAAAGTGGGCTAATTTGTTAATAACAACACTAGTAACATTAAGTAAAATTTGTAATTGAAGAATATGTTACCTGCAGAACCCAAAAGGGACTAAAAATGTTGAAGTTGTCTTAACCATGCGAGTGCTGAAATGGTCAATACCTGTTTCTTTTTATTCTTTTTAAAGATTTTATTTATTTATTTACAGAGCACAGGAGTGGGGAGGGGCAGGGAGAGAGGGAGAGAGGGAGGGAGAGAATCCCAAGCGGACTCCCCACTGAACATAGAGCCCAGTGCTGATTGGATGGAGTCAGCAATTTCAGTAATTAGGTCGTTGGGTATAGGGGCTTTAATGGGATGGGACCATGGCATCACAGTTGCAGCAATCCACTGTAGGCCACCATTCATTTGTTCCAGATTTAAGGAACAGGCCAAATAAGGCTGTTAAATGGAATAGCAGTGGGATCAGGGAAGAATTCACTCATTACCTGTTAAATAACAAGGTTTTAATCCTTGAGGACATTGTTTTAAATTACATTGAGTCGTGTTAACTATTTAATGGGGTTGGGGGGGGGTAGGGAGTGGGGAATGGGTCGTGAGTTCTTATTTTGTTAAGCCAGTAATTTTCATTTATTTTTTATTGGATCAGAGTGTCCATACTCACTACGGGATATTTTAGGGCAATGAGTGCCATAATCATAGGGAATTTAAGCTAGACAAAATTTCCTATAGTTAAGGAGAGTCATACCTATTTGTCTTCTACCTTATATTCAGTAACTCCCTTAAGTAAATCCCTCATTATAGGGGATACCATGTTTACCTTTAGTGGGATTCAAGGTATAACTGTAATTTTAGCCTTAGTATTCATTAAGCTCAATTGGTGAATTTCTGCAGATATTAAAATTAATTCAGGGATGCCTGGGTGGCTCTGTCATTTAAGTCTCTAACTCTTGGTTTCAGTTCAGGCCATGATCTCATGGGTCATGGGATCAAACCCCATGTTGGGCTCCATGCTCAGCAGGGGGTCTGCTTAAAGATTCTCTCCTTCTGCCCCTCCCTCGCCTCTCTCTCTCTTTCTCTCTCTTAAATAAATAAATAAATCGTAAAAAAATTAATTCAGAATCTAGATTATAAAGGCACACAAGATAATCAGTGTCCTTTTATCTTTTGCTATATAAATGTTTCTAGTAAATTTTGGATTTCCAATTAGGTCAAATTATAGGCCTTTGTTTTAAGTTGTTTCTTGTTGGTTTTCTCTTTCTGTGTTCAGGGTTCATTCTTTTTCTTTTTTTCTTTATCTTATTATTGTTGTTTGGTGACTGGATATACTTGAGGTGGGGGTGGGGAATGGTGCTCTCCACTCCTACCATATTTATAAGTTTCTTCCCCCAGAGAACCTCAAATCAGTATCATCATGGTTGGGGGTATCCCCAATAGCAGTAGTTGGTTTATAGACCATGGGCTTATGTTCCATTTGAATTAACCCCTTCATGATGCCACAAAGGTGCCATGGGTGTTTTGTTGAGGATTAGGATGTTTGTTGCAATGGAGACATGGGGAGCAGAGCGGTGCAGTGGAGGAGTTGTGGGCCTACTGCCAGATTTGTTGGATCAAAACCCTCCTCTGCTGTGTCCCCACCTCTTCTGTCACGTGGACTTCCTTTTTTTCCCCTCTCTCTCTGTTCAGAATGGCTGAAAATATTTTAGGTTTTTAGCCACATAAAGTTGTAGCTTTCAGTTTCTGTCTGCACAATCACCTGTATGGCAGGCCTTCTAGGTATTTATGGGGAAAGGCTCAGGACCTTGGTGGCCTCCTTTGTAGGGGGTTGCCTCTTCGTCCAGGGAATGCCAGTCTTCCTGGGATCAAGGTCCATATCCAGTGAAGTCATTTTGTCTATGGCTTGGATGGAGACCATAAGGCCAATGATTGCAAGATTAGCCCTTTGGTGTGCTGGTAGGCAGCAATACTGAGCAAAGCCTAGGTACACTGGCTATGAGTTTTGTTTTGGGAGAGCAGTTGAGTACCAATGTTCCTTCCTCCCCCTACCTTTTTTTTTTCACCAGCCCCTGGGCCACCGGCCACGATGGATGTGCACCTCGATACTCCTGAGGGTCAGGAGAGCGCAAGCAACAGTGGCAAGGGAAGCAACGGCACAGGAAACCAGCAAGGTCATACCCTTGCATGAACAACTGGGATGCTATGCTCAATTCTCTACAGGGTGATCTCCTTTCTTTCCACAAACCTCACAAAAAGCTATCTGTGGGCCTGTCCCTGAGGTGCACAATTACAAACAATGTCTCTATAGCTTCCCCAAGCAGCTGCTGATAGTCACCAGGCCAGACACAGTGACGTAGGCTGATCCTTGGTAAGCAGAGACCACCTGCCAAACAGACTAAACCTGACGTCACCAGGTTATAGCAGGATACAGTGAAATAACAATTCTCATCTTGGGAGCAAGAGAGTTTTAGGGTGGAAAGTGATGGCAACACCTGGCAAAGACAACAGAATATCACACAGGACGTAGCCCAAGCCTGCCAGCAATTAGCTGTTCTATCTCAGGCAGCCTTACCATATCACAGAATCAGGTTAGTTAACCAAGAGCAATTAATTAAGGCTGACCAGGTGTCCTCAGTCATGGTGGAGCTTATCATGTGGTTTGGGACACAGTGGTTTCTATTGCCTCTTATTCACCCCATTGGTAAGGGAGAGATTCCTGCCCTGGGGCTATGGGAATAGCTAAACATTCAGCACTTGCCACTGAACAGATGCGATTGACAGCAAATTATTAGTCACATATATTTATAGCTCAGGAAGAAGGGTACTGAAGGCCATGCAGGGCTTCATAGGGATTGTACTCAGGAACAGAGTGAACAACCAAGGAGACTATAGGAGGCAGACTTTGTAGTAACACGAGTGTGTGGTGCCTCCTGGTTCTTACAAGATGATATGATTGGTTTGTTTGAATAATTCCACAGGCTTGCAAAAACCACAACTTAAGGATAAGTAGGAACTATGCCTGGTCCCTTTGTTTGGCTAGCGTACCTTATCCATGAGAACAGAGTGGGGAGGGAAACTTATATTTAGGCCATTTGAAGCCCTCCCAGATGTCAAGGCAGCATATAATATTGAGCCTTAATTTTAGGCCTTACACCACATGGAGAAATGAATTCTGTGTATGATTGTGAGTTGGTTGGAAATTTACCCCAGAGAGAATAAATTTTAATGTGGAAGTGAATGATTATACTTGAAATCACAAAACTATTTTCTTCTCTGAAGGAAAAATGGGGATCTGTGAGTTAAAATAAGTTCTGTTAAAGAATAATGCATTTACATCATTGCACATCTGTTTTTTTTTGACTGACTAAAATGAATATCTTGCTGTTACTTGGATAAAAAATTATTGAGGGGTACCTGGCTGGCTCAGTTGGTAGAGAATCCAACTCTAAATCACAGGTTGTAAGTCTGAGCCTCATGTTGGATGTAAAAATCACTTAAAATATAAAAATAAAACAAAACTCCTTTGTCTCCACCACTATACCATGAAACAAAACAGTGAGCATTGATTCAAAAAATTATTGAAACTTAACTAGAACTTCTTTTTATAAAATAATGGAAGACTTAATGTCCTTCAGAAAGCCCTAGTACACAACACTCTACAATGTAGGATATATTTTCAAAAAAAATTTTTTAAGATTTTATTTATTTATTTATTTATTTATTTATTTATTTATTTATTTAGAGAGAGCATGTGCACACATGCATTAGGGAGAGGGGCAGAAGGAGAGAGAGAGAAAGAATCTTAAGCAGGCTCCATGCCCATCATGAAGCCCTATGCAGAGCTTGAGCTCACGACCCTGATATCATGACCAGAGCCAAAATCAAGAATTAGACATTTAACTGACTGAGCCACCCAGGTGCCCCCTTTACAAAAATTTTTTTAAATTAATGCTCATGTTGTCAAATAAGAGAATTCTTCATAAGCCCAGAACAATGAGAAATCACAAATCTAGAGGCATGTGAGTGGTGTACTCACTTCTCTGAGTTCCCCAGTAATTCACAATTTCTGTTTTAAAAAGCCATGTTCTGGGGACAAGGAAAGAAACTTAGGAACCACCCAAATTGGAAAATGAAATTGGGTCCCCAGCGAAAGGCTTAGGCTATTGAAGAGCGACATGCTCAGTCCAAGGATAATGTGGCAAAACCCTAACCTTCAAAGGAAGACAGTGAGGATACTTGCCAGTGTTGTCCTTGACTTAGGTGGAAAAGGGGTGGGGGGAATTCTCCTGATCATTTATTATAAGTGGAAATCACACAAGTTTGCAACTTTGTAGTGTGAAAAATTTCATGCTGAGAATTTAAAGCTAACCAATTTGGTAGTGCTCCCAGACCCCAGTAGAGGCAAATTCAGAGCCTATATAAAGGAAAACACTTTAATTAGGGTCTCAGGTTATTTCAAGGAAAAAGTTTAAAAAAATATAAGTTTACAACCATAAATCATAAAACATGCAAGGAAATAAGCCACCATGAGATAGATTATACAGAAACAAATAACATAATCACAGTATAAAGAATTCAGATATTAGGATTATTCATACAGAATTTTAAAAAATAGGCTTCATATATTTGAAAAGATAAATGTGGGTATTTAAGTTATAAATAAAGAACAAAATACTATAATACAGTGAAGCAGACTTGAAAAAGAGCAAAACAGTCTAGAAATGGAAAATATAAATTAAAACTTGATATGTAGTTTATGTAGCAGATTAGACACAGGTGAAGAGGTAACTAGTGAATGGGAAGATAGATCTGAATACATGCAGAATATAACACAGAGAAACAAAAGAAAGGGAAACTATGAAAGGTTGAGAGACATGGTTAATAGAGTGTCTATCTCATGTGTCTAATTGGAATTCCCAAGGAAATAATAAAGAAAAATAGTAATATTTAAATAAATACCACCTGAGAATTTTCCAGAATTGGTGAAAGTCTTAAATTCAGGAATACTAACAAATCTTAAGAAGGATAAACAAAAAGGTACCTAGGCACCTTGTATGACATTTCAGAACACCAAAGAGATAAACCCTCAAAATAAGCCAGAAAAAAAAACTCCACAAACCACCAAGTATGACAATTATACCATCAGTGTATTAATCAGGGTTCTCTAGAAAAACAGAACCAATAGGGTATATATTTATTATAAATAATTGGCTCATGCTATTATGGAGATTGAGAAATTCCAAGATCTGTAGTCAGCAAACAGGAGACCCAGGAGAGACAATGATATAGTTCCCTTCCAACTCTGAGGGCCTGAGAAGCAGAAGAGCGATGGTTTAAGTTTCAGTCCCAGTCTGAATCTGAAGGCAGGGGAGAGACTGGTGCCCCAGCTGTGAGACAGTCAGGCAGAGAGGGCAAATTCTTCCTTCCTTAGTCTTTTATTATATTGAGGACTTCAGTGGATCGGAGAAGGCAATCTTCTTTACTCAGTCCATTGATCCAAATGTTAATTCCAGAAACACCCTCACAGACACACCCAGAATATTGTTTAAACAAATACTGGGCACCCTATGGTTCAGCCAAGTTACCACATAAAATTACTATATTCAACAAACTTCTTAACAGCAAAAATGGAATAAAGTAGATTAGTATTGTGAAGTGCTTGTAGAAGGTGACTTCAACCTAGAATAGTGTACCAAGATGAGGATAAAAGAGATCTTTTCAGACATAAAAACCCACTAATTTCCCAAAGGAATTTCTAAAAGCTGTACTTTAAGGGAAAGGGGGAATTATCTCAGAATTGCAATGTGCAAAAAAAAAAAAAAATTAGTATTATGGATATAAAGAGGAATGTAGTTCTTAAATACATGCTGAACTATTTGATGTGAAGTGTTATGGTATCAGAAGCTTCCTTTCAAATGACTGACAAAAATTGTATGTTTACAGAGAGTAAATATAGCTGTTACCAATTGTTGAAATCAAATGGAGGTTACATACTGTTCTTTCAATTTATCTGTATGACAATATTTAAATACAAAATTCAAGGGAAGAAACCATAACTTGAAGTCACTTATTTAATAATCTTAGAATTTTGTCACAAGTTATTATAAGCCCCATCTGTTTTTTCCATCATCAACAATCTTCCCATCAATGTCAATACCTAGTTTTCTGGTGTTTCCTCTCTATGAATCCTCCAAGATCACCAGCAATGCTTCAGTGACCACATCACCAGCTTTGCCCTTTTCACAAATCAAAGACCATATGTATATGTGTCTATTTCTGGAATCTCTATTTTATTCTATTATTCTGTCTATCCTTGAAGAATGCCACACTATCTTAATACCTAAAACTTTGTAATCAATCTTTATATCTGATGATCTAAGTCCTTAAACTTTATAATGAGTTCTCATGGTAAATCCTTCTACCTTTTTCCTTCCTTTTTAAATAAGAAGTTATTCTTGGGTATGTTGCATTTACATATAAATTCTGTGATCAGCATATCACTGTTACGGTGGATTTGCTTACAGAACTTCCATTTTTAATGGCCTTTTAACAATACTCCTTCACATCAGTCTCCATTTGCAGACAATGCATCTTATGCACACTTTTATTATGTGACTTAGAAGTGTTCATGGTTCTCCAGTGCTCAGAGTGAGGAACACAATCTCCTTTTTTTTTTTTTTTTAAGATTTATTTATTTATTTGAGGGAGAGAGAGAGAGAGAGCTTGTGTGCACGAGGAGGGGTGGGGGGGCGGAAGGAGAGGGAGAGAGAGAGAGAGAGAGAAGCAGACTCTCTGCTGAGTGTGGAGCCTAACATCGGGTTTGAACTCATGACCCTGAGATCAAAACCTGAGCTGATATCAAGAGTGGGGGATACTTAACCTACCTAGCACCAGGTGCACCCACAATCTCCTTTTAATGGCATTCATTTTCTTTGCAATTTGGGTTACAGTGATGACTATGATCCAACTTATTTTTCCAACTCTACGTGGCTTAACATTCCATGAGAGCTAGATGTTTCCTTTTCCTTTACTTGGAAGTTGCCTTTTACACTCACTTCATGTGTTAGCTTGAATTATTTCCCTGGCTTGGTAAGCCTTTTCATGTCTTTTTTATCTGTATGAATCCCTCCCAAATTTTAGGGCCCAATGTGTGTTCTATAGCTTCTATGAAGTCTCTTTTAATCACCCCAAAATTCAATAGCCATTTCCCTTTCACACTTCTATAGCATTTTTCATTTATACCACTTACATGGATATATCATATGTTGACTTCTGTTTTTACATTCCCTTTAGTGTGCATGTATTTCATTTATACAATTAGGTCACATACTTTTTCAGAGTAAAGACCATGCATTATGCTTTTTTGTGTGTGTCCCCACTCTGGTAATTACAGTGTTTGGTCTTATTTCTCTAGAATCTTGTCCTGAATGAGGATGCTCAATAACAGTTGGCTGAATGAAGGCTGAGTCTCTGTTCAACAAATATTTGGTGAGATGTAATAGAAGGAGCAATGTATGAGGTGTCAGATGAAATGGTTTCTGGGCTTGCCTCTGCCATTCGCTAGCTCCATTGCTTAGCCAAATCATTTCATTTTTATGATCCTCAGTTTTCTCACCTTTAAAATGAAGATAGTAATGACCACCCTACAGTACAGAATCACATGCACTGAATTTCACTAAAGTGATTTAAAATGGTATGTGTTCAACCCATGTTTACACCTTTTTTCACATAATAAAAATCTTCATCGTAGATAATTTAGAAAGCACAAAGTTCTGAGAATAGAAATCATGTATAATAACACCACTCAAAAGAACTACTGTTAAAATTTTGGATATTTCCCTTATCATGCTTTTCTGAGCATCTGTTTTGAAAATTACTATATATACTGGCTTTGAGTTTTTTATTATGCCTGTTGAATATATTTTAGATACCATTTTTCATGAAGATTCATTTTTTTCTAATGAACTTATATAATATTAAAGAAACATAGTAACAGACTATTATTTTTACAAAAGGCTTTTGTAAAAAGTTAGATGCATCCATATAAATAATTTCTATTAACTTAATTGTAGACAAACATAAATACACATAATTTGAAGAACAAAAATATTTCAATGGTAGGACTTTTCTTTCTGAAGTTACTTGCTATTTGGTTGGGAATTTTTTTTTTTTTTTTGCCTATATGACCCAGAAAATCCTCAAAACAACTTTAAAATTTTTGTTACTGTGATTTTGATTGAATTTTTTGCTTAATGAAACACTAAAATGATTTCTTCTTCTGCAAAGAAAAATAAAATACTGAAGAGAACTTAGGAAACAAATCAGAGCTTGAAAAGCCTCAATCATTTCCTCATTTTTCTCAGTTGGAAGAAAAAAAATGAAAATTAAATCTATTCAAAAAGAGACTAAAAGACATCCCGAAGAATTTTTTTTTTTACTTTGATGAAATAGGAGAAAAAGACATTACTGGAACTTTTAAAGTTGTGTACATTTTTAAAAGCATCTTACCTATGAATCAACTTTATTCAATTTAATTAAGGAAAGGTTTGTGAATGATTTCAGTCCTCAGTCATGTTTTTCATGTTTAAGCTTTTGGCTCTGTCTATTTTACATAGTTGGTATAAGCCCTGAAATGTTGGCTTGCTAGAAAATTTTCTTTTTTCAAACTTTCATTAAAAATTCAGAATTGTGTTGGCCTGAAAACAATTATATTTTAAGAGATATGATCAAATGATTTATAAAAGATATGACAAAATGATATTAAATAAATATAATCTAACTTCAAAATACAGACATGTAAGATGTTTGTGTGCATCTGTGTATGTGAACACTGAAAAAATTCTGGTAGGATATGCACCAGAATTATAATAGTACTATCACTGGATAATGGGTAAAAGGAAATTTCCTTTTTTTTCTTCCAGAAGAATTGTCATTTTTTTTTTCCAACAATGAGCATGTATTATTTTCATATGCAAAAAGAAAAGAATTCATTTTGAAAGAGAGATGTGGAAGGATAATTGTTTCATTCAGTAAACAAACTCTATCAGAGTACCTACTGAGTGAGTGCCAGGCATGACTTAGTGCTATGGATACATCAGTGAAAAACCTATAAAAACCTGTGCCTACAAAAACCTATGCCTTTGTGGAGCTTACATTGTAGTAGAGGGAGATAGTAAACAGCAGTGCAATCATAGTAAGTTATAATATGTGTTATAGCTACTAAGTGCTAAGGGAGAGTAGAGCAAGTTAAGGGAGGTTAGGAGCGACCAGGAGAAGACATTGTTTTAAACGGGGTGAGGAGCCTTACTGAGGAGGCAGAATTCTCTCATGAATTTTGTGATCCTTCTTTCCTCACCATATAATGTCGTTATGCTATTACTCAGATTAAGAATTGTTTTTCAGGTTTCATGAAGAAATTGAGAATTCCAATCCCATTTTAGCTAGTAATGAAACACTCAAACATGGTTTGTTGCTGAAAGTATACAAATGGTTTACCCTTAGGGAGAAACCATGATGAATGGTGTAAGGGAGATGCGGTCTTCTGTGACAGGTGGCTTATCTGGAAGAGAGGTTGCAGAAAGGTAGCCAACTTGGAGGGGTTTCGGGGTGCAGAATGTAAATTTTTTATGTTCTTGTTTTCCTCCTAAACACCAAATTTCTCGAAATATCTCTGTGTTAATCTTTTCTTGTCTTTGTAACTTACAATGTCAGAGGCTGTCTCTAGAGCCAAAGGAAAAGCCTTCTTTAACAGGATAATCAATGTTTATAATGATAATCTATTATAGTGCCTATAAATTAATATGATTGATTTCTAAACAAATTTCATTTGTGTGGTCATTAACCAAGCACATTTATATCCATTAGTTTGTTGGGTTCCAAGGTAATAAATAGATAATATTAATTCTACTTTTGATAAATGTGGAAACTTAATTAACAGAGAAGTTAAATGTCTTGTTGAAAGTTGCAAGTTTAGGGGCACCTGGGTGGCTCAGTTGTTAAGCGTCTGCCTTCAGCTCAGGTCATGATCCCAGGGTCCTGGGATCGAGCCCCGAGCCCCGCGTCGGGCTCCCTGCTCAGCGGGAAGCCTGCTTCTCCCTCTCTCACTCCCCCTGCTTGTGTACCCTCTCTCACTGTGTCTCACTCTGTCAAATAAATAAATAAAATTTAAAAAAAAAAAAAAAGGAAAGAAAGTTGCTAGTTTATTAGAAGGCAATGCAAGATTCTGCTACATGCTCACTTTTAGGTGACCAAACTTTCCATTGCTCCATTTGGACTGCTAAATAAATATGAGGACTAATTTAAGGGCAGTCATTCCAAGGGTGTATTAAGGTAGTTCAGTAATGCTGTCTTTGCTCAAAGCTCTGCTCTGAAATATTGAAATAGAATTCTTCTGAATATATGCAAATCTAAATTACTTAAGGAAGCTTTGAAGAAAACCTGAAGTCATTTCAGTACAAAGAAATGGGTGATCAATTGGGATAGTTTTTAATTAAAAACTGTTCACTATAAAATATAACGTTATATTTTAAATGTAGCATTATTCTTCCATTATATTATATAGGAGTATAAAGTGGGTTGCACTGATGAAATCACAAAAATATTTTGAGAGGTGGAATACAAATGTAGCTTCCTAAAGTAATGGCTTTGATGAATACGGTACACATTTATATATATATATTTGTGTACGTTAGTAAAAATAGTTCTTTTGTATCACTGCATTTTTCCTTTTGAAGACAGATGAGCATATATAAGTTATAAAAGTTTTCTGAAATAAAAGCAGGCAGTTTAAAGTGTCCAAGCTTAAGCTATTCCTTTAGATTACCTTTATACTGGAATAGTAATTATGGGACTATTTTTTGTCATAGATGTATCACTCTCAATGATAATCTTAGGCAAAGAAAATAAGCCCAGAGGCTAAAGGCTCTATTTTTTCCCCTTGTTGAGAATGAAAATGGTGAAAGAGAATTAGTTGAATGAGTTAAAACTATAGGATCTGGGCTATTTAAAGTGTTAGAGGACTTCATATTTGCACAAGGGAAAGCTGATAGAATTGTGTGTTAACTGACTAGGTAGGGCAGTCTGTTCACAGTTTAATGTTTATGAATCCCTTCCAGAGACCTGATGTCTGAAGAGTGTAACTGTTCAGATCCTTGGGTGAGGGTGATTCCATAAGAGTTTTTGCATTAACTTCTGCTCTGCATATGACAATTGATGTTACCCATGCCTCCAAGGCATTGTATTTGCCACTAGCCTACATCCTGCCCTACTTTATTGGTAATGTCATAAAATTCATTTTAATATTTGATTAACTGAACGTCAGTCTTTATTGAGAATATTAATAATTAAAAGCCCCTTCACTAGCTATGTTTGCCTGCCCATAATTTATAGATATCAGCTATTAATTCAATATTTATTTATCGAATTTATTGGGCAACTATGTGCCAGCCCATGTACTATTTAGAGGGATACAAAGTCATTTCTACCATGACCGCGTTGGTCAGATTAGCTTCCCTTTTTCTCCTTCCTACTGATGTCATCAAAAGTCACTTGACATTTTAAAACCACCGTCTCATTTAAAAAAGGAACTGACTTCTTAGGACTTGCATTGACACCCCCTGCACAGACAGGTTGTGTTCACTCTGGCATGGAAATGGTGCAAGCAAACCATGGGATCCTCAAAATTATTTCATTTTTGTGCAAATTCAGTTCTTGGGCTTTTGTGAGCTTGGAGAGTCTTTGTGCCTTTTTTGAAAGCTAAGAACACTTTGTGTCCGAAAATGGTTGGAAAGGCAAAGATGAGAAGTGAATGATCTGAGAGCAGTCTCTCTCTGGAATTTGCTCGCTCTTTCCCTGGGACCCCCCTCTGCAGCTCTGCCCCGTCTTCTCTTTTGGAACTAACCACTCCTTCCTCTGTGCATGTCGGGGAGCTGCCTGGCATGCAGCCTTTTCAGGTCTCCAGTTGAGGCAGGAGAAGTCTTTACTTACTGTGGTAAATAGCACAGTGCTTTACACACAGTCGGTGTTAAATAAATACTTTTTGAATTGAATCCACATACTTCCTTAAGTAGGCTCCAGAACCTTAATAAAATAAGAAAACAATGATATTTGAGTCCCTTGAATAGAAAGGAAAATGTGAGGAATATGTGAGAATGAAGGCGTACAGGTAGGGTTTGAGGTAAAGTGGGGGCAAAAAAAATGAGAATGGTTCCTTCTAATTCAAGCTGAGTGCTCTCAATTCTGATCACTCAGAAAGATAGAAATAAAAAGGTGGGAAGTAAAAGGCCAAAACTATGTCAGATGTAAAGTAAGAGGGATACTCTGCAACAACTTAAAACCATTTAGAATTACGTTCATCTAAAGGAGAACTGAAAATATCACTGTGTGTGCTGGATACCACCCATCATGCATAATGCCCGCACACACGTATGTGCTGCTCAAGATAACGTACTAATAATTAGGGAAATCTGTTTTGGAGAGGAGCAGGGGGAGTCATGATAATGGCAGAAAGAATACTGTCTGAGCTTAGAAAACACACACAAACAAACACAAACTGGCTGTATCACGTTAATGCATCACTGGTGTCTGGGTCTGTATCTCTTACTATTTTGGGAAGCTGCAAGGGGTAGGGGTTGGCCTGTGGCAAACTAACTCCCTACAATCCTTTATGGAGGACGTGTTTTGGGTAAGTTTTTCTAGCAGGAAAAGAAAAAGTAGGATGACCAGTTAAATGTGACCCTTACACTCAAGGAGATTACATGCTTAGTGAATTCGATGTTCTTATCTTTATCCACATCAGACCATATTGTTATTCTAAGTGACCCTATCTTAGTATAAGAATGTTATTGTGCCAGAAAGGTTTTCAGATTTGCTCACTACCTTATCTGGAAGATTATAGGAAAATCAATTTGTTATATTTAGAATTTTTAGGTTTAAGTTGTCAAAAATTCTGGTGGTAAAAATAGCTTTCATGTGCCTACCAATATATGTTGAAGGGTCTGTTTAAATCATTATCAGGCAAGAATTTAAGCATGAAAAATAATATGTGTGTCAACAGACAAGAGGTAGAATTTCCTCTGGCTTGTACTTGAGGCACAGAAACTCCATATGTGGAGGAATTACCAAAAAAAAAAAAAAAAAGGGAGATCTCTAAGTTAAAAAAAAATAGTTTTTATATAGGTATACATTTCATGTAAACTGTTTAGCCTAAAATGGTCTTGGTACTTAGGTGAATAGCTGTGTTAGGATTCCCATTTTTAGAGGTGGACACTTTATTTCCAAAGAACAGGATTTGAGGACAAGAAAGCTACTGAAAAGATCAAAATGTGTTTGATCTCACCAGACTGTGGATTCCTCTTTGTAGCTTGTGGGCCTAGCACAGGGCCTGGCACTTAATAATTTAGTAGGAGCTTGATAAATGTCGACTGGATGAATAAATAATCATCTGTTTTTGTTGGTCCACATTAAGAGGCAATTATTATCGTTCTCTCACCTTGTTTGGAAGAAGTTTTTGCACTCCAGAACAGAAAATCTTGCAAAATACGAGCAGTAGGCAGAGAACTGAAGAAATCTAGCATAAGGTATTAAGGTGCTGAAAGCGGGAGAGAGACAGATGAGGAATTTATCAACTGAGACCAGTCCATGTCTTGCTCTATCTCATCCTCTCTTTCTTTTGACCAGGAAAAGCACTAATTTTCCAAAATATATGTTCTTCTTTGTTACTTTAAGTGTTTTTTTTTTTTTTCAGATAGCCTGACTCATACCCCTAGAGAACTAATTTAGCGGGTAAGAAGTGTATTTCAAGTCTTACATGCAGAATGAGTTTCACTGTGGGGGATGAAGTGAGTGATATGGATCCAGAGATTAGAGAGAAGGTAATCACCTTCTTGCCGTCTTGGCTTCAAGTAAGGAAACTTGAGAAAAGAATGAGTGTGAGCTAAGAGGGTGGGCCATCTCCATTGGGAGAGAAAGAAGTTGCAAAAACTTTTGTTTCTGATTATACTTAAAACGTACTAACACACTCCTTTCTTAGCAGGCTCTTTTGAGCCCACTGGGAGCTGACTAGTGATTTTATATATAAATACACATGTGTACATACATATGTAAAGTACATATATATTACATATATATATGTCTTCCTCCAGGTCTCCATTTAGCTTGAACATCTTTGTCCTCTTCAGTTGTGCTGATGTTGCATTTTCGATATTGCATCGCTGCAAATGCCAGCATGTGTGTATATGTGACTGGGGGACGGGGCTTTGGTTAAGGCACCCTGAAAATGGTGTGTTTTCAAAAGAGATGAAAATTACATCACCTTGCTGGGGGCATGCGAGGACATTTGTGAAATCCCCAAACGTCCAAATGGTTTCAGCTCCTGTAATCACCCGCAGTTGACAAAGCAGAACTCACCCAGATTCCCCACCTAATTCTGTAGAAGAATAAGAGGAAGAGTTGCTAGTGAGTCAGCTGCCTTGGTTAGCAAACATAAACCTAATTAGCTTTTTAAGCCCAGAAAATTAAAAGAACTTGGATGTTAATCTCTCTTCTGTATTTATTTATTAGTACTATTTCCTCCTCTTTCTGTGGGTTTATATATTTTTTAAATGTCACAAAGCATTTGAAGAGAGCAGTTCTCTCTCTCTATAATGTTGACCAAGAAAGGATTCACTGAAAATTAAAGCAGATAGACATTTATTTGGGCAATTGGAATTGCAGTTAGGGAAACACAGATTCAGGTAGACACCCATATTGTGTTCCAAGGAAGACAAAGGCGGGTGGGGGGTGGGGGGGAGAGTTATAAAGGTGGAAGGTTAGGAGTGTAGTTTTCAGGTCCTCTGTGTGAGAAAGAGGGATTGAAGTTGGGTTAACTGGGATTGGTTGTGTATGCAAACGAAGGATTGAAGCTTGTTAAACCAAATTGGCTCCTTTAGAAGCGAAGACCATGGGTGATCCAGTTGCCACGGTGAGGAGGAAGTTAAGTCCAGGCTGAGGGCTTGCGGCTGGCTTAAAAGTTCAAAAAGTTCATAGTTTCTCTGTTGAGGATGTGCATAAATTCCTCTTCCCTCATGGCCTCCCAACCCTATTTTAAAGGAGACTCTTTTAGCTAGACTTGGTTGCTCCATTTTGATCTTCTTTTACTATGTATATAATCATCCCTCTAAAAAAAAAAAAATCAGACATATGCAATCAATGTTGCAGAAGACAATAACGACAGGCACGTAAGATGACTCTTTGGACAGGGAGAAGCTTACACTTAAAGATACGCTATTTTTGGCTAAATTGTCAAAGTGTGACTTTTAGAGACTCTCTGTGCTAGAATATCTGTGTATTCTTAGTTTTGCCAGGTGAATGTCTTTCAGTACTTTTAAATTACAATGATAATACATGCTCATTATTACAAGTTAACATACATAAGGAAGTACCACCAAATGGTTAATATTCTCCTTGTTCTCTCTTATATTTTCAGCTAGCATTTTTTATTCTTCTTACAAAGTTGAAATCATATTATATTCATTACTTCCCCTCCCCCACAGTGTATTACTTTTAAAATTTGCTTTATTTTACAGTGTGTCATGGACACATTTCTGTAGGTAGATCTAACTGGATTTTTTTTTTTTTAAAGATTTATTTATTTGACAGAGAGATAGAGAGACAGCACAAGTAGGCAGAGTGGCAGGCAGAGGGAGAGGGAGAAGCAGGCTTCCCGCTGAGCAGGGAGCCCGATGCAGCGGGGAGCCCGATGCGGGGCTCTATCCCAGGACCCTGGGATCATGACCTGAGCCACAGGCAGCCGCTTAGCCGACTGAGCCACCCAGGCGCCCCAGATCTAACTGGATTTAGCACATTCTTTATAGTAGCTGTATAATGTTCCATAATATAATATATATAGTTTATTCGACCATTCTTCCCTCACAGACTTCCAGATTATTTCCAATGCTGCAATAAATCTCCTTGCCAGAGAATGAAAAGAGCCCGTTTGAGAATCACCCTGTGGGTTCCAGTGTTCCTACCCCCCAGTGAGCTCTAAGCTACCAACACCTTCTGTCAGGAAAATGAGATGACTTTTCACAGTAGAGAACTCCCTCTCGCCACAGCCCTGGAGGGTCGGGCTGGGTGAACTGCTGTTTTGTGGAGGAGCTTGGCATCCTGGCCACTCAGCACGGCAGGCTCTGAAAGGAAGATGGTCCTGGGAAGGAAAAGAGAGAGAGCTTGGAAGTGACCAAGTAAAGCTCCCGAGTAAAGGAGCCTGTTTGGCTTGGCCTCCCTTCACATCCAGTTCTGTTTCTGATCTTAAAATGGTAGTTAACGAGTATAACTTTGACAGACTTTTTGAGAGTTTTGTGATGATCTTGTTTTCTAACACTAATTGACAAAAAAGGGTTCATTTAGAAAGCCTATGTCTGAAATAATAATGTAAAGGCAAAAGCAAAAACTTCCAAAATAGCAGCCAACAGCAAAGAAGCCTTGAAATAAACTTGGAGACCAGAATTTCTTCTTCCATGGTGATCGCCTACTCTATAGGCCACCTTTTGGAAGTTCCCTTTCAATAATAGACAAATTCTAATTCAATACTTCTTTTAACATAGAGCATCTTACTGAAGAAGTTTACTCACACCTTTAACATAAAATATATAGCATTTAAATATTCTAAATAGCATATCTTAATATTTTTATACATATCGTTATCTTCAATTTTAAGATTTTGGATATCAGGCCAGGAATAATCAAGGTATTCATAGAACTGGTCCTCCAACCTTAGTATAGTTAACTTATTTGCGTGACATAGGAAGATGCTCCACAGAAATAAACACTTGATCATGCCCATGGCTTCTGATGCGCTGTTAACTGGCTGAGGACAGAGTAGAAGCCTGCAAATGGGGTCTTTTTCCAAACTTGGTGTCAGTCACATCTCACAAGCTATAGAGAAGAGATCTCTAATTAACATTCATGTATCATGGGGCTGGGGGCACAAGGAGGAGGCTCACAAGATAACCAAATATTTAAGCCAGAAAAGAACACCTGTGAAATGGTAGGGAACCTCTTCCTCTCTTCCTCTCTCCCTCACAAACACACACACATACATACATACGTATATATATAATTTTCCCTATTTAAAAAGTAATGCAGGGCAGAGTTGAAAGTAACTATTATATGTCTGTCTATACATATCACAGGGATTTGGGAAGATAATTTTTTGGTAATCCACATCATCGTGCTTTAAGAGTGAACTGAAACTGGATTTGCTTGCTTGTCTGCTACATGAGCAGCTGTGTGACTAAATAAATCATTTAAACTCCCTGAGCCCTGGTCTCCATATCCATCTAGTGAGGGTTATTCCTTACTACCTCATAAAATTATTGGGAGGTTTAAAGTGAGATAATAGATATGAAATGTTCATGTTTTATTGAATAAATCTAGTTTCCCTCTTAGGAAGCTTCCTCTTCCAGTAGGAAGATGTTTCTTGGTAGGATTAAAGGGATACATAGAGGGGCGGTGGAGTAAATAAAACTTTGTGAGATGTGACGATGATGCCAGTAAACAAACATATGGTTTTAGAGTTATGAGGAGTTTCTATATCCTCTATCTCATTAGTTCTTCCCAAGAATACTGTGAATCAGTCAGGCTAGTATTTTTTATACCCCTTACACAGGGAGGAACTGTGACTCAGAGAAATTAAATGAATTAGCCAGTGTCACCTACAAGCCTGTAATGTGGTGAAGTTCTTTTTGTCTTAACAGTCTGGTGCCCTTTAGATTACTCTACGCTGTCCGTCAATGCCAGACAGTTGGCAAATACTAAACAGTGAGAAGTCTAATTGATTCCAAAGTTGTGTCTGAAAATCTAGCCTCGTTCTCAAATTTTCCACGATTCCTGCAAAGATGAGCCTATTTGGGGAAGGAGCCTCGCCTACTCCTGGACTCCCGAGGCCCACGCTAAGTTCAGCGGGCCGTTCCTTGGGTCCACTGAACCAAAGGAGTTGTGTTTCGAATACGAAATGCACTGTGTTTTGTGACTGTTTCACTTTATTTTTATCATTTCCTGAATTGAAGTTAACCGATTGGAAAGGGCCCCCTTCCAACAACAGTGAAATGGGTAGGTCAAGACTCACATATTTCTGCCCTCAAGTACCACAATTGATTGCCTCCATCCCTTGGTTGATACTCAGCACATTCTGTGGTATGATGTTATCTGTCCTCGCATGTATACCTTCTTTCTCCCCTTTGAGAGTAAAAGTCCCCTAAAAACGGAGAGTCTATTATTCCTTTGTACTCTCAGTTGCCCAGCTGAGGGCCTAGGACTTAATAGGTTCTCAATAAATGTTTGCTGCCACCACGGCTTTTGAGATCCTACTCAGCTTTGACTTCTTAGGGAAGATTCATTAGAAAACATCATATGAAAGAGGGTCAGTTTTAGAACAAACAGTATCGGCTGCCTCCCTGCCTCCCTGTACGGTAAATGATTTCCTGAGAATTTTTTCGTAGAGACAATTACTAGGACGATAAAGAATGCTTTGGGGGCGCCTGGGTGGCTCAGATGGTTAGGCGTCTGCCTTCGGCTCGGGTCATGATCCCGGGGTCCTGGGATCGAGCCTCGCGTCAGGCTCCTGGCTCAGCCGGGAGTCTGCTTCTCCCTCTCCCTCTGCCTCTCCCACTGCTCATGCTCTCTCTCTCTCTCTGTATCTCTGTGTCTCAAATGAATAAATAAAATCTTTAAAAAAAAAAAAATGCTTTGAAAAGCACTAGGAATTACCAGGTCCACTTAAAGGCAAGAAGAGGCAATACAGGTTCTACTCTCCTAAACACGAACATGAGGCTGTTGAAAATTAGGTCTGAGGCCCAAGCAGACTGCGATATGCAGCTGTCACTGGGGCAAAACACCTCTGAGATGAAGTTGAATTTCTAAGGAGTAAGAGCCAAGTGTGTTTCGTGTGGGCCCGACAAATTATAGTGATTTGGTTTCAGCCTGAACAAGCACCACAAACAAATCCTGGCAGGCAGGGTCCCTACAGGAGTGGCTGAACAAGTCAGTTTTCATTTCCTTCCAAGCCCTCGTTCGGCTGATCCATCCACAGAAAAATAGAACAAAAGGCAAGAGATTACTGCACCCTAAAGCATCCAAGTGGCTTATTCGGCTCAGGGGTTATTTATAGCAAGCTGGCTCACACTGAGCACTGCTGCGAACGTGCAAATGGAAGCTTCAGGGCTGTAACAGTAGACAGAGACGCAAGGTGTGATCAGTGATTCCATTCTCAAGCCTGTTGTGGTTCTGATCTGGCCATGCCTTTCACCGCCACCGTGAACATTTACCTCAAAATAGGCTCATCCTCTTCTTCATGTGCACGTTCTATTTGCAGATGTTGTTATGAGGACAGATCCATCAGAAATGACTGATGTGGAGTCTGTGGTCAATAATTTTGCATCTTCGGCCAGGACCGGCCGCCGGAATGCTGTGCCAGACATCCAGGGCTCAGCCGGGACAGGTGGGCCCTCAGAGTTGCCCCTCAAACTGGAGGCCCTCTCCATGAAGGAAGGTAACGCACAAATTCTCTTCGAATTAGCAGCCCTCTCTTCTTAATCAATCCTTGCCTCTGGAACAGTCTCACTTTTAACTAGTTATAAGTGCTCTTTTTTCTTACGTGTTGACTAAGATCTCTCAATTTTTGTTGAAGGCTAAGTTCATTTTTTTTAGGCTTTCTGAAAGTGAACAGCTTCATCTTTTTCTCTCCCAATGTGTATGTGCAAGCTGAACATTTATGTATTTGGTGGACATGTAGAGTCACTCATAGTGCTCATTATTGGGAATAAAATGTGAACAAATATAATCCCTTCCCTCAATAAACTTAAAAATTTATCGAGAAACACTCAGAAATAGAATAGTTTTCCTCCTGTCATCCATTAGCAAACCACTTTGGAAGCTTGGGCTTCACTATAGTATTCTATAAGCCCTTCTATTTCTCATATCTAAAAAGCAGTTTATTATCAGTTGAAGATGAGATCTGTAAGGTGAGTATTTGTATAAAAGGTAACCATTCGGGCGCCTGGGTGGCTCAGTTGGTTAAGCGACTGCCTTCAGCTCAGGTCATGATCCCAGGGTCCTGGGATCGAGTCCCGCATCGGGCTCCCTGCTCTGCGGGGAGTCTGCTTCTCCCTCTCCCACTCCCCCTGCTTGTGTTCCCTCTCTCGCTATGTCTCTCTCTGTCAAATAAATAAATAAAATCTTTAAAAAAAAAAAGGTAACCATTCTTCAGTGGAAAAAGTTGAATTAAGGACAAAGGGGAGCTGTCAAACCAATGAAGGAAAACTTGGGTTTGTCTCCCCATTGCTTACATACAGTTCATCTAGCTTCCGGAGTTTGGTCTTCTGGAAATAAATATAATCATACTGTCAGTAAATTTTTAAAGAAGTCTTTTTATTTAAAAAACATTCATGAAGGTTAAAGAAAATTTCAGTTCCAAGTCATTACCAAGATACCTGTGCCTTGTGCCCCATTTTAGATGTCAAGGTAGACTTCAGTATGTGTGTAGAAATTTATTCCTGCTGCCAAGGAGGCAAGAGGCTAGCGGCTTCTACACATCCACCCTATTCATGCAAGTCCCAGAAGAAGGCTCTTGGTCCTCTGCTTCAGGACATTATTTGTTACCTGATAAAGTTACAAATGTTCCTGGTTTGATCCCTATGAAATAAGTATATCTTTGTTTGGCCAGGGACACCTCACTTGTTCCCAGAGGTCATTGCATTTCTCATATGAGACACTACAAATAATAGCAAAAAAGTACATATGTACATACAAACTATTTTTTTTTTAAAGATTTTATTTATTTATTTATTTGAGAGAGAGAGAGAGAGTGAGAGAGCACAAGAGGGGGGAGCGGGAGAGGGAGAAGCAGACTCCCCGCTGAACAGGGAGCCCGATGCGGGACTCGATCCCGGGACTCCAGGATCATGACCTGAGCCGAAGGCAGTCGCTTAACCGACTGAGCCACCCAGGCGCCCCCATACAAACTATTATAAGATGGGAAAAGGGAAAGAAAGAAAATAAATAAAAATGTGTGTAATGGTTTTGGCCTTTTAAGTTTGAAAATGGAATATGGTTACCAGGACATGATATTGCTGTTGAAGGGCCATCCTCAACCAGAGAGGTGGAGAAGCTAAGTTACTTATTAGCCTGACAGGCCTAATTAAAGTTTACATGCCCCAAACACACACACACACACACACACACACACACACACACAAAACCTTAATGCTTGTTGACATTACCTAAATGAAAGAGAAAAAATACACTGTAGGAGAATTAGTAGTCTTCACCATTTTATTTTGGTCACTAGAGACCATTATCTGAAAGAATATTGTTACTATTTTTATATCGTTAAATAACAAAAATCCAACTAAGTAAATTTGAAGATATAATTGACTTTATTAAGGGATTCGTGAATCAGGCTACATCCTATCTAACAAGTTAGAGGGGAGCCCTGAGGAGTTGTACAAAATGAAGGGTTTTTATGAGAAGGAGGGTGAGCCAAGGAATTTACTAGCAAAAGAAAAAGGATTGTTCCAAGCAAGATCACATTCCCTTAGAGGGAAGGGCAAAGGGATTATTAGGTGGATTATTAAGTGGTTTTTGGGTAGTTTCCCTCAGATCTGTCCTCTTTGGTTTTTGTTGTCGTTGTTTTTGATAAATATTTTTAGGCAGGAAGACCTCTAGGATCTCAAATGCCTTGTGTCCTGCATGAAATTAACCTGCCTGAAATTTGCCTGGTTCATGCTCTGTTTTAATCTATGTCTTATAAATTAACAACCACGATAGGGAGGACAATGATGCCTGGTAACATATCAGCAAGAAATGACAGAGGGTGGCAGCGGTAAATGTCACAAAGGGCCTTTTCTTAACTCCCTCTGTCACTATTTGATCCATCGTTCAGTTTAGTGCCCACTAGGTGCTAAGCACCATTCTAAAAACCAGTAGCATAGTGGTGAATCAGACAGTTTTGCTGTCATGGATCTTCTATCTCCAATGGGAGAGTTAAATTATAAACAAGTAAATATATGTCAACAGTGATATGTTCTATCAGAGAATTAAATAGGATGTTGTGGTAGAGTTACAGCGTGACTCTAGACCGAGAAATTAGGGCAACCCTTCCTGAGACCTGAATGACGATGGTGTGTTTTGAGTGGCAGCTGAAGAAAGCAGGAGGCACACGAAGATCAGAGGTAAACATGGTCTTTGCAGAAGGAGCAGCTAGTAAAAAGCTCTTAGAATGGACATGCCTCCAAATCCTTTGTCTCTCTTTCTCTGATCCTCACCACACCACCCCTCTATTTCAAGATCACAAATGACATTGTGTCTGATGAAATCAGTGGTCCATTCTTAGTCTCCACCCTACGTGATCTCTTGGCAGTTGTGTCTTTGTGGATCGTGCCCCTTCCCCTCAACACTGTTCTTCCCTGGGCTTCCTGAACACTCCACTCTCCTGGTTTTCTTCCTGCTTCACTCGCTGTTCCTTCCCCTGCTGTTGTTTCTTAATGTCCCCTATCTCTTAATGAATTAGATGGTACCAGAACTGTCTTTTGACTTCTTCTCTATCAACATTCCCTCCTCTTGAGATATCGTCCAATTTCACTGGGATAATATAATCTTCCTGATCACTCACAAATTTGTTATCTCTAGCCAGAAGCTCCTCTGGCTTCACACTCATAAATCCATCTGCCTACTTGACCTCTCTGCTTGGCTATCTTACAGGAATCTCAAACTTAATGGGTAATAGGAAGAACTCCAGATATTCTTCCTGACACCTGCTCTTCCTGCCTCTTCTCCATCTTGGTGAATGGCAGTTTCACACTTCCAGTGGCTAGAGCCAAAACTTGGAGTCATCCTTGTCTTCCCCTCTTTCTCTCATCTTTACATCTAATCTATCAGCAAAAATTGTCAGCTCTGCTTTCCCATTTGTCCAGATAGCTGCCATTTTTCACCTAAAAGATCTGGTCTCTTGGTATCTCTCTGACTCCATTTTCCAATCTTTTTTCTCCCTTCTGTCCCACTTGCAGTTCCTTCCTGCACATTGATGCCTTTGACCTTGCTGTTCCCTCTGCTTGGGATGCTCTCTCCCTGCTCCCGGCATAGCTCACCCCGCCCCTTCTCAGGGCTTCACTCGCATGCCCCTTCTCCCCAGCAAATCCTATCTAAAACCACAACCTCCAGGCTCCAAGACTTCTTGACAACTCCTATTCTTTTATTTCCTCCATAGCACTTAGGACTCCACACATACCACATATTTTACTTGTTCTGCTTCTTCCCCACATCCCTCATTAAAAGTCTCCTGAGAGCTGGAATTTTTTTTTTTCCACTGCTTGGTACATAATACATGCTTAATACATATTTCCTGAATGAAAGTTGAAGAACTGAATAGAGTCCATCAGATTTAACTTCAGAGATGCCAGTGATGATTTCAGTAAGCACTTTTGGGGAAGCAGTAGAGACTTAATAGTTTTCATTTAAAATGGAGACAGCAAAGGATGATACACTTTAAAGGATAAAAGACAAGACAGTATGTGGAAGATTTGTGGTTGAAAGAAGGCCTTTGTTAGTGTGAAGGTGGTGGTGACTTGAGGAAACGAGGAGTCAGGAGAAAGGGAAAGTCAGGTGAAAGGGAGGCGGAGGATGATTGTTAAGAGTCAGCTTCCTGATGAGGCAGAAACGGATAGGATCCCCGATCATGAAGGAATAGACCTGGAAAGTCTGAGCAGCACCAGGCCCGGCTCCAAAGGTCTGGGTGAGTGTGGTTGCACAGGGCCCTTGGGCTCAGAAGAGGTTTGCACTCGGTGTCAGGCGCTACTGTTGCTGTCTTGAAGTTTTCCATATTTTCTGAATAAGAGGTGCTGCATTTTCATTTTGCACTGGGCTCCAGTAAATTGTGCAGCCGGTCCTGAGGAGCACACTTTCCATTGTAATAGGAGGGAAGGTAGTAGGAAAAACAGATGATGGAGTTTTAGAGGTTTGGTGGTAGAAAGTTGAGGGAGCTTTTATCTGATGGCTTTGATTTTTTTTTTCCTGTGAAGTAGAAAGATCATCTCCTAAGAGCAGAGGAGGTAGAAAGTGTGAGGAAGTCAGAGAGAGTGTGATGCCTATGGAGAAATCATTAAGGGGGTGGGGCTATGGAACCAAATTGTGTCTCGGTCATTTACTAGCTGTGTGACTTGGAGCAAGTCACTTAACCTGTCTATGCTTTGATGGACTAGTCTATAAATGGAGATTGTAATAATACCTCAGGAGACTGCCTGGCTTGTAATACTTCTGGAGAATAGGAGAGAAAGGTAACTAGCAGAATGTAGATTGCCAAACCGACCCGTATTTCTTTCCTTTGTGTAGTGTCCATATCTAGATTGAGGGCAAAGCGTGTCGGAATCAAGGAGAAAATGATTAGGGTGCATAAAGGAAATCCCAACTGTTTCATTCCAGTATAATATGAAGTATATTTCACTATATTCTATAAGTGAATGAAAATATTTATTTTTTTTTAGATGTAAAAAAGAAAAATGAAGAAACAACACAAAGGCAATTGGAAAAGCCAAAGAAAGAAGAAAAATGAAGGCTCAAAAACTATCAAAAGTACTGAATTTCTGTACATTGGAAGACTTAATGGCTCTGCTTTCCTGAGATGTTTGATCTGGTAGTAACTATGGTAACATTGCAGCCCTAAGCAACATGTGTGTATTAGACAATTTTGTTGTAATGCTACTCACTTGGAATGCAACCATTGATGTCCAATGTAGGTTATTAAAAGGCATATTACTTCCAAATTGCACCCAAGGAAAGAATGTATGGTCACTTAAATACATATCATTATCTATAAACCCAACAAAATCCACTGCTCTCTTTTGGATTTACGTGGCCAGATGTATTTTTAATTCCATTTTTATGGTAACAGATAACCCGTTTCTTGGTAAATATAAAGCAAACACTATTCATTTAAAACTTTATGGAATTTGTAGGACATTTTTTTTTGATGGGAAGGAATAATAGTCAAAAACATATAGAGAATATTTATTTTTAATCAAAAATGCACACTTTTCCCCAAACCCTAAAAGGATTTGGAAAAATTACAAAAGTTTGACAACCTAAGTATCTCCAGGATGTTTTTGTTTGATTCATTTTGCTTCTAGTCTATGCATACTGTGATTTTTCATGTGGACTCTCAGAACACAAAATTTGTGACGAATCGTTTATGTGGAACATGCCTATTAAATGAATTTTGCTATCTTCCTTAACTTTGGCGTACGTGTGTGCATATGTTTTTCTTTAATATGAATTATACAAAACACTTTACTAGTTGCTTTATACTGTCTTTTCTTATTCTTAGGGCTTTTGTGTCTTGTAACTTGTTTCTAAAATGATTTCCTCAGGAATGCAGACCTTAATTTTTATATCTTTCCTAAAGTAGCTAACATAACACATAAATATTTAGTGAATGTTGTAGGTAGAAATAGCAAAATACTTGCTTTTAATATATATTTAAGCATATATTTTAAAAGGAACAAAAACAAAACCAAAGTTTTAGTAAATTTTGATTTATTAGACATTTTAGGAAAATAATAAAATTCTGAATTTTTAAAAAATGGAGTAATGAATTTATTTTCATTTTCAGATATATATGCATGCTCTTATATTTTATTTGATTGTTGACATAGGTCATGTCTGTATACAGTAATCAAATAAACTCTTCACTGTTCAAGAAAGTTGTTACTGATACAAGTCTTATTTTTATCATCTTAGCTATACCAACTGAAAAAGGGTGACACATTTTAAAGGAGGAAGTTAATAAACTTTACAGTATAAATCACTTCCTATGTATTATTTCATCGACAAAGTCTAACTTAATATCTTACATATACCAGAGGGGTAGATTTCAAAGAACCCGATTGTTTTCTCAAATACAAATTTTTTTTTATAGAAGAATCTAAATTAGTATCTTAGGTGTAGCACTAAATTAATATTCAATAAAATGTATTATAGCCATTAAAACTATATTTCAGAGAGTTATTGAATGACATGCTATTATGTAAAGAGTATAAAGAGTATTAGAGTAGAACAGCAGTAGTTTTTAACTTGCGGGAGAGTGACAATTTGGCCTCAGAGAGGACATTTGGCAGTATCTGGAGACATTTTTGACGCAACTAGGGTGGGGGCTGGGGAGAGAAAGCGCTACTGCCATCTAGTGGGCAGAGACTAGGGATGCTGCCAAGCTGCCAAGCATCCTGCAGTCCTACCAGGAGACCCTGACGGCAAAGAATTATCTGGCATGGAGGTCAGTAGTGCTAAGTCTAAGAAACCCTGGATTAGAATTAAACTGTTAAGCACGTGGATTTTTTTTTTATTAAGCATTAATACTTTATTGTCAACGAATTGTCAGATCATTCCTATTTCCAAATGTTTAGTATTTATACAATAATTTCTTTTTTTGATCTGGGTGAAGGAATTATACACACTGGATTGATTATAAAAACATGGTGGCCAACCATCAAATTGAGTCTTCATAGCTCCCCTGTTTTCTTACATTTATAAAGGCTCACTTTCTGAAATAGTTATTTTTTTGTCTCATTTTTTTTTTAAGTTTTTATTTAAATTCTAGTTAACATACAGTATAGTATTAGTTTCTGGTGTACAATATAGTGATTTAACGCTTCTTTATACCCCATGCTCATCACAACAAGTGTCCTCCTTTATCCCCATGACCTATTTGACCCATCCCCCACCCACATCCGCTCTGGTAATCATCAGTTCGTTCTCTATAGTCAAGAGTCTGTTTCTTGGGGCACCTGGGTGGCTCAGTTGGTTAAGCGACTGCCTTCGGCTCGGGTCATGATCCCAGGGTCCTGGGATCGAGCCCCGCATCGGGCTCCCTGCTCGGCGGGAAGCCTGCTTCTCCCTCTCCCACTCCCCCTGCTTGTGTTCCCTCTCTCACTGTCTCTCTCTCTCTCTCTGTCAATTAAATAAATAAAATTAAAAAAAAAAAAGAGTCTGTTTCTTGGTTTGCCTCCCTCTCTTTTTTTCTCTTTGCTCATTTTTTTGTATCTTAAATTCTACATATGAGTGAAATAATATGGTATTTGTCTTTCTTTGACTTATTTTGCTTAGCATAATACTTTCTAGCTCCATCCATGTCATTGCAAATGGCAAGATTTCATTCTTTTTTATGGCTGAGTCATATTCCATTATATATTAAATAGTGTGTGCATGTGTGTGTGTATGTGTGTGTGTGTGTATACACCATGTCTTCTTTATCCATTCATCAGTCAATGGACACTTGGGCTGTTTCCATAATGTGGCTATTTAGATAACACTGCTATAAACATTGGGGTGCATGTATCCCTTTGAATTAGTATTTTTGTATTCTTCGAGTAAATACCTAGTGGTGCAATCGCTGATCAAAGGGTAGTTCTATTTTTAACTTTTTGAGGAAACTCCATACTGTTTTCTACATTCTTGCATTCCCACCAACAGTGCAAGAGGATTCCCATTTCTCCACATCCTCACCAACATTGTTGATTTTAGCCATTCTGACCGATGTGAGGTGCTATCTCATTGTAGTTTTGATTTCCCTGATGATCAGTGATGTTGAGCATCTTTTCATGTATATTGGCCATCTGTATGTCTTCTTTGGAAAAATTTCTATTCATGTCTTCTGCCCATTTTTACGTTGGATTATTTGTTTTGAGTGTTGAGTTTTATAAGCATGTGGATTTTGGATCCATATGACTTGAGTTTGAATTCTATCTCTGCTACTCACTTGCTGCATGATTTGGGGCAATTTACAGCGTTTCCAAGTCTCAGCTTTGTCCTCTGTAGAATGGTATTAAGAATAGTACATACCTTGTAGGGTAAGTGGAAGTAGCAAACGAGATAGTATATGTAAAACAGTTGACGAATGGCTGGCAAAGAATACTTATTCAATAAATATTGGCTAACATCATCATCATCTTTATCCCAGATGCTTTGCCATTATTCTCTGGTAGTGGAGGTAGTGGGCAACTGAACTCGTTAATTTGGCTATATTCTGCCTTCCTGTGTGATTTCACAAACATCCCCTGTTCTTGGTGCTGGGAGAAGACACTATAATGGAAATGGATGATTCATAGTAATTACCACATTAGTGCCAATTCAGACACGCTAATGAGCTGCTGATAGGTGATGAGTATTATCCTTTAACAATGAGTCACCTCACTAATGTTTTATGACAGTTACTGCAACAAAACCGAATTTTGAGTATTTAAATGAGTAACTCGTTCCATGAAAATGTAGAAGAAAAAAAATTAACAACTCTTGGGTCATAATATTATATATGGTATTTACTTCTCATCTAAAATTAGAAGATGAGAAATGAAGCCATGTCCTTCCTCACTATTGCTGATAATGACACACATTCCAAATGTATATTCTAAATCACTTATTCATCACAATGCACTCATACATGTCCCATTATATACATATTTAAAAGATTTTATTTATTTATTTATTTGCCAGAGAGAGAGAGAGAGCACAAGCAGGGGGAGAAGCAGGCAGAGGGAAAGGGAGAAGCAGGCTCCCCGCTCAGCAGGGAGCCCGATGTGGGACTCGATCCCAGGACCCTGGGATCATGACCTGAGCTGAAGGCAGATGCTTAACTGACTGAGCCACTCAGGCATTCCCCATTATATACATATTTATAAGTATTTTGTATTACAGAAGGTATCAGGCTTGTTAGCCTGATGAAAGGATTTATTTTTTATTTTTTTTTATTTTTTATTTTTTTGCTAAAATGGACTCCAGACAAAGGAGAATGAGAGTTCAATTGTAGTTTAAATGCAAAATTGAATTTGCCTGCCAACTTTTTGAAAAAATCAGGTTCTTTTGGGAGAACCTTTGCTGTTTTGTCAAAGACAGTGTCAACAAAACTATCTAGTTGGGGCTCATTAAAGAAAGTCTCCAAGCCCATTTTTGCCATTGTCTATTTATAAGCCACTTGCTTTAGTCAATAGCTGTAAAGTCTTAATTAGTACTGTCAGATAAACCAGGACAAGAGGGAATGATAAAGCTATAAAGTGGTTATTTGGAAACTTGACTATAAAGGAGTAGAAAGCAGAACACCAACAACAAAAAATTCTATGCCGTGTGCCAAGAGATCTTTTTGTGATCTGGGCTGGAGAGGTTAGAACTGTCTTAGAATGTGAGTGACTACAGAGCAAGGTGTCCTATTTGCAAAAGGAAATGGTGCATTAGCTTCAGTTTTGCTAGCTCAGTTGGCTTTGGCCAGTTTGGGCAGATGATGGTGGTAGAGAGGGAGAGAGAGAGAGAGAGGAAGAGCAACCAAAGCACACTAGCCTATTGCCTTATCTGACACCTCAAATTCAAATTACAGTTCTGCCATTTGCTGTCATGGCTTTGTTATTTTAGTCTCTGTGCTGCAATTTCCTCAATGTGTAAAATGGTGAATTATGCGAATCAAATGGTGGATACTAGTAAAGTGCTAAGGAAAGTGCCTGATACATAGAAAAGCTGTTATTATTATTAGCAATTATTATTAATAATTTCCTGAGCATAAAAAGTGACAGAGACTTTAAGGTGAATGTCTGTTCTTTTCTATGTTATTTGCCAAAGTACATTTTCCTCCTATTTCTTTGCTCTCTTTTCTTTCCATGAGCAGCACCTCTTTAGCTAAAACCAGGACTGATTAATCAGAGTGGATTCCATTTTTTTCCAGAGTTATTGATGACAATTCTTATTGAACACTGGAAATCTGCAGCTATTTAAAAATGGAAGCATTGGCTCAAACAAAAGGCTGGAAAAGTGTTGTTGTTCCCTGTTAGAATTCTAGGACAAATTTCTTATGGAGCACATACCAATAGGAATAATGATAATAATATGTATATATACTATATAATAATACTTACTATTATTATATAGCCATTCTTTGAGTGGTGCTTACTAAGTACCATAGTAGATCCCCCTGAAGCTTCAGAATAATGATCATACAAAATAGTTGCTAATGTTCCTCATTCCACAGATGAAAAAAATGGATTCAGGAAGTGCCTTTGGGAATTCACACACGTAAGAAAGTAACAACAGTGACCCGCGATGAGGCTCTCAGAGCCAGGATATTCATTGCCTCTCTGGCACAAAAAGGCCCTTTGTTCAAACCATCTCATCTGCCAGTCTTACTAAGTTTTTCTGAATTCCACTCAGGATTCCTAAAAAAAATTGAAAAGTTGTATATAGGCAGCATAGCCCATTAGCCATCATGAGGCATTTATGTCTCAGCACCAGGAATTTTATTTATTTGTTTGGCATTTATTCATTCATTCCTTTATATTTTATCTTACTGAAGAAAAGATTCTATATGGCAAGTGCAATTGCGGTTTAATTCGTATTAACTTGCCAGACTCTGCGGGACGGAAACTGGTGAGGAGCTTGTGGCTCTTTCGGGCGGGAGGTAGTACCCTGGGAGGCAGAGGCATACAGGCTCCCCTGAAAAGGAGACCCAAACTTGCCTCATTTTACATTTGTCCTGGGGCTGCCTCTGACTGGAAAGGGCACACTGATAATCTGTGGGAATCCCAAAAATAATCTGTCATGAACTAACCATAAATATCTTAAAGGTAGGGCCACACAGGCAAATGAAATGGTCGCCTTTGTTCTATGCAGATCTATTTCGGGGGTTGGGTAATATTTGGCCGCGCCGATGGCCGAGAAGCACCTGAAGCGCCAGGTGGGGATCGCTATGGAGGCCTCAGGGAACCATTCTCAGTGCAAGAGATTAGAGAAAAAGTCTTGCCCCATCTTAGAATGTATGGAATGTACTTTGATAGCTCTTTGAAGGATCTCATGGTGCTTTAGACATATTAGGCCTCCAAATATTCCAGTTTTATAAAAAAAATTTCACCTAAATTGGATTTCTATTAGTAGAAAAAACTTACTTTTAAAATATTTCCGTTATTTGATATTATAAAGATTGTGGAGAACAATAGAAAAAAAGAAGGGGAATGTCAGTCAATAAATGTGAATTTGGTTGCAGAATTGTGGCCTAATTGTAACCTAAATTATAGTCTTTGGGGTAAATTTTTTTTTTTTTCATATGCAAGAATTACTCAAAATCGACACTAGGTGGCGCTGGCACCACATTTCTTACTGATTTCACATGGGTCAAATTTAATCCCTTTTCCTAAGGTTTCCAATTTGTTTTGTTTTGATTTGTTTGGTTTTTACCAATTCTGCTCTTTGTGTTGTTCAGGATTATTGCAAAAATAAAACAACAACAACAAACAATTACAGTATTTCAGACACAATTTTTCTGAGATAGTTTAGAAAGGAAATTATGGGCTAAGAAAGCGCGCTAATCTCCGGCTATTGAATTTTTAGGACACCCTATGTTCTTAGGTACCAAAAGAGGGTGCTCTAATACATCTTAAAAATACACTTCTTAGAAATAAGGCTACAACTTTTTCTTCCATGCAACAAAGAGTTCTTTTTTCTGTACAACAGGGTCAACTGGATTTCTTTCTTTTTTAAAATTTAAGATGGTTATGCACAAATGTCTTATTCATTAAAATCAAGTTAAAAACAGTTCTGAATTCTCTACAATCTTAGATTCAGAACTGGCCTTTGATGTTTTTTTAAAGTTAGAAGTACTGTTTTCAGTTGTAACTTTGAGACTTTGAAAAGCCCCTGGCAGCTTGAGCCCAAGTAAATAGCATACGACTATGTGCCTTTATTCTTGATTTAATTAAAAATATCTTCTATCACTTCAGAGTTTCTCCTCCACTTAGGAGAAAGATGGGTCTCATGAAAATAGAATGTGGGTTAACTAAGTGATTATTCCTGGTCTCCCAAGGGCGGGAAGGGAAACAGGGAAACCTTTTCCCATAACTTCCCTTGCACGTTGTGTGGGCAAGTTGAGTGCACAAAGGGGATGCTGGCCGAGTCGTTTTGGCAAGGTCCCTGTGGGAGGTAAGAGGTTCTGAGCACAGCTTCTTGATACCTCTGAAGTGTTGTCACTGGACACAAGTTCCAGATTCAGTGACAGGCCACATGTGGGTGAGTGAGGAGGGGAAGGAAGAGATAATGCTTAATATGCATTAACAGTTAACACTTAATGTACTAGGGCTTTATGTGTGTTCATTTATTTCCCTTAACAGCACAACATAAGAAAAAACAGGCCAGGGAAGTCCTTGCCCAAGATCACACTAGTAAATGGCAAAGCCAAGTTTCAAACCAAAGCAGATCAGAAACAGAATCTGTGCTTGTAACCACTGACTTATACCGTCTTCTCGAAGGAGAGTAAACCCAGTGTTTACTATATGCCAGGTACTTTTCTAAGTGCTTTGCCCACATATGCTCTCTAAATTCTCATAATCCTAATGTAGGCATTATCGTCCCCATTTTACAACTGAAGAAACTGAGGCATGGGCCAGTAAAATGTTTAAGATAATGATTGAGGTCAAGGGTGTGCTCAAAAGGCAAGATTAAACAAAGTCCATTTCAAGACAACTCAGCAGCTGCAGAATTGAGCCCTGAGCTCCTTTCTCCTGGGGTTCTCTTACCTCCATTATGTTACTGCCTCCAGGCTGTCCCCAAGTCCCATTGCCTCTCTTTGGTAGTTTTGGTCTAGGCATGGGGATGAGTTTCTTCTTTTCATGCTTCTTGTCACCGCTGGGGTTTTCCAAAAACAATGACCCTCAATAGGGAGAACAAGAAACACTGATTTCCTCTGCTGAGCGGTACATGCTGAGGGAGTGGGGCTTTTGCACCAAGGTTCTGGGGCAACTTCCTAGAAGCTTACCTTCCTCCCACCTCCAGCCGGCCCTCCATACAAGCCATCTTCCTACCAGTCTTCCCCTTGCCCCCCACAGCCAAGATGGCCTTGGGTCCCCTCCCCAAATGTTTGTTCCCCCCCACTGGTAATTGACAAAACGAATGGCCCCACTCTGCAGGTGAGAACAGCTTGCAGCAATGGATGTAGGTGGTTGCTCAGGAGATTCTGTGAGGTTTTGTTGCAGGGGAGGGTGTTCCATCAGAGGCTGTAGACCCAAGGAGATAGCTTAGTAGTTACTTCACCTACTAGCAGAAAGTGAGCACCAGTGGGCTGGATGATTCTGTCACCAGGAGGGACAGAAAATCCAAAAGAGAACGGTTCTTTTTCATTGGCGGGTTCTTTTCAAATACAAGCATTCTTTATTTCTTGGAATTTCAGTTTTCTTCTATGTAGAAGGAAGTTGTTTAGAAATCCTCTAAATCTTATCTGATAGTTTCTGATTTTCAAGCTCATTTTAAGAGATACTTTGAGAAATGAAACTGGCTATCAGCAATAGTAGAATATATACTTTTAGCTTGCAAACAAATTCATATTTTGTTTGTTTAAAATTTTTTTCTGGCTACTTATTTCACTTTTCCAGCTAAGAGGAGGCAGACCAGACATTATGTGTCCACATATTCAACAAATGAGTGATAACATAAATTCTCAGTATTAATTGAAGAAATGATCAGAGTTTCCCTAACAAGTAATACTATATAAAACTTTCATTTATTCAATTTAATTACATTGAGCACCTTTCTAAAGCTATCCTCACTTCCCCTCCCTGCTTCTTCAAGATATAGAAATTGGTAGCTCTCCACTAATACATGTCTGACTTCCTTATGTCCTGAGACACCATGTTACACTTGGGAAGGAACCCACCTCATCTGAGTGGCCGGTGACCATAGGGACATTCTTCTCTCTTTCTTAAGACTTTCACCCCTTGAAATAATCTATGACTCCTCACCTCATTTGGTCCTTATTCTTAGATGGCTCTGGAATTTGAGGTCTTTGGCAACAACCGTCAGAAAAGAGAAGAGGGAAAACCTCACCAGCTGCCTTTCTGGATGCTCTTTTCAGAGTATCTCCTGCCTCCCTGAATATGGGCCCAGCTGCAAATGATGGACAATGTGATTGGTGGAATGGGAAGAACATTTCAGTTATGACCAAAGGCTGAGAGGAGACAGAAATGACATGGTGTATTTGGAGAGAAATGGGCTGGTGTGGCGGTATTGAGGTGCAAAGAGTGGTGGAAGATATGGGAAATAAGATCGGAAATGAGATTCAGAACAGATTCTAGATACTTGGGAAAGGCAGGCCAAGGCATCTGGACCCTACGCTGTAGGCAATAGCAACTCACTTTAAGAAGTGTTTTTTGTTTGTTGTTTTGAGTAGTGAAGCAGTAAAAGGAAAGTTATCAAACACCTTTATTTTAAATTATCTAAATGAAAATATTTATGCTCTATTCTTAGTCAAATGAGAAATGGGTGGCAATTAACCAAAACTAGCTGAATCTGTCAAAAAGATCTCCACATCAGAGCCAGATCTGGGAAGCTGTAAGAAACCTCAGTCCATACAAATGACTGCTCAGCAGTCACGTATTCCCCTCCCTAAACAATCTAATTCTTACAAATCTAACTCACCCTAGCTAGCAGTCTGCTAACAAAAGCAATCTCTCCTCAGATCAAAGGTTCTTCACCCTTTGTTTGTTTTTGGTGTTGCTTAAGAAATAGCACTTCAAATGCCCTCAGCCTTCAGAGAAAGCAGGATGATGTGGAAATCAGAGTCTGAACCACTGTTGTCTCTAAAACGGGGACATCCGCATTTTAATAAGCTGGTACTCAACCACGCTCTGGTAGTGTAAGTGAGCAGAATTCCCATATTTATGAAGGGTCAACAGTTTATTTTTAGTGTAAATGAGTAGAATTTCCAAATTTACGAAAAGTCTATAGTTGATTTTTAGAGTAAGTGAGCAGAATTTCCAAATTTACGAAAGGTCTACAGTTGATTTTTAGCATAAGTGAGCAGAATTTCCATTTTTATGAAAGGTCTACAGTTGATTTTCTAAAAAGGAACAAAATAGTAACCGGATGGTAGTTGACAGACCAACTTTAAAGGCAAATATTTGTTGATCTCTTTCCTAAGGGGAAGAAAGTTTGGATAATTAGTAGAAGAAAAGAATAAGAGGAAAAAAAGCAAGAGGAGAAGAAATGCTGAAAATAATGTATAAAGAAAAATGTGAGGAGAAATAGATATTGGAAAATAAGGGGAAAAAATTAGCCATGTCTAGAAAAATAGAACACGAGAGAAAAAAATTTAACTGCAGATTTTGCTCCAAATGGTTGCCTAGGCAACTTAACTAGGAGTGGTTCTCTCTCTACTGAATAGTTGTTAAAAGATGCCCCGAATTTCTGCTCCACGAGCATCAGCTGGAAAATAAACATGTTTCAGGCATCTTAGTTATGGGCACCATATTTTCTATATTATGCTTTTCTCCTAATAATAGCAGTGGTTGATTTCAGTGATTTTGGAGGGTAATAGAAGAAGAACAGGAGCATTGAAACACAGGCATGGTGAGGGTTTGGAAGTCAAATTAGCCTAGGATGGCACATTAGTATGTGTAACATCAAGTAACAAACTGAGAAAAAAGTAAATTAGGAAGCAGCTCAAAGCCCATTTGGCAATGCGAGATCATCTTTACAGATTGCCAAGGACGCTGTTGAAAAGCATTTTTCCATGTAAAGAGTTTGGTACACTTGAAGCCATTTAGTGTAGAGACAAAAAAATGTCACATTTTACAAGACAATTTTTTATCTTCCATTAACATGAAGATTCTACGGATTCTGTTATCACTTTTTTCTGTTTAATCAAATAATTATAAAGAACAAGAATATTTTAAAATGCTTTACACCCCCTATTTGAATTTGTCTTTCCTACAGTTTACTGTGTTTTCCAGAAAATGTTAATATTACATTGTTATAAATAAACCCATCTCTACAAAGTTGTCCTTGTATTTTGGGAGCTGAATTCTTGGGGGGGGTGTGTGTGTGTGTGTTTGGAGTAGTGTGGGAAGGGGGTTGGGGTAACAGGAATAATAAGAGCGGTTGTTTTCCATAATGACTCATGTTATCTCTTTCTTTAAAGCAAAAACAGGAATAAAGAGTGTGAGAATTTTTGCAGTTGTTTGGAAACATACTTTGCTTATGTCATCCTATTTTGCCTTTATATGAACACAGGTTTCTATAAAGAAAACTTACAAAATCATATGCTATCTTGTGAGATAGAATGAATCCTAGATCATAAACATTTATGCTTATAGACAACAAATTAGAAAGGCATAGCATGAAATAAAATTATCTTTGGCTTTTGGCAAATGTTTGAATTTCCTCCTTGGGAATCACTTTGTCAATCATTTACTCTTCACTTTCATCTAGCAGAGAAAAAAGCAAAATCTAAGTTCACAGCAGGACCAGTAGCAAAGCAAATGTAATACTCAACCCTTGGCCACCTATTTGGATTAAGGTCAAGATTTTTTCCAAACCAGGAATGAAGTAGAGAAAGCCAAGAAAAGTCTGGTGGATTTTTCTCAGTTGTATTTATTTTCCTGGATCTAGGTAACACTGAAAAGAAAGTCAAGCAGATATACTACATCTCTGCATATTTTATATCACTTCTGCATACATTCTTTAAGTCCTTTTATGTTTTAGTTGAACAAGATAGCCACATATTTTAATTCCTTTTTTAAAGATCTATTTATTTATTTATTTGAGAGAGAGAGTGCATGTGACAGCAGAGGGAGGGGCAGAGAGCAGGAGAGAGAATATCCACAAGCAGACTCCCTGCTGAGCAGGGAGCCTGACCTCCATCCCAGGGCCCCACCTCCATCCACGGGCTCTGAGATCATCATGACCTGAGCCGAAACCAAGAGTCAGCTGCTTAATCCACTGAGCCACCCAGGAGCCCCCGCTACATACTTCAATTCTAAACAAATCCTATAAAAGGGTAAAAAAGACACCTAATTCAAAAATAATCATTGTAATAAAATAAATAATTTTAGAAGTTCCAATCTATTCTGGTATTATATAATGTTAACATAGTGTATTTCTTACCCGCTGCCATCCAGATTATGCTCAGAGATTAGAGCTGAGTGTGTGACCTTGAGTCTCCTCAAATATTACATGAAGGAACTGATCCAGAAGTTCTTTTACAAATTCTATTCTGAAAAAATTCTCTAGGTTTTACTATTTAAGAAAGAATTCATTATCTAAAACAAAAGAAAGATAAAAATTGAGCAAAATATAATTCCTAAGACAATATAAAAGAACTCAAAACAGTATGAAAAGCATTAGTATGCAAATTAAAAAATAAATAAGGGATGATACTGAAGTGGGAGAGCGAAGTTCTTGTCTCACGGAGTCGAAGAATGAATCTCGCCGACAAAGGTGAGTGAGTAAAGCGATAGAGTTTTATTAAGCAGGGATACAGAGAAAGTTCTCAGGAGTGAGAGGGGTCCTGACAGGGTTGCCAATGTGGGCCTCCACTGACAGTCTTTTATTTAGAACTGACCAGGGAGCTTGTGGCCTTAACATTCTTGTGACATCTTGGTTTGAGTAAGGGCTGGTGATAACACTTCGATGGCTTCTTCTTTGGGGTCTAGTTATTCTTTGTTGGTCACAATGTGACTGCCATAAAAAGACCCCACCTCTGAACAAACCAGGGTGGTCTGGTTTGTTCCCATATCTCTGATTTAGTTAGACCTCAGCATTTCTGGAATTTCTGTGAGGCTGATCAGGTAGCCCCCTACCTATCTCTCCTTACCTAGCCCTGCCTGTCCCTTACTTAATGAGACCCTTCAGGTGTATATCAGTGGGTCATATGCTTGGAAAATGATTGCCAACATGTATCTTGAGGGGTAGAGATAAAGAAAGTTTCCAAAAGAATTTTTATATGTTAAAGTAGACTTACAGGAACCTAGGGGTTGGGCTAAGATTGCCTTTTGCCCTTAGCAAAGTGTCAACATCCAGGCAGTTGAGTCCCTAGGGGAATGTCACTGTGCCTGTTCCAAGGACTTGTCAAAGGGCTGTAAGTAGTAAAGAAATTTCATAATTTTTCTTCTGCCTTTGCTTCCCACATCAATACCAGAAAATAGTGCACAAAGAAGGAAAAACAAATGTTTGAAAAAATAATAAGAGAATGTGAATAAAATACATATTTTATTTTTTCCGACTATTGAATTAGCCAAAATAAAGCAATATGGTGTGGTGGTTAAGAGCCTGGGTCTGAGGCCAACAGACCCGAGACAATGGCTGTTATGCCTCTGTGATTACCAGCCCTGAGCAAGCCTCCATCTTCTTACAGCAAATTGAGAATAATAATAGCAGCGACTTCCTAGAGTGGTGAGTGATGATTTAAATGAGCTTAATGTGTTCAGCACAGTTCTTAGTATATGTTAAGAGTTTAATCTTAATAAGTTATTGTGTCTCTCATGCTGGTGGAAATGTACAGCAGCACAGACATTTTAATAAGCAATTGGATGATGTATTGATGAAATATTAAGTAGTCCTTAACATGCTTTAAATAGTTTTTAATAACACCACAAAGTGGATCTAGCAATCTTAGTTTGGGAACCATGATGAATTAAATGTTCCTAGATGGTCCTTTTAACAAAGACTGTTTCACTTCTAAGCTGTTTTGGTTCAGCACCTCATTTTATGAGAAGAAAATGCATGCACACATACTCACACATACAGATATATGTATGTATGTATGTATTTATATGTGCATATAAATATATAAGAACAACAAAAATCTATAAACTCATCAACGTTGTTTAAAGGGTATATTTTATCATCATTGTGTAATAAATTCTGTATCTTATTTTGCAAATTAGAACATAAAATTCTATTGAAGTTAAGAATTTATTTCAGGTGTATTTTCCACAGGTATATTAATTTTTTTAAAAAATTTTGGGAATGCCCAGAGGTCTCTAAAATTCTTAGCTGTACAGTTTTAAAAACCCAACCACTTGCAAGTTTATGCTTAAATTAAATAAACTTAATTATTTGCAAAAGTACTGATATGTTTCACTACTCAACTGAATTATTTAACCACATTGCATATTTTTCATAAAAGATTCTTAAGAGATTCTTCTATTTTAATATATTTACAATAAATCTGTAACAATTTATAGACTACTTAATCTCCAAGAAGTATGGCAGTATTAAGCATAGAACATGTTTTTTTAGCTAAGAAAATACCTTTTCTATTCGTTGAATTACACATAATAAAACAAAACTCCATTGATAATAAATAAATGCGTTTATATTATCTATAATAGCTATACATTTCATAGTATCCTACAGTTTTTGAGAATATATTCAGAATGAAAAATGGCCAGTAATTAAGATACACCAAGCTTAAGTTTGACGATAGTTTTTAATATTTGGTGAGAATGACCTCATATCTTTTAAAAGATGGCTATCATAATGCTCTTAAATGTAAAACCTTTTGCTTATGGTGGTTCTTAATTCCTTTATGGTAATGACAAGATTTTAATCTTGATTTTCAGTATACTGTCGCAAAAGACTTTAGTCAAATTAGTACTTTTTTTATGGCTCTTTGGTGATGAGCTAATTCAACTTTATTGCCGGGATTACATGGTTTCTTAGGCAACTTGATTATCGGGATTTTAAAACTTAATGATTTGTTATTCTAAATTTCCTATTTTTAGTCAAGTATGTTTTTAAAAAAGAGAGAAAAAGCTTTATTTTAACCCTATTTTACTATTTCTTTCATATATGCTAATGTCACAGAAATGGATAAATTAACATGGATTTTTCCAAGTATTCCATTTTTATTTTTCGTAACAATGATTAATTTCTCAATTTTTCTTACGATTTTAAAAAAATCTCCATCTCTCAAAATAAAATAACTGAAACATTGCAACTTGACCCACAGGTTCCAGATTTTCAGTTCTCTGGAAGACGTGCACCAACAGGAGCGAGCAGGCAGGGGAGGTGGAGATATTGACATGGAGACTTTCTTCCTCATGTCCCAAAACATCATTCACACCTTGAATACTTTCACTGTTTTCAAACCTCAAAATGTCTCTTATTTGAGGACACTAAACCAATAAATCTTCGCTGCACAGATAGTCAGTACTACTAAACTAGCTGGGAGAGGATCTTCAATGCTGACTTTTTTTTTTTTTTTTTTTTTTTTTTTTTTTTTTTTTTAAAGATTTTATTTACTTATTTGACAGAGAGAGACACAGCGAGAGAGGGAACACTAGCAGGGGGAGTAGGAAAGGGAGAAGCAGGCTTCTCGCGGAGCAAGGAGCCCGATGCGGGGCTCGATCCCAGGACCCTGGGATCATGACCCGAGCCGAAGGCAGACGCTTAACGACTGAGCCACCCAGGCGCCCCTTCAATGCTGACTTTTTATGATGGGGCGATTTGTATCACTCCGATCACCACCGAGTACAGACACTCTCCTGTCTGCCTTCCTCCAGCCCCTGCTTGTCATCTCTACATTGTATCTGTTGTATGACTCTGTATTTAACTATCTTAATCAAGTTATTGTAGATGAACTTAAATTACTCATAGGGCTCTTTGACTCCAAGATGCAGACACTCAATCTGAATTTAAACAAAAAGAATTTATTGATTCACATAACTAGAGTCCAGAGGTATGACTTCTGAAAAAAAGAAGTCCAGAGCCTTCAAGAGTGCTGTTGTTCTCTGTCTATATTTCCTAGCCCTCTGTGTCTGGTATATTAATGGCTGTGTTCAGGGGCTCTAGCTGTGTCACCAGGGATCTGCCCCTCTCCCTTGCTTCTGCTTATCTCTATCTGGCTTGATTTTTCTAGGACTAGACGTGTGACTGACAAGAAAGCCACCAACAATCCCAAACTCCTGACTCCCACCTTAAAGATCTCACAGAGGAAAGAGACTGTTGTTCCCCAACAGTTCTAGCAAATAATTTCTGGGATACTGCGTCAGTTGACTGGAGATATGCTCCTGTACTGAACCTTTTAGCTCTAGAAAGAAGGTACTTGGATGGGCAATGACTGGTATTGGTTCTCCCCACTGTGGCAAGGAACAAAGAGGGTTGGCCCCATATGAACCCAGTGAAATTCAATAGAAGGAGAAGACTTTGATACCTATACTTATTAAAGGAGCAAATCAGCAAAGGGCAAACACCTTATTTTCCTGAGTTTTGAAAATATTTTGTGATACTGCACACATTTTTAAAGAACGTGTGACCATGGTGGTAACAGTGGAAGCAAAGTGATGATTCATATTCTCTCTATATTGGTGTTCATGTGAACATTTCCATATTACTTAGGGGAAAGAAGTGCATGTCTGTTTTTAGGGATCTGGTGCTCCTAAATGGAGAAGCATGACTTATAACCCTGCATACCCTCTCTCATGACTAATACCATATAGGCCCCAGGGAACCACTTCTTTTTGTGCCTATTGGAAATTAAAGACTTGAAACGAAAGGCAACTATGTCTAATGGCCATGAATATTTGTGGGCTGTTCCTTTGCCTCTGTCAGAGACAAACAATGCTTCAAGGGCAGGGAAGATTTGAGCAGGAGAAACATTTAGCCAAGATAAAAACCAAATTGGTCAAATTGTTTCTCACAGGTAGTAAGAATGCAGTAGATTCTTGCATTACGAAATATCATTTCCCACAATCCCAGACATACTGTCTCTTGCTTCTTTTCGTACTGCAATTTGTGGTTCCAGTTTTACCTATAAATTTTAACAGCATTCACAACAGTTGCCTGTGGTGGAGAAATAGCCTTGTGAAAAGGTGTGAAGGAAAACCTCATTCAAAATGGGGCTGGGAAGCTGTGGATGGAGAGCCTTCACCCATGTACCACTTATTTGTTGCAGTTTATTTTACCCAACAGGAAGCGGCTTAGTTTACTACCCCAAGAGGAGGAAGGGAGATTTTGCTCCTCGCCCAGCAACAGTCCAGCCAATGAGAAACTGCCACATTTCAGCCAATAAGTTGCCACAATCTTGAACACCGTTTCATTCCAAACAGCCCCTCTTCACCTCCTTTTCCACTATAAAAGAAACTTCCACTCCCTTGTTCTCTGGACTTGCTTATAGTTCACCATAGTCTGCATCTCTGGAATTCCGATTCCTCTGCTATTCCCAAATAAGCTCATTTTGCTGGTAAAGTAGTTAGCTATTTTATCTTTAAGGTTTACAGTAGTATGTAATTGATATTACTTTTGGATATACGTTGTGAGGCCAGTTCAACTAGATGAAAATTGAATACTAGAATTCTGAGAGGTTTACACTTTATTGACATATATAACAAGATCTATATGAATTTTAAAAATTAAAATGTTTAATATTTATTATATTAAATATGTTTAATATTCATTAGTTTTTTGTATTGGCTTTATAATTTTAATAGATAATGTTGGACATTTCAGAAGAAAAGTGTTTTGAAAACATACAAATAATTTTCATGTTTACATTTTTATGTTAATTTTAATCTCCTTTTTAATGAAACTGTTCAAGTTTTGTACATATTGAATATAGTTACATATTTTCTTTTAATTCTTTAGAATAATTACTCCCAATAGAATACAAAATAGGGGGAAAATCTTGATTATTACTACCTAATTATTTTGCTTAAATTAAGGCAAGAAAATATATTTTATGGAATAATTGTATAATAATTCATAAATTATGCTTGTCATTATTACCCATTCATATGTTGGTAGTTCATTAACAGTGCAATCAGACATGGGCAATAATAACTGAATTCTTTTGTTTCTGATATTTTGCCACTTGTCACCCTCATGAAATCATAGAACATGTACTTAACAGTATGTGAGCCTCCATTTTTACTCTTACTCTGGGATCTACTGGTGTTAAAGGCAGAATGAACAGAGACAAGAAACTTAGTCTAACCCTGGGTCTTGTGAAAGAAATATAAGCTATTGATAAAAACAGCATTGAAATGACTTACTCTAAGATAAGGCCCATGAAGAGAGAAAAATGAAGTCACGAGGTAGCTGATAAATGAGAGAATAAGGAAACACTGAAAGGCTAGGTTTACGTTGAAGAGGAAATATTGTGGCATTTATCCTGTTCTTTAGGATTGCTTCGGTTACTCTGACTTTTTCTGGTTTGGGGTTTTGTTTGTTTGTTTTGTGGGTTTTTTTTTTTTTTAACTATGCTGTTACTTTGATTTGCCATTATCTGTTATATATAATAACTCATAATTAAAAATTCACACTAAGCATCTTTTCAGTGGGTTTAAATCTTTGTGTGAAAATTCAATTATATCATACACTTATACATACACACACATATATAATTTTTTGAGCAGTCTAGAAGTTATCATAAAATTGATGTCAGTCAATTCTACTTAATCTAAATTAATTCTGGATTTTTATTCTTTTTTTTTTAAAAGATTTGTTATTTATTTGACAGAGAGACACAGCGAGAGAGGGAACACAAGCAGGGGGAGTGGGAGAGGGAGAAGCAGGCCCCCCGCGGAGCAGAGAGCCCGATGTGGGGCTCGATCCCAGGACCCTGGGATCATGACCTGAGCCGAAGGCAGATGCTTAATGACTGAGCCACCCAGGCGCCCCTGGATTTTTCTTCTTAACCTCTGTGTGCCTGCTTCTTCATCTGCAGAATGGGTTTCATAACAGTACCTATATCTTAGGATTGTTGTGAGAGTTAAATGTAGTATAAACTACATAGAATAGTGGCTGGTCTGTAGGAAGCCCTGTATCTTGGCTACTACTATTATTACCTCCACCTTCATCCTTGCTGTTAGGCATACATTCCAGGTGATGATGGTGGGTCCCCAGGGAGCAAAGTATGGTCGGATACCTCTTGTCCTCGATTTTCATCACTATGAATGCCGGTACCCTTGCTGAGAAGTACCATTGCTCTAGAGTTTCCTGTCAGGTAACTACCACATCCTGGCTACAGGCCTTTCTGGTTTCATTTCACACTTAGCTATTTTCACACGTCTTTTCAGCACATTTAGCTCAGGAAAGTTCTGTGTCAGACACACCTACTTAGATAAGCAAATGGCTATCTATATTTTAACACTCTGCTCTGCTTCTGGGTAAGAAAGGAACTTAATTAAGCTTGCTACCTCCTCTCTCTCCACTTGAGAACTGAGGCACAAACTCTTTCTCAGATCCTTCCAAACATGTACAGGATTTCATTCTGTACTACACCTTAGGACTAGGCCTGGGGAAAGGGAGCCAGTGAAGGACCCTGGGCCTCATCAGGGACTCACTAGCTCCCAAGCTCTCTGGCTTCCCTCCTCAACTCCCTTCGTTTTCTCTCATCCGTCTGCCTCTGCCCAGGTCATCTTTCCTTCCTATGGGCCTTATAGAATCTGAGATGGGGGGACTGGCTCTTGTTTATGCCTGAGTCCCCAGTCCCAAATACTTCGACTTCTCTGACTGAAAATCTACTCCCCACCCCAGGCTTTCTACCATACCCCTATTCCCACCTTTGTCTGTGGAAAACTCTCCTCCCTTGGTGACTTAGCTGACTAGCTAGGTAATTTACTAATGTGATTGAGAAAAAGGCTAAGGAGCAAAAAAGAAAGAATCAATGATTTACTTTTCCAAATACTATTTTGTTCTAGTCACTCTTTATGTTCTGAGAAAGAAAACTGACTTCTCATTTAGGTGCGTTTGTCCCTGTCTGCAATCTCTAAAAAAAATTGAGAGCTCGTTTTTCCATACAAAAATCTATTTCACAAGAAGAGTAAGTTCCTCATCATGCAATGTATCCCACAGTCCTCTGGGTGACATTTCCTCCCCCGCCTCCAGGGTTAAGCCCCAATAGTGGCTTCTGCTTGCAACCCGCTTGAGTAGAATTGCCAGTCATTTTTAGAGGGGATTTTCCTCCTTCCAGTGCTGGCCTAAGCCACTCCTGGCCCTCCTTACCCTCCTCTGAGGACACTGACCATCATACAGGCTGAAGCCATCCTTCACGAATAAGTTCTGATGAAAGCTTTTACATAAGGAGTGAAGGGTTGGCTTTGCTTATAGCTAGGATGCTTTTTACACTTTGTCCAAGCTTCGGACACTTTTGAAAGAGAAAGGGGACACCATTTCTAATTTTGCCAGGACAATAGGTATGAACTGAGATAGTCTCTCTCCCTTCCAGCAAACCAAGCCTTATGGCACTCAGAGTCTACAGAAAATGTGGCCAGTTTCCCCACCAAAGTTCTGGCCATATCCACTCCCTCCACATGGTGACTGGCTAGTCTTTGCCTCAATTGTTCAGTTCAAGAAAATGTTAGTTGAGCTTAGGCTGCCTAGGGTCTGGGGCCCCTCTCTGATCTATTGAGTCTGCCTAAGCCTGCATGGTCTTTGTTGTTTTTAGCTATGGTTTCTTTTTAAGAGTGTAAGCTAAGAACAAAATGCTGTTTTCCTAAAGGCAAAGAAAAAGAAAAGTGTTTTCTCCAGACTAAATATTTAGCAGTTGTCTGAGGCAGTTCTTTCTCAGGGACTAAGTGGTTCTCTCTGGCTTTACTGGGGAGGGGAGTCCAAACTCCTCTCCCAAAGCAAGGTCTGTCTCCCGGCACATACCTCAAGCCACCGCTTGATGGCAAATCTGCAAGGTTAAAGAAATTCTGTGTCTTGCTGTGTTTCCACAGACAATTTTTTAAAGAAATTCAGAACCTAAGGAATGGGCTCTAATATAACTTTCACTCTTTCCTAGGTATTTTCCAGGGATTTAGAAGACTGAATTTCTGTAGCAATTCATAAAGCTCTGTTGACTCTTGTTTCTTCCCTTACATAGATTCCCATTCCCCTACCTAGAAAATTTAAGAATTCAGTCATTTGCTCACACCCAGAGGTTTATCTGAAATTAGTTTGACTTTAGAGTCCGCCTCATTCCCACACACCAATTCTCTCCCATCTCTCACCTCAAGATGATTAGGTTCTGTAGTGCGTGTATTTGGTAGAGAGAAGCTTCTACGTATTGTGGGTACCACTATGAGCCCGCAAGACTCAGTTGTATAAGAAATGTAATTTTATTTTTCTACATTCAAACTTGGTTTCAAACAGGAATTCCACAAAGCAGATTCTACCTCATCTCCATCAAACCTAGATAATCTCAATTCATTTACAGTTTATTTTTAGTCTTCCAGAGAGGAAAATCAGGGAAGTATTTTCTCATTTCTCCAATCCCATCCACTGGATTCCCTGCTTCTGTGGCCACACGCTGTGCCATATGCCTTCAGTTTCGGTGAGAGAAATGCTGCCACTCCTAAGGCAACTCGTTCACTGTACCGGACTTCTCGGACTTCCACCCCCTCGAGGACTTCTCTCCAGAGACTGTACCCTTTTTCTTGATTGTCCCAGGGACCTTCAAATAATTCAGAAGTTCAACCTTTTTCAACTCAAAAGTGTTAGCTTTTACAACTTCTTCTTTTTTTTTTGGCTTTCCCCTTCCCTGTTCGTCAGTGGTGACAATAGGTGCCTCGAAGTCTAGCCTCAAGCGGTGGCTCCAGCCAAAAGTCTGGTAATGTTTCTCGACACTGCCCTTTCTCTCCTGTGGAGCAGGGACCAGCGGCATCAGATGCACGGGGGATGAGGGCCAATGTCCAAAGAGGACTGAGAACTAGATGCCGAGATACCACTGTAAGGCCACTTCCTTCCTGGCCCCTGTTCTCTGGCACCTCCATTTCATCCCTGGTCTTCTGATCTTGGATGAAACCTCATAGAGAAGGAAGAAGAGGGAATCCTTGAATTGTCTTAGTGTAAACCTAAAATGCCTCAATAGTCACAAATTTTACTGAATTTGCCGAAAAGGGACTATGTCAAGTTTTCTGCCCTTAGATAAAAACTGGAAGTTGAGTTAGTAATCAAGTTCAGTTATAGGAAAAGAAAGACGTATATTATAATATGTAGGTCTAGACTACAAATTCATATGTGCTATCCTTGAGGGTTCTCTCCTCTTTATGTGGCTTGTGGACTTTCTTTCCTGATTGGTCTCTCAAGGAGGGTACATGAATCCCAGAGTCTGCAAGATGATCTATTAAGATTCCAGAAGAAATTATTAGTACTCCTATTTATATTTAACTTTATATAAAATGAGATTTACATTAATCTTTACTATCTTTAGATGTGGATTGATACTGGCCCTTCACACAGGTATAATGTCAGTCACTTGTCATGAAATGTCCTGAGGAAAAAGTGACGTGGTAGTCTAGTGGTAGTCTAGTCCCATTTTTCATCCCATTTCAGCTTACTGTGAATTACTGGCTTGTATGTGGATCCACTGAAGTGAATTCTTAAATAATGTTATCTAGGTTTATTTAAACTAGGCATTATAAAATGAGATAAAAAGATTGGAAAAATGTCTACAAAAATACTGAAGATTTAAGACAATGTTAATAATGTACAACATTATAACAAAAAATAAGTGCTGCTAATGTGTTTTATTCTTAGTGTGAGTTTTTCTAAGCCACATTCTAAGATATAAATTGGGAGCATGCAGATCATTTTAACAAAAAAATGTTGGCTTGGAAATTTCACAGTTACAAAAAGTCCACTTGAAATGTGAGTTTATGCTCATTCTTACTGAAGATAACCCTCACCCTTAAGAGTATATTTGGCCTCAAAATAGTAGCTAATGGTAATAGGAAGCCATCTGCAATTAGCAAGATAGTATACAAAAATATTATTACATCTTCATCTCATTCTTCAGTTCATATTTTTATGTAAATTCATACTATATTAATATAGTAATATAAACATATGAATTATGAATAAATGAATAAATTATATACATGAAGGACAAGCATTTTTTATTGATGGGGTGCAAAATAAAAAATATTTAGAGACCATTGCTCAATAGGACAGCAATGAGCAGGGCTGCTTCTAAATCTTATAAAATGGTAGACCTGCATGGTGCTTTGAGAAGTTTGTTAAGTTCCGTTGGGACCAACATCATATTTTGTTTTCTTCTTGGGTTTTTCCTTTATAAAGTTATGAAGCAGGGCCACTAGCATCACATACTCAGAATGAGTCTTACACCCTCCCATTCATTCATTTATTCAAACATATTAATTAAGCACACCTTACCTGTATAGAGTCCAGAAGTTCTTCCTAAAAGTCTCCACATCAAGTAACAAGAACTCTTGGCAACAATTCCGAATTGTATTTGGCTGCCATCCTCCCCACAGGGCGTCTGCCAACTATGCAAATCAAATTACAGGAAGAGGTTTGGCATTGCTCAAGCTAAAAATCTAGACATGCAAATGAATTCTAATTAATCCCTAGGTTAAAAAATTATTTCCAATAAAGGGCTATTTTTCTTTCTCCTTCTCCTCCTATTCTTCTCCTTTCAATACATTAAAATAATGTTACAGGTTGTCAGAAGCATCCATGGTTAATCAGGCTTAAGCAGAGAATACAGGACATGATAATAACTAACTTCTCTTGAGTACTTACTAAGCACTTTATTTGTATTAATTCATTTACTCCTTACAATGACTGTTTAACTATGACTCTGCTCATTTTAAAGAGGAACTGAAGCACAGAGAAATGAACTGATTTAGCTAATTTTCTATATGGTAAGGAGGAGAGGCAGGACTTCTCCTCTGACAGTCTGGCCAAAGAGCGTATGATCTGAATTGCTATGCTGTAAGGCTACCACTAGCCTACTTATGGTTCATTTGGCAGATGTCAATTTTTTCTTCATGTTTTTTTTTTTTAAGATTTTATTTATTTATTTGACAGAGAGAGACACAGCGAGAGAGGGAACACAAGCAGGGGGAGTGGGAGAGGGAGAAACAGGCTTCCCTGCTGAGCAGGGAGCCCAATGCGGGGCTCGATCCCAGGACCCTGAGATCATGACCTGAGCCGAAGGCAGATGCTTAACGACTGAGCCACCCAGGCATCCCCTCTTCATCTTTTTTTAACTTTATTTTTTAAAAGATTTATTTATTTATTTTAGAGAGAGAGAGGGAGGAAGGGAGCACATGTTGGGGGGGTGGGCAGGAGGGTCGGAGGGAGAGAGAGAATCTCAAGCCGACTCCCCACCTAGCTTGGAGCCCAACATGTGGCTCAATCTCATGACCCTGAGATCATGACCTGAGCTGAAATCAAGAGTCGGACACTTAACCGACCCAGACGCCCCTTTTTAAAAACTTTATTAAGATATAATTCAAATGCAACAAATGTATCTATTTAAAGTGTACAGTTTGGTAATTTTATCAAATGTACACCCAAGTATACAACAGACTAATCAAGACAGAGAGTATTTTCATCACTCTATATTTCATTACTTCTTCAGGCCCCTTTGCAAGAAAGAGTAACTGAGACTTTCATCATTATAAAATATCCCTCTTTGTCCCCAGTAAGTTTCCTTGTACTGTTCTATTTTGTCTCATAATAACACAACCACTTCAGCTTTCTTAGATTAACATTTGCATGATATTTTTCCTATCACTTTTAACATATGTGACTTTCTATTTAAAGTAAACTTTCTTGTAGAAAGCATATCCTAGGAATATATATGTACATGTACTTAATTCTACCATGTTTTCTTTGTTTTCTATTTGTCCAATCCTATTTGTTCTTTGTTCCTTTTTTCTTCTGCACCTGCCTTTTTTTTGGGTTAGTTGAACTTTTTTTAGCATTTAATTGTTATAGCCACTTTAAGCTTTTTAGGTGTAATTCTTTTCTTTTTCTTTTTGACTGTAAAACTATGGCTGAGGAGTAGTTTTACGTTAATTATTAAATTGGTCAATTGAATAGCTAATTTTTTTAAAGTGGCTCTTTTTGAAAACAATAAACATCTTAATTTGTTATAACATTCTGATTTTATTTAAATAAAGTCGCTCTATTTTTACATTGTTATATTATGTATTACTATATCTTACTATATTCTATATTATTTTCTGTCATATATAATGCTTTTATATATTATATATACATAGTTATATATATATATTATGTTGTATTATCCAAAATGGATAAAATGAAAACCACAAAATGCAAGAAATGAGAAAATGGAGGTTTTTGAGGAATAAATTTGTAAATGTGGTTTCTTGAATGCACTACTTGTTTCAAAATTGAGGTTAACAATAAAATGAGTCTTTGCTGAGCATTTTCTTTGATGTTGACTGGGGCCATTTTGTTAACCGTAAATACTTGAAAAATAATAGTGAGTTGAGCATGTATCATTATAACGACTTAAAATGAGTGCTTTTGCATTTTTGAAGGTGATTAGTGTATGTTCCTCATTAAGTGAATAACCAAATTTTGAAATAAAACTTGTTTTGAAACAAAATTTATGAGATTTCCAGGTTAAAGTTAGCTTTATTTACCAGAGAACCTCAAACATAGCTATTTAGTTCCTTCTTCCTTCCCCAATTCCATCTGGGTGAGTGGATAAGGCTCATACAAGGTCACTGTTAACATAAATAGGTCCAAGATCTCTTAACCTCTCTGACAGCATTTCCATGAAGTTAAATTTGAAAATAGACCAACATAATGTAGAAGTATTAAAGAATCCTAGGACATTTAACAAAGAAGGAACCTGAGTGATGATCTAGAGTAACGTCATCATTTCTAGACCAGGATTCAGATGGTTAAAGTGGTTAGGAAATTTATCTAAGGAAAAATGTACAGAGAGCCAGTGGAAGAAACCCTGTGTTTTAAGCCTGGACAGTAATCTTTCAAAGTCAAAACAAGAAAATCTTCTCATAATAGGATTTTAATATAGGGCAGCCAAAGATTATTATATTAACTTATTTGAGTATAGAATTTGAATAGATTTAAGATTAAAAATGCTAATCCCTGGGTTATGGAGTTTTGCTTCATTTTGTTTTTGTTTTAATTATTTGTTCAATTGAAAGCTGTCTTGAAGAGAGTAAAAGGATTGAGGACACAGACTTTTTGCGGAAAGTAAACATTTTCCTGAAAGAAGTATCATACTTTGGATAAATGGAGCTAAAACCTATGGCCTCTAAATGGAAAGACTACATATTATAATGATTCAATCCTTGCTGACAAAATTTATAAATTTTAACTCAATTCTGATCTGTTAAAATTTTGAAAAGGAGATGTTCAAAGAGACAGAAAAACTATCCTCTCCAAAAGGATCCCCAAGAAATCTTGAACTGAAGCATTACTTCAATCTTCTATGACCCATCACCTCTTTGATAAAAACTGCATGCTGATCCTTGATATTATAAGTCAAAACAATGAGTATTTTTATATGCTTTCTTTAACTGAACACATCCTCCCTTCCCACACCTAAGGGCCTCCCTTTAGAGAAAGGATTAATGTATGTATCTTTTCGATGAGTTGCAAGCCATTTCCTTAAAGTGTTTATCATTGTTCTAAATTTGGACTTGATCTTGAGAATTTTGAAACACATTTTGACAGCAAAGGTTGATCTTGTCCCAGGGGCAGGCAAAACTAGGCAGTCAGGATTGGATGTATGCCATCAGAATTTACTAATTTGTAAGAGAAATAAAATTACAGAGTAAATTGGGTTCTCAAGTCCATTGCCTAATGTAGTCTCTTCCTGCAGACAAACAACACATGAAAATGGTATAATAAGAATGCCTGTTGATTGATTTTTCAAAGAGAACATGTCTTCTACATTCACATATAATGAAAACAGATTTGAACCACAGCTGTTTTCAAACACTCTGTGACATTACTCTATATTGATTTGGTATGTAAATGCTATAATGGAAAGACTGGTCAGCTGTACTTCTGATAACATTTTATGCATCTTTTCAACTCTGATTGAATGTCTATTGGCTTTTCCCCTTATTTATATGTTTACTTATTTGAATTATACTTGATTAAAAAATATTGCTAGAATTAGAGTTTGGATTCTATTTTCATTTATTATATGAAATGATGTGGTATTTTGATCTATATACTGATGCCTATATTCAGCTACAGAAGGTTTTTCTCAATTATGATTTTGTTTATTCCATTCGTTTTGATGTCTACCTTAATGATACCTGTAATAATTAGGCTGCATTTTCATTCTCTTCATACCTAACATTTTCACTTTCACTACTCACAATGTCTCCCTGCATTCTGGAGAGTCTCTTCAAACAATATCATTCTATTTATTACTTATTATAATACCTTCTATTTAGTTATTAATTTCCTTGAGTCTTTTGATCCCATTCAGCTTATTTTTGAATCTCAGTCTTTTTGTTGTTGTTGTTTTCATTAGGCTTATCCTTTATTTCAATCTGTTCTCTTCTTATGGGTTCTTGCTCCTGTCTTTTTTTTTTAAACATCTTATTTATTTATTTGAGAGAGAGAGTGTGTGTGCGCGTGAGCGAGAGAGAGAGAGTGAGAGAGAGAACACAAGAGAGGGAGCAGCAGACGGAGAGTCCCACAGGGAGCTTGATGTGGGACTCGATCCCAGGACCCTGAGATCATGACCGGAGCTGAAGGCAGCTGCTTAACTGACTGAGCCACCCAGGCGCCCCGGTTCTTGCTCTTGTCTTATAGAAGCCACTCGCACCTATTGATATGCCAGATATATTTTTCTGGTTTTTTTCCTTCTGTTTGTTTTGATAAAATTTTCAAGGGTATACTCTTGTTCTCTGTTGTCAGGATAATGTGACCTTTACTTTTTTGTAGATATGCCCACAGATTTCATGTGTCATTTTGGTTATCGCTTCTCGGCCTTTTGGCTAAGATCAAGTGTAGTAAAAGAAATAATCATTCAGATGTGGCATTTGTTACATACAGTGTGAGTAGTGTTTTTTGTTTTTTGTTTTTTTAACTAAACTTGCTACACAGATAATAACTGATAGATCCCTCTCCTCAGATAGACGAGCTATCTGAACTAGCTATCTTAGCTAGAGGGTAGGTTTGGTGGGATCAGCTTCCAGTTGTGAAACAAATGTGAAATGAATTGGAATATTCTGTCCTCACTGCTTAGTTCTCTGACACTTTGGGGATATACTGGCAAAAAAACTACCATATTCATCATTTACTGCTTAAGTGGTTTTAAAGTTTGCTTGAGATAATAGCACCTTGTATGTAGAAACCACACTTCTAAGGGAGCATTATGCTAGCTACGTCCTGCCCTTTTCTAATTTCAAGGGAGGAGAAGGAAAGGGCAGGAAAGAGGGAACAGAATTATAACAATCTAAAATGTAATGTTCCTGTTTGCAATATCCAAGGAAATATGTCTTGCTAGGTTTCTGGTTGGCACAGACCTAACATCCTGTAGCCAGGAGGCAGATGGTGGAGTAGATCAAAGACTTTCTTGCTTTATTTTAAGCTTTAAAGGCACACTATATTAGATGGCAAAAGGGCATATGACCCACCAGCATACCCATTCATAATAAATATAATTGGGGAACCTGGAAGTTAAGGGAACATTGTTACTATAAAAAGAGATGATTTATAAAAATCCTGGAAATGACATAGTAAATAGGTGAACATGAGAAGCATTCCTTTAAAAATCAGGAATGAGACAACAATGCTTTTGCCTTATATGTGACCTTGAGTTGAAGTTCTAAGTACAATATTATAGGAAAAATTATATCAGAGATGAGTAAGTTGAAATAGCATAATTTATATATGCTATCATTATTTACCTAGAAAAATAATCTATGGGTTATTAAAAATAATAGGATAGTAGTGAACAGGCTACAGATCAGATGTTTCCCAAGGTCAGTTATATTTCTATGAAATGGCAGCAAACCACTAGAAAATATAATTAAGGAGAAAATATTATTTTCCATAGTCTCAGGGAACCCCAATTATCTAAGTCTATATAATATATGTACAAAAGCATTAGAGGGAAAATGATGAAACATTATTACACAATATTGAAGACTCTATAAAGAGATACATCATTTACATAAATAAGAAGACAATATAAAGGTGTCAATTATTCCAAATTGATCTATAAAATAGATGTAATTCCAACTAAAAAAACAAATTTTTTATGGATGTTAATAGAATTTTAGTGTATATATATAAAAATAAGGGCCATGAATAGTTAGGATATTTCCAAAGAAGAATAATAAGTTGGGGAGACTTGCTCTTCCAGATACTGGATTATCCCAAAGCCATAAAAATTAAGATGACTTAACAATAGTAGAGGGATTTTAAAATTGATTAGTAGCATAAAATAGGATGCAGAGATCTACACATGTATGGAATGTTGAAAATTACAGAGGTGAATATAGTTTGGGTCCCTACTTCTCACGACATGTAAAAATATAGTCCAGATAGTTAAGAGCTCAAGTGTTAAAACTTTAGAACTCTTGGTAGAAAATGCATATAATTATCTTTTGGAACTTGGGTAAGCTGTTTCCTTAAATAAGACAAAACACATTGACCATAAAATAAAATATTAATAAATTTGACAATATTAAAAGCAAGAACTTAAAGGGATGCCTGGGTGGCTCAGTCGGTTAAGCATCTGCCTTTGGCTCAGGTCACGATCACTGGACCCTGCTCTCTGCTCGGCGGGGAGCCTGCTTCTCCCCTTCCCTCTCCCTCTGCCTGCCGATCCACCCACTTGTGCTCTCTCTCTGTCAAATAAAATAAAATCTTTAAAAAAATTAAAAAGTGAGAATTTTGGCTATCAAAAGCTACATTAAAGAAAGTGAGGTACAAATTTGCAGAAGATATTCATGACAACCACACTCTAAAACAATTAGGATCAAGAATATGCAATAAGAAAAACACAAACAATCTACATGATATTGGGCAGAAGATGAATAGATATTTCACAGAGGAAGGAACCATAGACCAATAAACACACGAAGAGATGTTCACCTCATTAGAGATTAGGAAAATACAAATCAAGACAAAATTGTCATTTTATACGCATCTGATGAGCCTACTTTAAAAAGTTTGTCAGTACTAAGTGTTGGGGAAGATGTGAATCCACTTGTGGGGGCCTAAACTGGTGCATCCATTTTGGAAAACATTTTGGCATTATCTTCCAAAATTGAAGGTTAATCTATGGCCCAGCAATTCCAATTCAAGCTATGCATGCATGGTTGGCTTACTTTGCTCAAGAACAGCGTTAAAAATTAATACTTTGTTTTCTTAAGAAGAAAAAAATACCATAAAGCAGGTGCCAGGAGATTCAACTCCACGTGGAGATTTTGCCAAGATCTCCCAAAGCAACTTTTCTCTCTTTGTTCCTTTAATTTCACTATTAAAAAAATCTTTATTTCATTTATTGTCATTAGTTAATACATAAAGGAAATAGCCATGAAAGAGTGGTCAATCTGTCACAGTATTTCCTTTCTAAAGCCTGTGGATGCATTCGTGTTATAAAAGCCATACCAAAATCATAAACTGCTCTCAGGTGTAGGAAAATTGGAAAAAATATCTATTAGTTGAATCATGCTTAGCACAACACAGTCTCTTCGCTAATCTTTCACTTTCTCTTCTAGTACAATCTTCAGTAACAGAGAAAAATAGCCTATTATTTGAAAGGAAACATTCTTAGGTATAAACTAATACATCTTAAATAATTAAAAACAGTAAGGTTAAAGTGTCAGTTTAGAGAATTATAAAATCGTCAAGTGGCTTTTCCTTAAATTTCTACTATAGACATGTGTATAACAAAATTCTCTTCCACTTCACACTATATTAATATACAACCAAAAGACTATCTCTAAATTGCTGAGATTTTATGTTTTATATGAGGTATGAAAGAATCAGAGTTACAGAATATAAGTTTTAAGTTAAAATTAGTATAACATCAGCTTACATCCTTACATAGAGAGTGGAAGAAATAAATGAGTATGGGTGAATAATTTCAGCACCATGATCCATAAGGAGCTAAGGTGAATATGTACAATTTCAATGATCTTACATTCTTGGACAATGAAAAAGAAATGATTTATTATATTTTAGAATAATACTTAAACATTCTATCAGTTTTAGCATATTTTATTAAATGGAACATACGAGTATTTTGATGTTACAAAATAAAATGGTCTAAGAACTTCCATCACAGAGGATTGTTTGCATAATGGATTAATTAATCATCTAGATTTAACAAAAAAGAGAATTTATGAAAAGGTCATAGATGGAGCTAGCTTTAGGGACTTGGTTCAAAGGCTCAATTCATGTCTGAAGGGTCTGACTGTATACGCTTTGCTTTCCCTGGGTTGGTTTCATTTCAGGCTTTTCATGGTGGCCTCCGGCATCTTTAGTCATGTCAGCACAACACCAAGTCCAGGTTAGTCCCCACCCCAGGTTTAGGGGATTCCAGATCAGCTTCTACCCGCCCGCCTCATCAGATCTGTGCTAGTGCTCAGGCCTGCAAGGAGCCACAGGATGACCTGTCGGGAAAGGGTAGAGGGGTAGGCTTTGAGTTCTAGCTGGGACGCAGGTGAGGCTGTGGGCATCGTTGGATCCATAACTTTTATGGTTGAGACACAATGGCATGTCAGCCTCCCTTTGAGTTCTTACCCCGAGTCCTTTAAATGTTAGTGGCAGGCCAGGTATATACAATGTTAGAAATTTTGTTCTTTAACGTGAGGGCAGGAGGAAGTCATATGAAGGCATTTAGGCAGGAGAGGAGCAAGGTAAGATTTATTTATTTATGTATTTATGTATTTATTTATTTATTTATTATGTTAAAAAACTAATGATGTACTATATGCTGGCTAATTGAACATAATAATAAAAAAATTTAGATTTTTAAAAATGGCTTTACTGTGCTATAATCAGCATAGAGTCAGCTGCACATATTTAATGTACATACCTGATAAATTTTGACACACCAATGAAACCATTAATACAATTAAAAAAATGAAGAAAATGAAGAAACAAATGACTTGTATCTAGAATATACTGAGGACTCTGAAATTCAGTAGCAGCAAGACCAACAACCCAATTAAAAATGGACAGAAGATTTGAACAGTCGCTTCACCAAAGAAGATATACAAATAGCAGAGAAGCACATGAAAAGGGTCTCAACACCTTTTGTCACTAGGAAGATGCAGATTTGTATTTTAAAAGGTCACTCAGGCTCCAGTGTCGGGAAAGAACTGGAGATCAGGCATGGCCAAAGGAAGAACAGTTGAGAGGCTGTTGCCATAGTGATGTAGGAAAGATGTTAGGGTTCGAAGCCAAGAAGGAATTCTTGAGACATCTTTGGTGCAAAAAAAAAGTGGTTTTATTATAGCACAGGGACAGGACCTGTGGGCACAAAGAGCTGTGCTGGGGCTGTGAGGAGTGGCCCATTATATACTTTCAAGCTGGGAGAGGGTTAGGGACTTTCAGAGCCTCCGTTAAATACTGTACTTAGAACTCTTGAGGTTTTTTGCTATTTGGGGGTACCCTGAGTCAGAACAAGTAAAGCCAAAGCCTCTCTGATTCCCCACAGTTCCTCCAGTTCCTGGCATTTTGGAAACAAGGTCTCCAGGATCCTGAGGGGGCTAGCTATTTTTAAGAAAAGGTCATTTATCACTGTTTAGTAAAAACTCAGTCATGAGACTCTTCAGATGTATGTCAGTGGGTCATATGCTTAGAGGATGATTGGCGACATGTATCTTGGGGGTGTAAAGAAAAAGGAAGTTTCCAAAGGAATTTTTATATGTTAAAGTAGATCTACAGGATCCTGGGGCTCAAGCTAAGATTGCCTCTTGCCCTTAGCAAAGTATTAACATCGAGGCAGCTGAGCTCCTAGAGGAATGTCACTCTGCCTGTTTCAAAGACTTGTCAATGGGCTGTAAGTAGTAAGGAGATTTAATAATTTTTCTTCTGCCTTTGTTTCCCACATCAAAAGGATTCATAAAAGACAGTGGCTGCTTGAATTAAGATGGTGGTTGTAGAGACGGGGTGGATGACAATTGGACAAATATTCAGGAAGCAAAATAGATAGACCTTGACACGGATTTTGATTTTAGAGAATAGAGTGTTAGAAATGATTCCAGGGGCGCCTGGGTGGCTCAGTTGGTTAAGCAACTGCCTTCGGCTCAGGTCATGATCCTGGAGTCCCGGGATCGAGTCCTGCATAGGGCTCCCTGCTCAGCGGGGAGTCTGCTTCTCCCTCTGACCCTCCCCCCTCTCATACTCTATCTCATTCTCTCTCTCTCAAATAAATAAATAAAATCTTAAAAAAAAAAAGAATGATTCCAGATTTTCTGGCTTGTGCCGTGGGGTGGCTGATGGTGCCATTTACAAACGTGGTGAAAACTGGAGAAAGGCCAGGTATGGGTAAAGATTAAATTTATGTTAAAAGAACACTTTTGAGGTATCTTTGAGACATCACAGTAGAATCTTGGAGCTGGCAGGGGAATGAGACATGTTCTGAGGCTTGTGTCTCGTCTGCAGTGCGGGCAGAAGCTAAAAGGCAGTGGGCTGAGGCTTAAATGCTAGCAGATAGAGGAGAGCAGGAATTGCCAAATCAGATTCCCTTATTCCATCCCCATGAAAGCCAGGGAACCTACTTTTCATCTGTAGTCTATACTAAGTAAAGCACAAAGAACCTCTGGGGAAGGGAGTTTCTGAGACCTCCATGAAATACTCTACTTAGAACTCTTGAGGTATTTTGCTATTTGGGGGGTACCCTGAATCAGAACAAGGAAAGCCAAAGCTCCTCTGATTCTCACAATTTTTCCAATTCCTACCCCCATTGTTAACACCCAACTTATATACAGATGGTATTTACATAGATGTGGCCTCAGGAAATCAAAAGGTCCTACGGTGCAAGTCATTCAAAATCTTATTTTTTTTTTTAGTCTTTAATAAACATGATTTATTTCTCAGCCATATGGATAGTAATCTCACTGCCAAAATTATTTGATTTTGATGATTTGGGATATATAGGATGTTCTATGATATTATATATATATATTTTTATTTTATTATGTTATGTTAATCACCATACATTACATCATTAGTTTTTGATGTAGTGTTCCACGATTCATTGTTTGCATACAACACCCAGTGCTCCATGCAGAACGTGCCCTCTTTAATACCCATCACCAGGCTAACACATCCTTCCACCCCCCTCCCCTCTAGAACCCTCAGTTTGTTTCTCAGAGTCCATAGTCTCTCATGGTTCGTCTCCCCCTCCGATTCTGCCCCCCTTCATTTTTCCGTTCCTGCTATCTTCTTCTTCTTCTTTTTTTTTTTAACATATAATGTATTCAAAATCTTATTAAATGATCTTATGTTCAATTTTTCCACATGGATTCTATAATCTGTTGAAGGAGAGAAAAAAGAACATTCTTTTATTTTGTACCTCATTAGTGAGTCCTAACCATACTCTTCCTTAGGTCCCTTTTCCATTTCAGTCTGGCTCTCAGATTCTTAGAAAGGACAATGGATCTTTAAATTCACTCAGTTTGTGCTGGGAAGAGGCCAAAGTTAGTTAGTGCCCCACTGATACTCAGACGGAGTAGCCTTCTAGTTGTACAATCTAGGGAAGGCATTTATATCCCCTCCCCCTCTTCTTCTCCTAGTTTGGCATGTTGTAGCTTGTGTTTTGCTCTCCCTGTAAATATGAGAGAAAATAAAAGACACTATTCAGCCTCTTTTGTCTGAAAAGTCTGACATTTCAGTGGTTTTCTTTAAAGGGGGTCTTCATTTGTAATCAGCTTTGCCATTAACGGAAATCAATCTGAATGTCCTATTGTGCATCTTTTTCTTCCCGCACAGTCTGAAATTGCCTTTGCCAAGTTTTCGAGCTGAACCTGAAAGACCCTCTCTCATTTCCCCCATTCCCTGCCTCCAGCCCCATTGAATCCTTGCAGAGCTTTCTCAGCAGAAAGGCTACAGAGTGAGGTTAGGGAGGCACTTGCCCTACTCCGCTAACCCAGTGGCCTGAGCCAATCACAAAGCAGATTGGAACCTCACTTGAGCTCCCCCTCCCCCCCTCCCCCGGCAACAGCCTTCTGGAAAGGGGGACACTGGAAGGGTATGTTTGCAATTCAAATCCTTGGCTTTCTGCCTGCCTCTTTTCAAAATAAGAAGGCAGGAGCTGCGGCGAGGTGCAAAGGGGTCTTCTGAGTTGCATTGGCAGTAAGATCCAGAGATCCTCCCTCCTGTCTCTTACCTGTTTTCAAAGCTAACAGAAAGGGCAAGGATGGTGGAGGCTTTCTGTGCTACCTGGAAGCTGACGGACAGCCAGAACTTTGATGAGTATATGAAGGCTCTAGGTAGGTAAAAATAAGATGTGCTGCTCTCCTCTTAACCTGCAGCTTCCATAGTACGCCCATTCCTTTCTTCACCCATGAGACTGGTGAGTGACAAAGACAGAGTGTATTGTTGTAATTGAATGCTAGGCTATGCATTTCCCACAGAAGGGATTTTTAATGTGGCATGTGTCTGCTTTCTTGCCTGGGGCTAAATAACAGGGCATTTAGTAGTCTGTGGAGAATGTGAAGCTTCTGTGCCTTTTTGTTTTCTCTTCAGCATCCACTTATCATTTGTGCATCCAATTAAGCATCCATATATATGATTATAGCTCAGTAGTTGTATTGGCTGATTAGGGGGCTGATGAAACTTACACTTGAGGGTCTGGATTCCAGAATAGGAAAGTGGATTCTTGTTATGTGAGTTATTTGGGAAGTTGCAGCTAACTGTATTGCTTCTTTCTTTAGGTGTGGGCTTTGCCACTAGGCAGGTGGGAAATGTGACTAAACCAACAGTCATCATCAGTCAGGATGGGGACAAAGTGGTGATCAGGACTCAAAGCACATTTAAGAACACAGAGATTAGTTTCCATCTGGGAGAAGAGTTTGACGAAACCACTGCAGACGACAGAAACTGTAAGGTAAGGAGCTGCACCTTCGCTGGAAGGGGGTGGGGAGCAGGGAATAAAAGAGAGAGTCCGCATGGTCTCTTTTTTAGATGCTGAGAAGTAGAGAATGTTCTCTGTATTTCAATTCAGAGAGGACATGAGGATTAATTTCACATTCTAGTGCACACATGTGATGTTCTGAACAGTGGGTGCTGACTATAGCTCAAATCTCAAGTCTATTTCTTACTCTACATTTTTCTTTTAATATCTGTATTTCAAAAAGTAACAGTGTTCATTTAAAATAAAGATTGCATTTTGCTTAATCTCTCCGATTGCCTCAGTTTGACTAAATAGTTTGCCTCATCTTAAAGCTTTGTTTAAAAGAGTAGAGTGACCGGTCTGAGAGTACTTGTTCAGGATTTTCATTTCTGATAGATGAAGTTTTTGCATTTACACATTTCAATCAAATTATGAATTATTAGTTTCTATAATGACTGCAGAAGCAACAGAGGATATGGTACTAATATGATAATTAGCTGCCCACCATTTATTCAATTATGTAGCTTCTTCAAAGACCACTTCACTTGATTTTTATATGAGAACCTAATCTGAACCTTTGCTATGTTCTGCATTTTGTTGTCGGTCTCAGTCTGTTGTTAGCCTGGATGGGGACAAACTTGTTCATGTACAGAAATGGGATGGCAAAGAAACAAATTTTGTAAGAGAAATTAAGGATGGCAAAATGGCTATGGTAAGTAATGGCAATTCTCCCTTGGTTCCTTCTAGCTTGGCACAGCTCACTCCTGTTCCCCAGCTCCTTCTCCCTCCCTCCCTTCGTTGATAACATTTAAGTCTCCAGCAAGGTTCTTTGACCATGCGTAAAACAGAGGAAATACAAATGTCCTAGCTAACTGTATCCTCAGCTCTGCTTCTTTAATTATAGAAAAAAAGAAAAATTCTATGCAGTGTATTTTTAAAAAGTTGCCACTGATTTAGCTACAACTGTGCCAAAAGAATGTGTAGGATTACTGTGAATGTCTAAACCTCAAATGAAATCTGAATATAAAAAATATTCATGGGGACATCTGTGTGGCTCAGTCTGTTAAGCATCTGACTTTTGGTTACGACTCAGGACATAATCTCAGGGTCATGAGATCAAGCCTCATGTAGGGCTCTGCTCAGTGCGGAGTCTGCTGGAGATTCTCTCCCTCTCCTTCTGTTCCTCCTCCACCCCCTCACCCCGCTCAAGCTCTCTCTCTCTCTTTCTCACTCTCTAAAACAAACAAACAAACAAATAAAATCTTTAAAAAATATCCATGGAAATATATAAAAGGAGTGATATTACTAGAAAAATATCAAGTTTCCTGAATATCAGAGAAATTACAGCTACTGTAATAAATAAGAGATCTTTAAGCACTTTATATTTTAGTTTATAAAATTCCATATGTTCAGTGCAGATAATTTAGGATGTAACAGAAAAGTGTAGTATCTCTTTAGAGGGAACCATTTTGGTGTTACTTCCTTCCAGTCTTTCTTTTGAGGCATAAGGTGTCTTGTAAACATGCCTGTTCAATACTGGTAGTCATGTAAAAACCTATAAGATATAAAATAAAATAAAACTTCTCTAATAATGGAGTAACATCATAACCTGGGAAAAATGTAATGCCTTAATCTAACATCCAGGCACTATTTTGTGAACTGAGTAATGGTATTTTGATAACATTAAAATAGTAAATATATCATTTGGGGTTTTTTTTGGGGGGGTATTGCTGTACATATTTCTTCTAAGTGGACGAAAGGGGTTTCTCGTTTTTGTGATTTAAGGAAATTGTTGTTTTTTTTTCTCTTCTCCACAATTGCTGCTATCAGGGCTGTTCTAGATTAAGACACAGGGCTTACATTATTCATACTTCTTTTCATGGGTGGAAATGGGATGGAGAACAGAGGATCACTTTTCCTTTTACGTGAACGAATATTTGCCCACTTATTTCTGCACTGATCGTCGAAAAAAAGGACTGATTTATAAAAGATCCAATCTGAGATTCTCCTTTATGCTTTTATCTCCATTTTTCCCCCTGGATACAGGACAGTGGATAGGTCAGCTTTGGCATGTATGACTGATCAGTCAAGACTGATTTCAAAAAATATTAAAACAATGGATGATGAAGGCATGCTATATTCTTGAAAGTCATGTCAGCACATGAAAATAATGAACATTAAAAAAACCCCTAGGTTTTGTAGAGATTTTAGAACAATTCTTCCAGTCAAATTGACATAAAAGCCCATGTTCCATATCATACCCACCTAGCCACCTAGGTCCACATCAGCTAAAGTATGATGACCAAAGTAATGAGAACGTTTGTAACTTTACTGTTTCCTGATGACTTTGAAACCAGTCATTCCAAATATCATTTGTCCAAATTATTTGGATTTTCTAAAAATTCTTCAAAATTTATGTTATGAAAACAGATTCACTTTCAAAGCAGATAGCTATTTTGCTCCAATTACCCTGATAATTTAAGGCAAAAGGAATTCTTTTGACCTGAATCTACATAGTTAATCTCGGTGTTTCAGTTCATTTTCCTTTTAGAGGCATGAACTATGTATACGTGTTATTCACTCCATAAATAAAAAAGTTTCTTTTCTTTTTATTTTAAGAAGTGAAGAGCTGATGCAGCATTTAATGTTTGTAAATGACATTATTCTTTTGCATAACACATAAATTATATATATGATAATCTTTAGAAATTTCAGCTGCTGATATTCTTGTGTAAAAAGATTTGATTATCTTTTGCATCTTTCAGACTCTTACTTTTGGTGATGTGGTTGCTGTTCGCCACTATGAGAAGGCATAGAAAGGTTCCTGATCTGGGGTTGGAAAAGCTCTACAATTTTTCTGTTTACTCAAGTCTCAGTGTTATCCTGCTATTACAGCATGGGTGATCACTAATTAAAGGTTATCTCTGAAGTGGGTAGAAAACGGTGCTTTAAACACTTGTTTTAAAAACTTTTTACTGCAACTAGCCCAATTTTGAACTGCAGATTTATCATGTTTTATAATTCATGTGAAAAATTTTAAGCCACATTTTTAAAATAAAGAAGTGAATACATTTTATAATTTCCATTGGAATGCAAATCAAATTGGAATAAAAATCTTACACCCATGAGAAATTTTGTCGTTGTTTTTAATATCAGTAATCTGGCGGGGAATTAGACATTAGGAGGTTTTAGACAAAATAGCCTTTCTTATTGTATAAGGTAAAGCTGGAAAAGTTAGCACTTTGTTTAAAATACGAATTAAAAAGAAATAAGCAGAAGCCTGGGGAAAAGTGGAAATGCCACAGTTTTGGTTGAGACTGCCATAGAGAATTTGTGACAATTAAATTCATTTGGCCAGAACCCAAAGTAGCCTTGTGATGGTGGGTTGGGCTGCTATTAGAAACAGGTAGTCTGATGAAACAAAATGATATACATGAAAATGTCTTATTTATATTTAAAGGTAAATATAGTCAAAATATCACATAATCAAAATGTCATGTAACTGGCTTCTTTTTGAAAGGTATATAGGAAAAGAAAGTGAATTTTATCCTGGATTATAAAGATGTGTCTCCAGACAAGTACATTGAGCTCAACTAAGTCAATAAGAGTGCTAAAATGGAGTGTGCATAGAATGTGCATTAAGGCATTCAAATTCCCTTCTTTTGAGGGGGAGAGGGTGTGGGAGTTGTCCAAACTGAGTTGACCAAGGGAAAGTAAATATCTATTTGTAACTGGCTAGGATTTGCCTTTGTAAGTAGAAACAAACAAATGTTATTTTGTATTTCATCATTTATAAAATACTTTTTAGCCAATTCCCCAAACCAACAATGTGAAGCAGGTAAGGCAGATACTATTATTTTTAGTTTACTGAAGAGGAAATTGAATATTAGGTTTACATGTCCACATTCTCATGATTAATGAATAATATGGAGAACTGTAAACCTTGTGATTTTCCCCTTCATTTCTTCTCAAAAATTGACATTTCATTTAACATCTCTTCTGGGAAAAAAAAAAAAAAGAAAAAAGAAAAAAGCAAGAGTTTTAGTTTCCCTGATCACTCCTTAGGAAATCTTTTCTCTGTTAGCCTCTGGTAGGAAAATAGGGTAAATATTTTTCCAGGAAAAATATGCAATATTCATTTAATCAGCCAGCCAGTTTCAGTAAATTTCTATAAATTAATTCAAGGCCCAATTAACTTACAGATATAAGCATGAGGAAACTTACTTTAACTTACAAAATTCACCATAATGATACTATTATCTGACTATTGGATTACTTTAATTACTATAATGAAGAGTAGAAAAAACTAAAGTGTAGCTATAGGATTTAACATTTGAATACACTTATTACCAAATGCCAAGATAAGACAGGCTTAGATGAAAATTCCTACAAGCACAGGATCTATCGCCCCACTCCCCCATTTTTTTTAGTAGGATCCAAATCCAGAGTGGAGCCCAATGCAGGGCTTAAACTCACAACCCTGAGATAAAGGGCCTGCTGCTAAACCAACTGAGCCACCTAGGCACCCCATACCTTTGTCTTTAAAAACATGAAACAGAACATCAAGACAGTGTTTGCTCTAAATTGTTCGGACACCCTTCATCTTTGCTTCTGTTGGAGGACTGATTTCTCTTGGTGATTCAGCCTAAGCTCCAGTAGAAGCATGGATTCTGGCCTCTCTATTCTTAAAGATACAAGGCCTAGGATGGGGATTTGGCAGCTTTGGTTCAGTATAATTAGGCCAAATAACATCCTGCTGCTGTTTATTTCCATAACAATTGTCTCGCAGAGTGAAGAATGGGAAGGGTTTTGGGTGGCCTAAATGAGAACAAAATTAAAATTATAATTACCAAGATCAGGGGTGGCAGTGGTGGACCAAATGTATTTTTCTGGGAAAGTAATTAACAAATGTTTTTGCTTCCTAAATGTTTACGGGGTAGTTGCAAATCATTTTTTCTTCAAGCAGTATTCCAGCTCTTACAGTAATCTGCCAGTGTACTAACTTTTCTGGTTTGTCCTTTTTGTTTTTGTTTTTAACATAGCTAATAGAAAAGGGAAAATTACCAAGCCCACAGGCAATTTGACCAACAGGCCCTGGAAAAACCTTTGTGAAATCCCAAGGTCTGCAAACTTGAGTAAAGGCTGTCTTGGGAAATCCACACTTGGACCACTGATGATGAGTAAGCAGTGGCTTCCACTCAGTCACATGTGTTCTCTCTCACCCAAATGTACACCTTCACAACAAACCATTCCTCCCTCTGGAACATGGGGACCTATCAATACATTTCCAAAGCTAAGGTGAAAACCCAGAGATGTTGAGGCACTGTAGCTTTGTGCTTCTTAGAGCGTAGGTATAAAGGAAAACAAAAGAAAGCAGAGGGAGTAGAAGGCAGAATGATGTTTCTACCCATTGTCTTTTTAGGATTTCAAGCATTTCTTAGGTTTCAAAATATGCAGGTGGTATTTTATGCTTCCTTACTGAAGAATTGTTTCACAATCAATTCACTTCCACTAAAGCTTAATGGAAACTGGGGAGATGGGGGGGGGATGGAGAAGACCGAAAAATGCTATTTTTACACTTAAAAAAAATCCTTTTCCTATCTTTGAAAATGTTTGGGCTAGAAACACACAAGTTATTTTGCTGTCCTTAAAGTTACTCTCTCATCTGTCCACCATTTTTTCCCCTGTCCATTTTCCTCCAGACTTTTGAGGTTGTGGACTGAGAAATTCCAAAGACCATTCTGTCCACCACTGGAAAGCATTTTGGTTCTAGAAAGGCTTTTGAATTATCCTAAAATTGAGGCAGGACTTAAGCACTCTGGCAATACATGAAACTAGATGGAGGCACCTCGATTCCCATTTCAAAGCCCCTTTCATGTGGCACTTTCCCATTAAATTACACAGGACACAATATAAGGTTTCCTCTGATGAGAAACAAATACATTTAACAACCTCTTTTATGAGGTTAGTCATTCTGCAGGATATTTTCTTCTCCAAAGGAATTCCATGCCCTACAAATTTAAGCTATATGCTTTTTATCTTAAAGAGACCAGCATCCTCATATCATAAATGGTAAAAGAAGGAGCACAGAACCCAAAGCAGTTTGGGGATCTTGATTCTATTGTCAGACTGAGTATCTTCAAAAATTCCTTAGAAGAGTAAAATCAACTAGCTCTATGCTTTTCATGTATCTCTGGACCGCCTAAAGCACAGTTCTGAGACATTGTTCTAACTCAGTTGAGCAAACAAAAAACCCCAAACAACCAAAAAAAACTAAAACCTAGTGTCTTTGAGCAGTGTTCTCAAACATCACCATCACTTTAGCATCACCTGGAGGGCTATTAAAAACACAATTACTGGACTACTCCTACGCTCCCTCCTGAGTTTCCGAAGTCATTGATCTGGGATGGGACCCGGGAATTTTCATTTCTAACTAAAATTCCCAGGTGGTTCCGATGCTGCTAGTCTAGGGACCGCCCTTTGAGATCCACTGTGCTATCCAAAACTTCTGATGACCTACTCCAAATTATGATGCTTCAAGGTTCTCTGCGTGTGTTCCGCAGAGGAGCCCCATCCGTTTGGTGCCAGTGGCGTTTAGGAAAGATGATCTGCTTGGGGTTTGCCCAAGCACATTCCTTCCTAGGCCAGTCACTGACGCGAAGACATAAGAGGGCAGATAATCGCTAGACAGTTGCAGAAGGTCAAACGAACCCACTCGTTGCGGAATCTGCCCTCGCACGTGACCGCTGGGCGTCTACACCCTCAGCCTTCTGCCTTCTCTCCACCCCCGGGCTAGGCAGCCCCAGGCTCCCCAGCTCGTGGCCTTGACCCGCGATGGCACTGCTGGGTGCGCTCGTCTGCTGCCTGTTGGTCGCCTGGCACGGCCGTCCCGGGCTCGGGCTGCCCCTGGCGCCCGGTGGCAGCCCGGGTCCCGCTCCGGCCATGGGTGAGTCTGCGACCCTTTCCCCGCCGGGAGCTGCCGGAGAGCGCCGGGTTAAAGCGCCCGCGCAGTCAGAAGTGCTTGGGGGCAGAAGTGCGCCCCTACCGGGGCTCGGGGGAGTGGAGCCCCAGACGCGCGGAGCGCTGGGAGGAGGAGGGCGACTGCAGGACGAGAGCGCCTAGCGACCGGCGGGAGGTCGGGCTGGGGAAGTATCCTTGCCAATGGGGGGCGCTGCAGGGGGCTGCGGAGACCACATTCCTCCGGGTGTTTGTCCCCGGAGGAAGGAAGGAGATCTCTGCTTGTCCCAAGGAAAACCGAAGCTAGAAGCTGGATGTCCCGCCTTCCCAGAGGGCTCGATCTGCCCAGAGGGTAGGGGAGCTGCGGAGTTTTCTCTTCCCCACAGGGGTGTACATTTCAGTGGGACTCGGGGTGTCTTCTGTCCTGCTCGCCGGGGTGTGGTGGCCTTTTCTTCCCACTCCTCCAGCAGAAGACCATCACAGTCTCGATGCTACCCACCTCTTAGTCTATGTTAGAACTCGTGGGACCTGGATGCCACGGGGTTCTCTGTGGGTGGGACCAATTTTATTCATTCTTAACACTTTAATTCAGTAGCTGTTGCAGTAGTGGTTCTCAAAATGTGGTACGGGACCAGCAGCATCAGCATCACCTAAATTTGTTAGAAAGGCAGGTTTCCAACCCACCCCAGACCTATGGAGTACGAAACTCTGAGAATGGGGGCCCAACAACCTGTTTAACGAATTTTAAGATTTTTGAATGCCTTTTGAGCCTTCAGTTTCAAAGATCAAGGTACCCCCGCCTCCCTGACTCCCTTTGAAAAGAATTGCTTTGTTAATTAGAGGCGGAAAATGTTGATAGGTGGAGCTCTGTTCTGTGTTTTGGGCAAAGCGGTCTCTGAAACTCAGCACAGTGCTTGGTGCTGAAACCTCCTCTCTTCTCTGACGCCCTTGCTCTCTCACACGACTTTGGAAATGCTCTGAAAAAAGTCCCTCCTCTTTGTCTGAGAGCCAAGTTCTCATGACTCAGCTGTCAGGCAGTTGAAAGCAAGAACTGTGAATCTGGTTTCCCAACTGTCAGTCATAACAAGAAATTGTCCCAAAATACTTATGCATGCTGGTTTCTGCTTTTATTAAAGCTAGTGTTGTTTTTCTTTAATTATGGGACTGTTTAGGATTTTGAGATAAAATGTCCCGGCTTGCATGGGACCACCCAATGGCGAATTTGCTGTTTGGCTTTAAGGATTTGATTGCAGAATGCCTCAATGACAACTTTCTGATGTGTAGGGAATCTTCACTTACACTTCCCCATTTTGATAGGGAAGCTACAAGGCTGAGTCACTTAGGGAGGGGGTAGGGATGCAGTAACTGGGGTTTAAAGACCTGCTGATGTATCGACTCAGCAGTTTCACTGGATATATTATTTTATATGTTTTCCACTTGATGTGACCTTCTCTTTCCTCCTGACCCCATCCCAAATTGCTTCCTTTACAATACCCACCTTGACTGGCTTCTGCTTCCTTGGTGTGTGTGTGTATGTAAATTCCCAGTCCTGTCAAGTCCCAGGGGTCAGAGGACAACAACCCAGGGAGACCTTATGTGGGTGTGTTTGCCTACAGCTCTTTAGAATTAAGGGCACCTGGGTGGCTCAGTCAGTTCAGCATCTGCCTGTGGCTCAGGTCATGCTCCCAGGGTCCTGGGATCAAGTCCCGCATCAGGCTCCCTGCTCTGTGGGGAGCTTCCTTCTCCCTCTTCCTCTGCCTGCCACTCCCCCTGCTTGCGCTCTCTCTCTCTGACAAATAAATAAATAAAATCTTTAAAAAAAAAAAAAAGAGGGGTGCCTGGGTGCCTCAGTTGGTTAAGCGACTGCCTTCGGCTCAGGTCATGATCCTGGAGTCCCTGGATCGAGTCCCGCATCGGGCTCCCTGCTCGGCGGGGAGTCTGCTTCTCCCTCTGACCTTCCCCCCTCTCATGTGCTCTCTCTCTCTCTCTCTCATTCTGTCTCAAATAAATAAATAAAATCTTTAAAAAAAAAAGAATTAGTAGGTCAGGGCCTGCAGGAGTGTTTGGTAGGAACTGACATAAGCAAACAAACAAAAATACCTATTTGAAACAATCATGTGTCTAAACATCTGAATTATGGTTTACTACGTTCTTTAGGATAAATTTTAATGTTTTTAGATAAATTATAAGGGGTTTTTTTTTTGGTATAGTGTTGAGCATTTATCTAGCTATGTTGACAAAACACATGCACGTGCATATCCATTTGTGGAAATCTTGTTGAATTTTATCTGCAGAACAAGAGAGAAATCATCATGTAGTGAAAAGAACTTGGGACTGCAAACCAGAGAATCTGTAGCAGAGTGTGGGCTCTGCCACAGGCCAGGTTTGTGGCCTTAGACACACACACACACACACACACACACTGTACTTTATAATTTCACTATAGGTGGAAGGTGAGGCCTCCAGAGGTTCATTATTCATAAATCCCAGGCTAAGAACCTGGCTGAGCTCCTCTTGGCTTCTATTTAAAGACTTCCTTCAGTGCATCTCAGTAATTATCCCCTCACTTATCTGGATCTGGCAATGCAATGTAGTGGAAAGAGCACTCTACTGGAAGTCTGGAGAGACTGGTTCTGGTTCAGCTTTCATTACTGAGTCACCGTGTGATCTGGAGGAAATCCTGAAATCTGTCTGTGCCTAATTAAAGAATGTTTATTGAGGGCCCACTATAGGTCAGACATCTTCTAGATGCTGAGGATACATAAATCTAGGTACTAGAGATGTGTTCTTAATGTGTTTCCAGTTTGGGTTCATAAAATTTTAGTATATTTATTATCTCATGTTCCTATTCATCACGGTATCTCATGCAAGTGTTGTCATCTATTTTACATGAGGCAAGTGGGATGGAAGGACATTTGAAGATGAGCACACACAGAGAGGCAAGCAGTTCAGTGGTTAAGAGCAGCATGGAACCTGGTGTTAGATTTCCTGAATCCCTAGCTCGACTCTGTTGTATATGACACATGTGATTTGAATTAATCTCTGTGTGCTGCAATTCCTTTCCTGTAAATTGAAAATAATGATGAGTTAATGCATGTAAAGCATAAAAAAAAAGTACAAAACTTAGAGTAAGTACTTGATAAATTCTAACTCTTACTTGGAGATGAGGAGGTTCAATCTCAAATTCAAGCTTGGGGTCAAAATAATAATAGTATAACTAACATTGAGTTTACTAGATGCCAGGTATCTCCTAAGAGCTTTATTCTACTAAATCACTTAACTCTCATATAGGAGGCAGTGATATTCCCATTCTGCATATAAAACAAGCCAAGATCACACCATTAGATTAGTAAGTGGAACTTGGATTGATTGATTGATTGATTTTTAAAGATTATTTATTTGAGAGAGAGAGAGAAAGAGGGGGGTGGGGAGGGGCAGAGGGAGAGAGAGAGAGTCTTAAGTAGACTTTGTGCTGAGCGTGGAGCCCCATGCGGGGCTGGATCCATGACCCTGAGATCATGACCTGAGCCGAAACCAAGAGTTGGTAGCTCAACCAAGCTCAAACAAGCATCACTCAGGATTGAAAGTCATGGTAGTTTCATTCTGGAGTCCCCACTCTTAATCACAACACTATATTGTTCTGTTTGCAGTTAATTGTTCCTTAACATTCTACAAGTAATTAAAAAAACATGTTTTCATAAAAGTAAGATGTACTATATATTTATATGCCAAGAAGGACAGCCTCCAGGATGATTCTGAGCTGCTTGCTAACCCTATTTTGTGTTCTGGCTAAAGTATGTCTAAGCTAAAAATCAAAGCTAGAGCATTTTTCTACATTAAAGAATAAAATAAATCTCTCTTGACAAATGTTTTCAAATGGGGACGGAATACCAAATAACTGATCATAAAGCCTGCTTTATGTCTACTTTCTCCTGGATCTTTTGTCTACCACTTCTTAGCTGTCAACTTAAATAAGTTATAAAATTGTAACAATGTTGTGGAGAAAAAATAACCCAGATATAACATACTTTTTTCACCTTAACAAGTTAACAGTTTTCAGTTTTTTGCTTTATTATCCCAGCTTTGGGTTCTTTTCAGGTGTTTGCTCCCATCCATACTCAGCCTTCGTCATCTTTGTACAGACAGATACAAGTTCGCCTTCTACTTGTTTGCTCCACGTTTCTGGTGTAGGACCAGCTGCTGTGCCACTTCCGATGTGTTTCTGATATAAATTAGACATCATCAGAGTGAACTCAAAATTCAAAGTGTGAAAAAGCCTCAATATTAAAATAATTTATTAATTGCAAATAAGAAGGCAGCAAAATCATAGATGATATATGTAAATTAGGTATAAACAAACTGGAGGACCTTTCAAAATGGGGTTCAGATTTTGACTCTGCCATTTATTAGCTGTGTATACCTGAGCAAATTTCCTAATTGACCCAGCATTCATTTTTCAACTCTAAAATGAGAACAGTGATTCCTACTTCAAGTTTTGAGAATGAAATGACATAGTATATTTAGTTTCCTTATTATAATGCCCAGCACAAATGCTTAATAAAGAGAGGTACTACTATGATTATTTGTACTTGTATTTCCTTCAATTAAAGAATCTTTCCCATGTTCTCAAATGGGTTCTTGGTTTCTCCCTGAGGTTTCATCCTCTTTAACAAATGCTTTCCTTAATATTAGTAACATTTGATACAAGTGTACACTAGGAGATTTTCCTGTATTTAGTACCTTTTAGGAGCTTCTGGCAATCCCTACTTTTGGCTTAAAGCTAGTATTAAAAATTTATATTCTTTTTCCATTAATGTTGAGAGGCAAGGATTTTCAAGAAAGCAGGAGTGAGATTTAGTTCCTGGTTCTGCAATCTATTCACTGTGAAACCCTAACAGACCACATCATGCTTCTGTGTCAATTTTTCCACAAGAAGAATATAAATAAACTCTAAAACCTTAAATTCTACAAGGAGGGAAACATACTAAGACACAATATATATTATTAGTGACCTCCCAGAAGGATATCTCCCTATATTTCATTATGCAACTTATGTTTGTTATGTAATCTTTGTTAGGTAGTCATGCCGTCCCTGAGCTCATGAGTTCTGACACATGTAAGTAGTAAATTTTAGTAAATTCTTCTTACTATCTTTGGAATCCTCATCTTCTGACAGAGAAGTATTGTATTTACCTTCAGGGCAAATGAACATTTCAATCATTAAGGCTTTCCTCCATCACAGGGAGGACTATCTCTAGTTTTACTGTAAATATTTTTATGGGAATTGCTAAAGGGAAGTAGATTTAACACCATTTCTTTTCTAATCAACAGGACAGTTTTGGCATGTGACTGACTTGCACTTAGACCCTACTTACCACATCACAGATGACCACACAAAAGTGTGTGCTTCATCTAAAGGCGCCAATGCCTCCAATCCTGGCCCTTTTGGAGATGTTCTGTGTGATTCTCCATATCACCTTATTTTGTCAGCATTTGATTTTATTAAAAGTTCAGGACAAGAAGCATCTTTCATGATATGGACAGGGTAAGTGACTATATAAATACCATTAGTTACTCAATATTTATCTATGGTGTCCTAAGCTTCATTAGAATGCTGAATTACTATGAAGATTAATTAGGTTTTAAGTTAAGAATTATTTGGGTTTTAAAAATACTACGTCAAGGGCCCCTGGGTGGCTCAGTCGGTTAAGCGACTGCCTTCGGCTCAGGTCATGATCCCGGGGTCCTGGGATCGAGTCCCGCGTTGGGTGCCCCGCTCTGCAGGGAGCCTGCTTCTCCCTCTCCCACTCCCCCTGCTTGTGTTCCCTCTCTCGCTGTGTCTCTCTGTCAAATAAATAATAAAAATAAAATCTTTAAAAAAAATACTATGTCAAATTAATCATTAGATTATTAGAGATAAGGAAGACTTTAGAAGTCTCAGAATTTTTATTTTTTTTAGAATACAGGCTCTAGAAAAATGTCGATGTTAGCTAAGAGATGACTCCACAAACAGAACACTTACATCAGTGTTTTGAGGTGTTTATTAATGTGATAATAGGTCTTGATTAGATAATCAAAAATAAAAGGCTATAATGGGACTTAACCTGTGATAGCAATTTTGTACATATCGTCTCCTGGTGGTATAATTAATTAATTCTGTCTGCCATGACAGAGTGACGAGGTCTAGATTTCCTGTGCCAGCTCTAATGACCATGGTGCTATTTAACTAATTTATACATTATAACTCATTTAATCTTTGCAATTGATATTATTATTATTCCCATTTTACAGAGGAAGAGATGAAGGCTGAGCATCTAAGTAACTTGCTCAAGGGCACATAGCTAGTAAATGGCAAAGCTGGGCATTTTAGCTCTGGAATCTGTGCTTTTAGTTGCTAAAATATTTGCTTCTCATAAATCTTCAGTCAAGCGGTGTAATAGGCTTGTATTTGTATTATGCCAATTTTTAAAAATAGGACTCTCTATGGGAGAAAGGTAAATGAAGAGTAGTTTATCAACTCTTAAAAATCATCTGTTGTTTTGTTGTGGAAGTGTGCAATTTACCCTCAGGGTAACAAGACATCATGCATAAATCTAGTGACTTATTATAGAAATTGATTTTGTTCTCGGGGCACCTGGGTGACTCGGTTGATTTCAGCTCAGGTCATGATCTCAGGGTCCTGGGATGGAGCTCCACTCCAGCTTCCACACTTGGCAGGGAGTCTGCTTGAGGATTCTTTCTCCCCCTCCCTCAACCCCTCCCCCTGCTTGCACCCTCTCCTTCTGCCCCTCCCCTTGCCTGCACTCTCTCTCTAAAATAAACAAATAAATCTTTAAAAAAAAGAAGTTTAGAAATTGATTTTGTTCTCTGTGATTCTGTCTCCTTTTCAGGGATAGCCCACCTCATGTTCCAGTGCATGAACTCTCAACAGACAAAGTCATAGATGTAATTGCTAATATGACAACCACCATCCGGAGTGTCTTTCCAAATCTCCAGGTTTTCCCTGCGCTGGGTAATCATGACTATTGGCCACAGGTGAATTTGATTTCAACTTCCAAAAGTGTTTAAAGGATTTTTCCCATCAGGACTGTCAAAACTATGACAATAACTAGCTGATGGTAGGGAGTGGGAGCGGGGCTTGTGGCGGTAGGGGAGTGTGCTCTTAATAACTATTGAAGAAGGTAAGACAAGTGCTTTGGAGACTTTAAAGTGACTCTTAATAATCCATAAAAAAAGTTATGTTCATAGTGAGTTATGGAAGCAAATTGCCTAGTTTGTGGGTTATTGGTTCTTGTTTCCCTTCATATTCTTCCTCAATTTCTACATTCTTTTGAATAATTTTGTTGTTCATTCACATTTCCATGATAAGGTTAGCAAAGAAGTTTAATATTGACAAATGTTCATATCTTGCAGAATTTCTATCAGACATACAAAGTTCTCCACAGTCTGACCTATGCTAGATTATGATTAAAAACAAAAACATAGGGACGGCTGTGTGGTTCAGTTGGTTAAGTGTCTGCCTTCGGCTCAGATCCCCGGATCGAGCCCCGCATCAGGCTCCCTGCTCAGCGGGGAGCCTGCTTCTCCCTCTCCTCCCTGCTCATGCTCTGTCTCGCTATCTCTGTTTCTCTCAAATATATAAGTAAAAAATATAAAAAAAACCCAAAACATAGCAAACTATCATAAGAACCAAAGAGGGAGGTTCCTGTTCAAGTCTAGTTTATCTAATTAAGATGTGATTCAAGACAGAGATTGTGTTCAGAATATTTAATGGCTGATAAGCCCAGGACTCAACCTATTAGAGTGGCCATTCGTTAAGCAGCCTGTACATAACAGTTGGATGCTGGGCCTTGCCTATAGGGTCCTCTTAGAGTAATGTAGAATCTTAGACTTGTACAGATTCAAGAGATCTCAGAGATCATTTTTTAGTTCAGGGCTTGACAAACTGTGATCTGTGGTCCAAATCGGGCCTGCCACTTGTTTTTGTTAATAAAGTTTTATCAGAACACAGCCGTGGCTCTTCTTTCTGTATTGCTTGTGGCTGATTTCTGATTTTGCGCTAGAACAGCAGAGTAGAATTGTGGCCACAGAGACTGTATGGCCCATAAGCTTAAAATACTTATTATTTGGCCCTTTATAGGAAAAATTTGCTGATCCTTGGTCTTCATTTTATAGATGGGAAAACTGAGGCCCAGAAACGTCACGTTGTTTGTTCACGTGCTCACAATTGCTTAGTGGTAGAGCCCACATTCTGGATCTTTGGTGTTCAACTAGACTAACATCTGCTCATTCATCCCTTGTTATTGCCAGATTCACATGCTCAGTATTCATGAACATGGCATTTACTTTCCTACCTCTCTTTGTCTAGGTTTATCTCCTTGCTTAGAATGTCTTTTCCATCTCATGTCAAAAGAATGCTTCATGAGGGGTTTGATCACCTAAGTAGAGTGATTTTGAAAAGTTGTACTCTAGGATGAGCTTAAGTTTCAAGTAATTTCTTGGCACTGGCCTCCAGGCTTGAAATGAACAATATGTTAGTCTTTGCCAAGTCATCCTGTAAGCCGGTGGTCAACTTTGTTACTGCTAAGATGGTAGACCACACAGGGCAAAGGCTTGGGGATGAACAATCTCTAGAAGCCAGAGGTTAGCCACATTGGTGTTTTGTTTTGTTTTTTAAAGATTTATTTATTTATTTGAGAGAGAGAGAGAGAGTGAGAGGGGGAAGGGACAGAGGGAGAGAGAATCTTGAAGCAGACTCCCCACTGAGCATGGAGCCCGACGAGGGGTTCAATCACGGGACCCTGAGATCATGACCTGAGCCGAAAACAAGAGTCAGCCACCTAACTGACTGAGCCACCCGGGCGCCCTGCGCACATTGTTTTTATATGCTTTAGGTGACATGCAGAATGGTGTCATGGAGAACACATGGGGTTTAGGGTTGTATTCACTAGAAGGTAAAACCCCATCCTGCTCTACTAACAGCTTGACCAACTTGGATAATTCACTTACTGTCCTTGACCCATAAGTCACTCATTTATAAATAGTAGCAATAAATAGCTGTCCTGGGAAGTTTTTGTGAGAATTAGTGATTCTACACGAAAAGGCCATGGCTTCTTGCCTGGAACATACTAGGCCCTCAGTCAGTGGAAAGTGACAGTTGTTGCACAGTGAGCGGTGACTTGGGGTACATTTTTCCTAACTCCTCTGGGGATTTGTTTCCTTTTACTTTTATTTCTGTCTTCTTTTTGTGAAGTCAAATCTTATAATAATTCAAAGATATAGATGATATCTAAATTCTAAAATACATCCTATTATATGTATAGCTAGGGTATATTGGGCAGCCTGTATACCGTAAAGAGTTAATTTTTTTCTCTTTCTGGCTTATGACTTTATATATGAAAATCTTCTTTCTACTATTCTATTTCCACCCTTCCACCCCAGTTTTGGAAATGTCAAATGTAACACAAAAGCCCCACAACAAATTCTCCGACAGACGGATAGCCGAGGTCGAATTCTGGTGAATGTTAGTAACAGATATGTTAGTAACAAATTGAGCAAATAATTTGTTAACTACTTTTTCTCCATTATAATCTCATAAACATGCACATAAACCTAGTTACATAAGCATACATATACAGATGCACATCCCCACCCATTACATCAGAAGTAGATATTAGCGTGGGCTGCCCAGGGATTCCTTCCAGTCGCCACCCAAGGAAGCAGTCTGGGCCAGGGTCCTCATTTACTCCTACACTGGCCAGACTGGTGCTAACAAACTTATGAGTGAGTCACTTCTCATTGTACCTCATTTCTCGGCAGTGCTCATGTCACAGCCAAAGAGGACTGAGATGATGGCACGGTACACCAGATACTTGGACATAGGAGTGATGGTCGAAAGACCTGGGATTTAGACTGAGCTCTGGAACTGATCAGCTGTCCCTGGATGAATCATCTAACTTCTCTGGTGCTCATATTTCTCAGATCTAGAGTTGAGAGAAGAGTCTAGAGTAATTTTATGTAATTTTAAGATTATACATGACCATACCAGTATGTTGGCATGGCTAACACTTTTAAGTTTTTGATGTTGATGACAACCAATTTTTAATCAGAATCGGGATTGATTTATAAGTCATTGTATGATTTTCAGACAGATGATTCTGATATCTTACATAAATTGAAAATATACTTAGGATAGTTAGTTCTAGTTAGAGCAAGTCATTTGGTTATTACATTCCCTGAATGTACTTATATTTTCATCATGTATTAGAGATATGTATTAGGAATGAATAGTGACTTGGGTGTCATCTTGAAAAATAACTAAGCATTTTAACTAATGCTGACAGGAAAACTCCTTTAAGAGATAGGTCCATATTACCAATATACAGAAGAATATAAGGAGAGTGAAGAAAATGGCTTCAGTTTATTAATACAATTTTTTAAAACAAAAAATAGGAATAATTACCAAATTTCACACATGATTTGTGCATTTTTATTCAGTATGTATTTTCTTAAAGTTTGGGGTATTTTTTCTTCCTTGAAGCTTATGTCACCATAAAGACTATTATAATATGATAAAATAGGATGATAAAAAATACTTTATGATAATAAAAATGTTTTGTACACATATTGTTTAAAAAAATCAAAACCTGTGGGGCGCCTGGGTGGCTCAGTCGTTAAGCGTCTGTCTTTGGCTCAGGTCATGATCCCAGGGTCCTGGGATCGAGCTCCGCATCGGGCTCCCTGCTCGGCGGTGAGCCTGCTTCTCCCTCTCCCACTCCCCCTGCTTGTGTTCCCTCTCTCGCTGTCTCTCTCTGTCTGTCAAATAACTAAATAAAATCTTAAAAAAAAAAAATCAAAACCTGTTGATATAAAGAGACATCTTCAAATCAAAATCATGTGGTTGTAAATTTTCATTCAAGAAGTTCAGAAGTTTTATACTGGGGTGAGCATTTCAGAGGACATTGTTTAGTTCTAAAACCATGAAGTTTTCTCCATTCCCTCAGCGTGCTATACCAGCATGCATGTTCAGGCTCAAACCTGCCTCTGTGTCTGTTTAATGAGCTCACTCCCACATCTATCCTATATCCTGGCCAACCAGCAAAAGTGCTTTTCTCTGTAAATTACACTGTGCATGTTGGCGTCTGGGTCATTGTCTTTGCTTTGATGCCCTTTCTTGTCAACTTGATGAAATCATTATTCAGGGCCTGGTCTGTATGTTCTCTTTACTTTCCCCCCTGATGCTGTGGGCCAGACTCAATTATTCACGCCTCTATCCTCCTAGAACCTTTGTAGTATCACCTTGCACATTGTCTTATAGGTGATTGATTATATATTTTTTTTGTCTCCTTGAGTTATAAATTCCTTGAAGGTTACGTCTATCTAGTATTCATCCTTGCATCTCCAGATGTCTAACATAGTGGTATGTGCTCAAGTAATGTTTAAATTAGTTAATCCACGTGTCTTTAAAGTTTCAATGGTGGGTTATATTGTTTGTGGCCAGGATCAACTGCCTGTAGTCACCAGCAAGGTATACAATGCAGTAGCAGATCTCTGGAAACCCTGGTTAGATGAAGAAGCTATTCATACTTTACAGAAAGGTAAGTGAAAGATTTATTCATCCTTAATTTGTCTCTATTTTTATTCATGTTGTTTAAACTAAGATCTTTAATGTTTGCTTGGGTGTATTCATTCTGGATGTGCCCAGTTTTTCTGGAGGCCATAAGTCATATTTGAAAGCTGAGGAGAGGCAGGGGTGGCGAGCGGACCCAGGGCAAAGCGAGCAGGTCCAAGGTCAGGGACCAGCTCTAAAAGTACCACTGCAGCAGCTCCTTGGGTGTTGTCATCACCGGCTCGTGGGTGTGAGTGGGGTTCTGCCTTTAAGCCTCATCCCCCCAGAGACTGTAGCAGCTCTGGTTTACCTGACGTCTCTTCCAAGGCAGTCTTTGGCAAGGTCCAGCTGTGTTCCCATTCTTTGCATTTTATATTTCATGCTATCTCTCATCTTAACTACCCAAACATGCAGAGGTAGAAGTTGATGCACTAATATTTCTTTTCTAAAATTCGATACCTCATGGCCTAGTGCCCAAACAATTCATGTTTCATCTGAATATTGGATACAACTGTTATGATTAGCTCGGTATGTGGGAAGGCTGCCGCTGGACCTGGCACACAGTAGGTTTTCAGTGTTAAACCTGATTCTTATTTAAGAACAGCCTGTGTACATACAAACTAAATAATGAGAAATAAGTATAACCTTCCTGACTGGCTTGTGAGCCATAATTAAGAATTTGCTTTCATAGTCACTGTGAATCTCTACGTGTGTTTTTCTAGAGTGTGTCTTAAATTTCTTTTTATAGGGGGCTTTTATTCACAGAAAGTATCACCTAATCTGAACCTTAGGATCATCAGTCTAAACACAAACTTGTACTATGGCCCAAATATTGTGACTCTGAATGAGACTGACCCAGCAAATCAGTTTGAATGGCTGGAGAATACACTGAACACCTCTCAGCAAAATAAGGAGAAGGTAGATCCCAGAGACCAAAATCTATCCGGGGATAAACAGGGGCTAAATGTGTGCATTTATTAACTCGAGTGGGGTCAGGTATTAATAAAAGTATTAAAATATGAAGATGTTTTCACACGAAACACCTTATGGTTTAATTAACTCTGTTGTGTTTGTTTGATTTTGCTTTGCTTTTGATGCTTGAGGACTGATTGATATCTGTTTTTTTATTAAAAAAAAAATTGTGACCAAGGTCACAGTTACTAAATATCATCAACAGTGTAGTTTAAACAAGTCCAATGCAAATGTAGTGATATTAATAGTTTTAGAATTTCATCTTTTTGGGGGCATAGGAGAGATGGGATATTAGCTTTCTAAATTTTAATCATCATTTGGCTGTGATGTCTAATTTAATATACTTTCAATCTCGGGTATCTAAATGTCATTTGGTTGTGGTAAGTGTGCAAAAAGATTCTCATCAGTCTTCCTTGTGTTTCTTTTTCCAGGTGTACATCATAGCACATATTCCGGTGGGGTATCTGCCCTATTCCGGCAGCACAACAGCAATGAGGGAAGTCCATAATGAGAAATTGATAGATATTTTCAGAAAATACAGCAGTGTCATTGCAGGACAATTTTATGGACACACTCACAGAGATAGCATGATGGTTCTTTCTGATAAAAAAGGTAATATGATATTCTGTTTGCATCTCCCCAGTCCAAGATGCTAGAGCAGAGCAGTGGATATCCGGTAATTTTTATTGAGCCAGCAAATTAAAAGTTTCACTAAATCAACCTGCCAGCCCCAGATTTTTCTGAATTATCTTTTATACTTGTAAGTCAAGTGTCTAATTCATATTTAGGCCTGCAGTTGGGTTTCTCCCTATTTGTTCCACGGGCCACCATCATTTGATAGCTGTCAACAAAAAAACCCTCTGAAACCCTCAGCTCACTCAACTTTTCTTTCAGAGCCTCACGTTGAGAGAAATACTGCTGTTCTTTATTTACCTCCTAGACTCAAATTTCTTGTGATATGATTTGTTTTACTTCTCAGAATTTGATTAGCAAAGCACAATTTACCATTGGTTTAAAATATATCAAGCACTTAATTTTAAGTGCAAATCAACATTGTCATTTACTCAGAATTAGAAGAAAAAAAAATAGAAGAAGCTGGAGCATCAAACAAACAATGATTACCTATTTTTAAAGATGACCTCCTCACAAGGACAGGAAATTGGGAGTTAACAAAATAAGAGTTCTGATTTTAGAGTAGTCAGCTAGGGAAAAAAACTACGTATTTTTTTCAGCAATTGGGGAATGTTTTCAAAATGCATTACCTCTTTCATCTACAATGAATAGGCTTGGTAAAAAAATGACCATTTTTCAGCATTTGATAGCTTTTTTTACTCAGAAATTTAGTCCTATAGTAGCTATGTATAAAAACATGGTGACATTAATCAGATTCTTATGTGTCATTATTGGCATGTTGCTCTAGGTAGATGCATTTTGTATTTGTGTGTGTGTACTTGTAATAACTTGGATTTTGTTATTATGAAAATTTTCAAATATGCCCCAAAGCAGAGAATAATAAAACAACCCCCCATGTACCATCACTTATATTTGACACCTATCAAGATTTTGCCACATTTGCTTTATCTGTTCATTTTTTTATTCTTTTTTCTTTTCCTTAAGTATTTGAAAGTGAGTCTCAAACATTAGATCTATTTTAGCCCTACGTGCTTCTGTATGCATTGCTAAATATATGACTAGCTTACATAATCTTAATATGATTGACTTACCTAACAAGATCAACAAAAATTCTTTGGTATCATCTAATACCAAATCATAATAAAGATTTCTCTATTTTCTCAAAAGTGTCTCTTTATAGTTGTTTCAAGTCAGGATTCATCAAGAACCATATGTCATTTGGCTGTGATGTCTGTTAATCTCCTAATTTGAATTTGTTCACATTTTTAATAAAGTTAAACTCAATTAAAAAATATGTTTATGTACATATGTTTTATCCAGGAAGTCCAATAAATTCTTTGTTTGTGGCTCCTGCTGTTACCCCAGTGAAGAGTGTTTTGCAAAAACAGACCAACAATCCTGGCGTCAGGCTATTTCAGTATGATCCTCATGATTATAAATTATTGGTAAGTTGGCACAATTTTAGAATTATGCATGTCTTTGTACAGTTTTCATTAGTTTAGTTGAATGTTTTCAGCTTAACTATGTAAGTTGTTTCTATGTTGAAATCTCATGATGTCTTTCTTCTTTTTTATATTTGGTGTATCAGCATTTGCTAAGTATGGGTATAGGAGGTCAGCTTTGGGGAGGTTGTTTCTGTCCTAAGGACTTCACATTTGTTTAGCACATTAGTCAGGGCCTGATTTGTGGACTTGTATACATACTGAAACTTTTCACTAAGCCCTATTTATTACTAATTATTCTTCCCTAAAACATAATTGTGCAGATCATTGTAGACTCTGAAGCCGTACTCTTTCAAGAGTTGTTTTACCTAACTTCCTTGCCCCCAGTCTATTCGTCTGCAAAATGAGGATTAAATTAAGCATTACTGACCTCACAGAGTTGCTGTCAGGATTACGTGAACAGATATGTGTAAAACACTTAGAAAAATGCTTGGCTTATAGTAAGCACTCAATACATGTTGGCAAATTTTTTTTTGTAAAGAAAATAAATTGAGCTGGACATTTATTTTTGAGACACATGTTCTCTGGAGCTTACACCCGATTATGTTTTAGATAAATTTAGCCTCGAAAGGCTGGGTGTTTTGCTTATGAGTACTGCCCCTGTTAATTAATATAATTTGAAAAGAAATTTTCAATTAAAGCTCTATTGATGTAAATGCATTTTTTTCTAGATAAATTTAATAGGAGGTAGCTCTCTTATTCTGTAGAACATGTTTTTATGAAGGAAGAAGGGCAGGGAAAGGCTGATTTAATGTGTAAACATTAGATTAAATAAAACAGTTGACTGAATTATTTTTACAACTATTAGTTTCCTATTTTGGGATCTGAACATCATATATACATACACGTATATATACATATATGTTATATATATTATGTATGTGTGTACATGTACATATACATGTGTGTGTATATATACACACACATACTGACATGGGAAGATGCCGTGATATAGCACTGAATTATTTTTAAAAGTGCAAAACAGTGCATTGTATAACTTCATTTTTTGAAAAAGCCAAAAAGATAGTAAATAGGTATATATATTCTAAATATTTATATTTGTTTTGTAAATAAGGTCTAGAACAACACACATACACTGGTTTAACAAGTTGTTCATTGGGGAGAAAAAACCCACTTTAATTTACAGTGCCGATTTCCATGATATAGATACTCCCATCACGGCCAATTTTAAGCTGCCCAAGTGATGTCAATTAACTTGCAAGACTGCTGAAAATTGGACGGTCGGCTCTGTGAGCTGATGCAGCAGCCTCAGCACACCACTGATTTATATGCAGTGATTTTATTAGCAGTGGTTACTTTTGAGGCATGTGAATCAAAAGCTTTTTATTTTGTACATCTCTCTGTATAGTTGAGATTATTTTCTGTTATGTTCCTTCATTATTTCCCATAGAAAAAAGTAATATAGATTTTTCTATTGGGACTTTTTTTTTTCTCACTGTTTTTAAATGACTACAACTTTAAATGAAGAATGTCACACAAATCCTAATAAGGACTCTTCTTGCTGTGCAGTACTTTATATGCCAAAGAATGAACCAAGCTTTGTTTTTGACATAGGATATGTTGCAGTATTATTTGAACCTGACAGATGCAAATCTAAAGGGAGAATCCAATTGGAAGCTGGAGTATGTGCTGACTCAGACCTACAGCATTGAAGATTTGCAGCCAAAAAGTTTGTATGGATTAGCTAAACAATTTGCAGTCCTAGGCAGTGAGCAGTTTACAAAATACTACAATTACTTCTTTGTGAGTTACGACAGCAGTGTAATTTGCGATGGGAAGTGTAAGACCTATCAAATTTGTGCATTTTTGAGTCTTGATCATAGTTCCTATGTAGATTGCCTCAAACAACATTATATAAAGTACCATCCCTAGTATTTCATGGTTTGTGTTCATAGAAAATGTAACACTGCTCTGTTTCTGAGCTCAGTTTGTGGAAATTGTTACATAAATCTTTGTGAGTTACTGAGTGGGCAAGCAGAATTCCTATCTTTGCTTTCTTTTTTATAATCCTCAAACGTAGATATTTGTAACATTCTAAATCTTATTATATCGAATATATTTGAACTGCCCATTTCTAGAATGATGTCTGGACGTGAATACCCTATCTTCCAGTTTATAGATCTAATGCAAACTCTTGTACACTCTTGAAATTGTCATTTTTGCAATAAAGCAAATGATTTCTCTTCAAGTATGATAAATTATTTTTATTTTTTAAATATATTTATTTTTATTTAAATGCAATTAACGTATAATGTATTATTGGTTTCAGAAGTAGAGGTCACTGTTTCATCAGTCTTACATAACACCCAGTGCTCGTTACATCATATGCCCTCCTTAATGTCCATCACCCATTTACCCCATCCCCCCCCCCCCCCCCCCCCCGCCTCCCCCAGTTTGTTTCCCATGATTTAGAGTCTCTTTTATTTTTTTTCCCTCTCTGTTTTCGTCTTTTTTATTTTTTCCACGATGAATTATTTTTAATAGGAAAATTTTATTTTAATTCACTCTTAAAAATTTATGTGTAAACTTAGGTACAAACTGTTTAAATCTCATGTGTAAACTGAGGCTAGCATTGCTTCCATGCACTGTCTACTGTTGGGAAAACACCAAGGTCTCATCGAGGCCATCATGGAGCCTGGAAACACCACAGGACATGAGTTGCTTAGCTGTCTTTACTCTGTGAATGAAGGGGAGTCCTCTTTAGCACCGCTAACTTTTAAGGAAGAGAATGTCACAAGTTGTGCTTCTTGTAACTGCAGTACTAGCATAAGGCCTAGATCCTGGCCCAGTGCCTGGCACTTAGTAAATAATTGCCGAAAGGAATTGAAAGGTTTGAGTATTTCTCAAAGAAATTTGTGAGGATGCAGCAGTGGTGTTTTCTTTGTCACGATACCTCAAGAGAGGATAAAAATGAACTTTTATTTTGTGGGATTGTTTTTTGGGTTCTCCCACGGTTGCTTGCCTCTCAGCAGCTTCCCTCAAGCTGTTGTTTGTTTCCAGGCTAAGTAGGAGAATTTGAGTAGAAGAGCAGAGGAGGAGGCCTGGAGATTTAGGAAACCTCAATACTTTGGCTCACTGAATACAATCAACCTGAGGTCAATTCTGAGGTCAATCAACAAGAAGAGTGAAACTCATTATCCTGTGTCTGGTTTGACTTTGTGTAAAAAAAAAAAACAAAAACAAAAACAAAAAAACCTTATACATGTAAGATCTCACCATAATGACACTAAATTATTCTGATTTCCAAAGGGCTGAGAACACAAATATTGCAAAATAAAAATATAACATCTAAAAGACTATCGATATTCATTAAGGAAACATTTTCTTAATTAAAAAAAAAAGTGAGGATCTGGAAACAAAGCAAAAATTCAATGTTATAAAATAATCTCATTATTTAGAATTCATCCTGCCTTCAATTTTATATTCAAAGTTGGTATTGTCAAATGCCTACATTATATATTTATATATTTTTATACTCATGGACAAAAGTTTTAAGAAAACAGGTTTGTACCATATAAGAAAAAGAATTTTAAATGGTGAAAACCAAAGATGATGCGCACTGACTCCAAAGGAGTCCCTGCGGTGGGAGTGAAGAAGTTTGGGTTTGCAGGATTACAGTGGAGGAAATTCCTGCACTGGCTAAGATTTGGGGCAGTGAACCGGCAGGGTCCTTTCTACGTTATTCTACGGCTTAAATTTTTTTTTTTTAAAGATTTTATTTATTTATTTGACAGAGAGAGAGATAGCGAGAGCAGGAACACAAGCAGGGGGAGTGGGAGAGGGAGAAGCAGGCTTCCCGCTGAGCGGAGAGCCCGATGCGGGACTCGATCCCAGGCCCCTGGGATCATGACCTGAGCCGAAGGCAGACACTTAACGACTGAGCCACCCAGGCGCCCCGGCTTAAAACTTTTAATGCTATCTTTTTGTGTTCAGATTACTTTTACCTTAAAATAGAAATAAATGGTCTCACATTTCAAGTAATATTCAGGGATTTTATCAGTAATTAAATGAATTTTACCATTCTAAAATCAGAGCATGTTACAATTATTTATCGTGGCTTTCTTTTCAGGTTATTATTACCAAATCTCAAATTCAGCTGCCCATTGCTTGAAAGGTCAATACTCAAGAGATAAGTGTTGATTGGAAAGGAATATGAGCTTTATTCAGAAGGCCAGCCACCTGGAGAGAAGGCAGACACTTGTCCAAAAGCCAACTCTGAGGTTTCTGTCTCGCCAAGAGGGTTTTAGAAGGACAGGAGGTCTTATTAATCAGTGAGGGGGTGCAGTGGCCTGTATCATTTCCTAATTCTCTGTAGATTTCGTGGTGCCTATTTACAACTTTCAGTGCTTGAGTGTAGTGCAAGAGGCCTAATTCCCCTTCTGGGATGTGTGAGGGCTTTCTATTCTCCTTCTAGAAAGGAAGGTAAGATTTATAGATTCACAAGGAGGGTTAGTAAATCAATCATATGAACTTAAGAACACCTATTAAAGACCATCTTGCTAGTTATGAAGATCAAGGCGGCCTCAATTCCCCACTGTCAATTTACCATTCCATATCTATGGGATTAAGGACCAAGGTCCATTTCCCGTAGCTTCTCCAGGCTGATATAGGGCATAGTCAGGACCTTCGAATGGAACATGTTAATGTGGGTTTGAAGCATTCCTTTATGCACAACTGATGTGACTTGCTTGCACAGTTTTGTCACACTCATTGTAATGAGCTTAATTCCTATGTATACACATCATACTACTAGCATGAGGGTGAGTCCTAATTTTAGAATGCCTTAGAATGCCTTCTCATATGGACCTAAGTCCTGATGGTATCCAGGACAAGATGTTTGTGAACCAATTCCATCCTTTCTGGAACAGGGGTGTATGGCAATCTAGAGTTTGCTGCAACCAAGTGGCTTGCTTTCTGATTTTATCAATACTGGTTTCCACTTCTGAGGAGGTATTGATATAAGCGCAGCAAGATGAATTTGCAGCAACATCAACTCCCCCTTGATAAGCTAGGATATAGTCTAGGGCCATATGCTTATGCAGGCCTTTAGGGAATCTAATGATATTTGCTCAAGTTAGCCAAAGATTTGGTGGTTTTGTGATGGTTAGAGTTTGGGACAAGTTGCAAAGCACATGTTGCTGAGCGGCAGCTTCCCATTATGGCAACACCGTGTAACCAAAGAAATATTCATCCCCGTCAGGGATATTGCCTGTGTGGTCACAGTAAGTCTAGTAAATAATTTCAGGGAACTAGCCCAGTGTTTAGTCTCATTAGCCAAGTAGAGGGAGGAGGAGATTCCTGGGGTGTCCAGAAAGGGTAGAAGAATTTGTAATACAGTCCGTGACCCAGGGGACTCCATCTGATTTGCAAGTAAAGACAAACCCAGCCAGAGCACAATGACGAAAGATGGAGTCCTTCTCAAGTCTTCGTGAGAATCAGCTTACCAACAGGGCAGCTCAGTCCATCCAATCTCTGCTCGCCTGAACCTGGCTATGGCTATCATCTGTAGCCAGAAAGAAAACAAGACTCTTGTTCACACATAGGGAGCTGGTCCCTTTTGCGAGATGGTTTCATGTGCTATCTAATTGGGGAATACATGCCTATTTTCTGTCCTTTGAAAATAACCTCTTTTAGTACAGTACTTAGAGGGACTATGAGACATTGGGGTGCCTCATGATCATTTTGAGAGAATCTAGCTATTCTAACACTGTAGATTTTTAAATAGTCTTTTTTTTTTAATTAAGTAAGCTTTATGCCCAATGGGGGATATGAACTCATGACCCCGTGATCAAGAGTCACATGTTCTACTGACTGAGCCAGCCAAGTGCCCTCTAACCCTATACATTTTTATCCTGGCCTTAGGGATTGGAAACCAATTGCCTTTGGGGATTTCTGAGATGTTATAAATGGAGTGGACCAAGGGGTCTCCGTGGTCGAGCACTGACCGGGCTTTCAGATGACATGTCCAACAATCAATAGCACATGTGGCGGTAGCCAAAGTCTGAATTACCCACCCTAGTGTCCTGTCTTTCCAATCTAGGGCGAGAGAAGACATGGTTAATATGGATCACAGAGTGAACACAGTTGTCATGGATTTCCTTTCCTAAAGGGGTATTTTAAATCCTGAATAGGATGGCTTCCCCAGCGGGGGGGGTTTTAGTGGCCTCTTGTTGTCAGTAGGTGGAGCCCTCTTCACCCTGGTGTGGTGCATCCATGACTTTACCTCTGCAAGTTTTAGAGATGTATGAGTGGTTAGTAAGACTTCACAAGGCCCCAACCATTTCTCAGCCAACTGCTGATTGGGTCCTTAATTTTTCCAGGTCTTTAATAGTACTGTGTCTCCAGGCCTGAAAGGATGTAGTGGCTCATCTGATGGATACATAGACCTAGAGGGGACAAACTTGTGCAAAACAGTTCATATTTGACTCAAAAGTTTTACATGTTGTTTACTCCTATTTTCACTTTCTTAGTCTAAAGGTGATGTCCCCAGAGCCGAGTTCTGAAAGGGTCTTCCATTTATAATCTCGAAAGGGCTTGATTTTAGCCTGCTTCTGGGGGCAACCCTAATGCAGAGCAGGGCAATAGAATTTTATCCCATTTCAAGTTTGTTTCTTGACAGATTTTGGCCAAAGTCTTTTTCAGTGTATGATTCATTTTTGCTATTTTTCCTTGAGGTTTCCATGAAGCATATGATTTCTAGTTGATCTGTAAAGCAGTATTTCCTTTCTGTACCACATTAAATCCAAAGGCAGGTCCATTATCATTCTGAATAGTGTAGGGTAAACCAAACCTAGGAAAATTTCCTTTAGCAAGAGTCTTACAATGTTTGAAGATTTTTCCTTTTGGGTGGGGAAATCTTCAACCCATCCCAAAAAGTCAACCCATCCCAAAAAGGTATCTACAAACACTAGTAAATATTTAAAATTCCCAGTAGTCCTAGGCATCGGATAAAGTCTATTTGCCAATTCCCCTTTTTATTATATCCCTTGGCTTGGTGGGTGTCTCTCATTTTTTGATTATTCTTTGGACATATAGGGCATCTCTGGGTGATTATATGGGCCATTTTCCGTAGATATGGCCCTTTCCTGGGCTTTGTTGTACTTGACCTGAGATCCCAACCACGGAGACAGTCTTCTGGGCATTCTGTGTCAATTTAGTATTCAAGATACTGTGTGTGACCCCTGTATCTACTCAAAAGTCCATCAGTTCGTTGCCTACTGTCAATTGTACCTGGGGCTCCTGTGGGGAAATGATCAGTGAGGTATAGGGAGACCCAGGGCTTCTTCATTCATTCCTACTGCTCCTTCCTCCTTTTGGAGTTTTTTTCTCTCTATCAGGGGTGCTCTGTCCAATGAAGGTCATGTTTCTGGGGCCCCTGGGTCAATATGTATATTTCCAACAGGCTTGATAAGTTCTTTCTAACCAGGCTGCTGGGTTTTCAGTTATTTCTTTCCTTGATTCTTGAATCTTACCCAAACTGTACTGCTCCTAGGAACCTCTTTACTTAAACCTGCCGTCATACACCACTGATAATGCTCAAACCGTTTGGGTCCCAGTTGGGCTCAACCAATAGGATGGCAGTTCCTGGGTCTGGGGTCTGGGCTGGATTTTCTCATCTGCTTTAGCTAGTACTAGATGTCTTTTGTTGGCAGTTAATATCATATTCATTAAAGCTTATATGTCTGCCCAAGTTGGTTGATGGGTCACAAAAATGCTTAAAAAGAGTTCCACCACCTTTTGGGGGTCATCCTTATAAGAGAGATTGTCATTTTTTTCAATTCATTAAGTCTGAAATTGAAAAAGGAGTTTATGTCCAGTAATATCTGAGTGGCTATCCTTGAGCATCAATGCTCTCTAATGGGTATTGTCTCAAAGGATATTGCCTAGGCACCATAGTAGGTGCTCCCTGTCCAAATTGGATGCCCTGTCAGGTCTTAAAGGGAGAGACTATTCCAGGATTCCCTTGTCCCATCCCATAGGATGGTGGGATTAAAGCCCCAACAGGAGGAGAAGAAGGTGTAGGTAAGAACTCTGGCAGAGGAAACAGTAGAACTAGATTTACCGTATATTCTTCCTCCTCCTTCTCTTTGTTTTTCATTCACATTATCAAGACACACTTTTGGTCTTTCTTTTAGTCTCTGCGCCATTAAGTTACTGGTTTCCTGAGCACCATCTTTATGATGTAAAGACATGAAGGCCTGAACATAGGGTATCTCATCATCCTTTCCTGCCCTTTGACAAAAAAAACTCTAACTGTAAAATAGTGTAATATTTTAAAGATCCATTTAAGGACCATCTCTCATCTGATTCTAGATGGCATATTGGCCAGGCAGTATTAAAATAGAAAATTGGGCCACCTGGGTGGCTCAGTCGGTTAAGTGTCTGCCTTCAGCTCAGGTCATAATCCCAGGGTCCTGGAATCAAGCCCCATGTTGGGCTCCCTGCTCAGTGGGGAGCCTGCTTCTCCCTCTCCCTCTGCCCCCCACTTGTGCTTGTTCTCTCTAGTGCTCTCTGTCAAATAAATAAATATAATCTTAAAAAAAATAGAAAACCATCTTTTCTGAGTCATAGATTCCTGGCTGTATTCTTTCCATTTATTCAAAATCCAACCAAACAGGGGTAATTGGTGGGATAGAGATAGAACTTCCCATTACACAAGAGACTATAAACACACACACACACACACACACACACCAGATTTGCCCTGAATCTTGAAGAAATTGGCTGTTATTCAAGTTCTTAGTTTCTCTCAATGTTGTGCCTCTCCCAGAACAGAAGAGCTCAGACAACAACAAAATCACCTGGCACGTCACAAAAAACTATGTCGCTGTGCACTTCTGACAAACTCACCTGGTCCACTCACCTTCTGACAAACTCACATGGTAGTCATCTTGTTCCAAATGTTCTTTTCCTTTCCCTTCAAGTCAAAAGTGAAACTGACAGTTAGTGTTGGTTGGGAATCAACAGGCAGTTTCCCCGAGACAAAAGAAGCCTCTGTACCTGCAGGGACAGATCTCTCAGATTCCCTCCTGGAGACCATCTAGCCCTGACCTGTTCATTGCCTGCAGTCTTCCAGGTGGTCAGCCTCCTGAATAAAGCTGTGTTCCTTTCCAGTCAACACTTGTCTCCTGAGTGTTGATCTTTCCTGCAACAGGCAGTCAAATTTGGGATTCAGTAACATTATGTTCAAATATGTAATAAATGTTATAATGCCCACACTAAAACTTGTCTTGATTTGTCTCTGGTTATGGATAGTGCTTTGACAAATTTATAAACTACATCCTACTTAGATTTTTAAAATTGCTACTTTGAAATCAGTTTTGTTGATAGGAAGGAGGGGTGCAAAAGTGAGGAAAATGGCAGATAGGTCTTAATAAGGGCCACTGATTTCGGTGGGTAGAGAGATTTAAGGGCAAAATGCACCTGCTTATGTATGCAATACTAGAAATATCTATTTGAATGAATTCTTCCCATTTATAATAGTAATATCTTTGCATATTATGAGTGGGTTGGCTAAACTGAGCAGACATCTTCCATCTTGCATGAATGCAGTTGAAGAATTTGCTTAGTGGATTCAGCAGCCCTCCACGTGTTGCCTTGTCCTGGGACATCATCTGATGTCACTGAAAATAACTACAGTGGGTCGGTTCTATAATATAAATTTGAAGATGAAATTCTCTGCTGCTTAGCAATTTAGTCTGAGGAGTATACCTAAGATTAAGCTCTCAAAAATACACAGTAAGAGTATAAAAATATCTATGGAAGCATTGTTTGTAGTAACAATTAAAAAAACCTAAAAACCACTTAAATATACCTCAACAGGAGAATGGATGAATGAAATATTATTTATTCAGAAAGTGGAGTATTAGCAGAACTGAAAATTAACATTCATAAATGTCACAAGCATAACAATGAGTGAGAAAACAAGTTGCCAAGGGATAAATACAATATCGTACCATTTATATCAAACTTTAAAAATGAAGAAATAGCATTGCTTAGAGATATGTATGTAGCACACTAAAAAGAGGTATGCTGGTAAAATAAACATCAAATACAGGAACGTTGGAGGTTAGTGAATGAGAAAGTTGATTGAGGAGAGATAGGTAAGGGGATTGAAATGTGTTGGTAAAGTTTTATTTCCTAGTATAGTCAGTGGCTACACTGAGGTTTGCCCTATTTTTCTCTATACATTTTTAATATGTTAAATATCATATACTCGCTTTTTGTAAGGGGAATTAGAAACCCAGCATTTAAAATTGATTTGTTTTAACTCTTCTTGGAGAATGCTTCAAAATGAAAGCATGGAGACACTGGGAGGGTTTGAATAGTCACATTGAGGGGATTGTAGGACGGAGGCCGAGGCAGTGGAGAAAAGTAGCCATTTTGCGATATATTTTGGAAGGAGAAGCAGCAGGATTTATTGATGACATGGATGTAAGAGATGAAGTACAGAGAGAAATAAAGGTTGATTCCTAGATTTGTGGCTGGAAAACTGGTAGATGGTGTCATGAAGGAGCTGGGATTACTAGGCGAGGAGAAGGCTGGTGGGGAGTATGTGGGGGGGATAGAGTAACAGATTGAGGGTATCATTGTGTCTTATAGCTAATGCAGGCTGCTGAAGAATTCATCTAGTTCATTAAACATTTTGCTATTCTAATCATCTCTTTAGGATGTTAGGGTTTCTTTTTAAAAATAAATTAGTATCCTAAGAAAGAAGCCAAACCAACTTAGACATTACTAGTATGACTATTTCTACAACATTTAAAATTTGTTAGGAATAAATATGACTGACTTATGAAAGTTTATCATCTGCCTGCCTCCCTACTGGTATTACCTAAACCATTCTAGACAAATGTTGAGGACAGTTATGGAAAAGAATAATAGTATTGATTGAATTATTGATGAGCTATCTATTCTTTTGGTGGAGAATGGATTTTCTCTTGCTACAGAATCCCTTACTTGGGTTGCTTCTTCTTGGAGTAATTATATGCATATGTATTAATGTAGGCAACCACTCCATGAAACATTGAAAGAAATAATGAAAATATAAGGATCATACCTATTTTATAACTTTAGTTTTTTAAGACATAACTAAAGTTCCTGTTTTGCAAAATTGTCCTCATTAAATTTTAGCAGCCTTCAGCATCCTTACCTTTTAATAAAATGAATTCCTTTCTACAATATGTATCTCTTCTTTAATTTTAAAAATTAAATCAGTATAAAACTTCTTTCTCTTATGTTGTAAAACTTCAGCTCTTTTGCATTCTATTCTATATATAATACATTCCCTTTTGAAAAGTCTGTGTCCTCAAACTGGTAATTTAGAAAGACGGCCAGGAATGTATTCTAATTAAAATAGACAATCAGTTTCTAAACACAAATGCAATTACCCATTTTCTTCACCTTTGCTCACATTGTTCCTTTTCTCAGTCTACTCCCCCTCATTTATTTCTCTCTCCAATACTATTTTTTCTAAAAGACCCAACATAAAAATTGCCTTTGTTGTCAAAACTTACCTAACCTCTTCATGTAGAATGAATCTTCCTCTCGGGACCACCATTACACCTTATTTAAAAACATTAATGCTATTATCATGCCTCCTTTTTCTCTCATTTCCTCTCTTCCATTAGTTCTGAGAGGATGAGGGCTCTGCTTTACTCAACTTCATATACCCAATACCTAGCACAATGCTTGACAAATAGACAAATAAGCTTTATAATGAAGAGTGTTAAATGAATGAAATTGTATATACCTTTGGAGATTTTTTTTCAATTTTTTGCTGGTGCCTGAATTCCTAGATGAATAGATGAAACTTACCATTGAGCAGAGATCAAAGGTTTAAGATGGAAATGCTTGGCTTAGGCAGTACATCGACTGAAACTTATTTACCCAAAAGGGTAATGAGTTGATTAGTCAGCCATCCTACATAATTGAAGCATCCCCATTCTCGTTGAGGCAGAGAGGGTGGATTCTGGCATTGGCAGGTTGAGGAAAAGGAACTGAGAAAGGAGGTGGAGGTTTTGAGACATAAGAAGGGTAGCATGTCCTCTTACGATTGTGTTACCGAGGAGGTGTAGTGAGTAAGAGGTCATGGGGAATGATATGATAAGGTGATGAGGTAAGGCTTCTAGTTAGAGGCATTCGAGATCTTTTTAGAGAGAGAGAGAGTGTGTGCATGCATGCTCTAACCGGGGGTCGGGGGTTGTGAGGCAGTGCGGAGGGAAAGAGAGCATCTTAAACAGGCTCTATGCTCAGCACAGAGCTGGATGCAGGGCTCTGTCTCACGACCATGAGATCATGACCTGAGCTGAAATCAAGAGTTGGACACTTAACCAACTGAGCCACCCAGTCGCCCCTACTTATTGTTATATTTTATGGATATGTTTGCTATATCAGGAAGAGCCAAAATCTTTCATATGGAATCTTTATACTTTAGAAGCAAAAGAGGATCTTTTCAGTAAGAGTACTTTTAAGATGCTATCCATCTTCTTTAGTTGAGAATGATAGGCCACAGAATATTAAATTGTGGTAATGTGTTTATTTAAGTTACTCATATGTTCCACACCTTTTTATGGAAAAGGGAGGAGTGGATTCCTACATTTATTCATTAAACATTTTTTTAAAGATTTTATTTATTTATTTGAGAGAGAGAATGAGATAGAGAGAGAGCATGAGAGGGTTAAGGGTCAGAGGGAGAAGCAGACTCCCTGCTGAGCAGGGAGCCCAATGCGGGACTCGATCCCGGGACTCCAGGATCATGACCTGAGCCGAAGGCAGTCGCTTAACCAACTGAGCCACCCAGGCGCCCCTCATTAAACATTTTTTAATGCCTCTTGTGTGCAGGGCCTATGTTAGGTATGAGTGTACAAAAGTAATTGAATCATGGGACAAAGGGAAGACACACACATAAGTAAATAATTAAAAATTATTATACTTACCACAAAAAAAAGAAGTAATTATATGATGTGATGGAGGTGCTAGTTAATGCTAAGGTTGTAGTACTATTGCAATATATAAATGTATCAAATCAACATGTACACTTCAAACTTTAGCTACGCTGTATATCAATTACATCTCAATAAAGCTGGAGGAAAAAAGGGCTATTAGGCTGAGAAGTTCTAAATTCAGAAATTATATCCACCCTTAAAATTCACATGACACACTCTGAGAATGGATAGCATTAAATGCCAGTCTTTGAGACATTTTTTTGAACCAGAATATTTTTGTGTTAATCAGTGCTGCAATTGAGTTTTTTTTTTTTTAAGATTTTATTTATTTATTTGAGAGAGAGAATGAGAGACAGAGAGCGTGAGAGGGAGGAGGGTCAGAGGGAGAAGCAGACTCCCTGCCGAGCAGGGAGTCCGATGCGGGACTCGATCCACGGACCCCAGGATCATGACCTGAGCCGAAGGCAGTCGCTTAACCAACTGAGCCACCCAGGCGCCCCTGCAATTGAGTTTTAAAGTATATTTAAACCGAGAGTGGAGCAGAAATATTTTCAATGAAGGCTTTATGAGGATTTACATTTAACTTAAAAATAGAACTTACTCTGCTCTCCCAAAAATTGTTAGAGTAGATAACTCTAATTGATTTGCTGTCTTGTTTTGCCTGATTTTTCATAATTATGAATTGTTTTTGCATTACATGGAGGATTTTAACAAGGTTTCTAATTTTTTTTGTTCTTTTGATTAATTATTTTAAAAATATAGTCCCCCTCTGAGTCCTAAGTTTCAGTGTTTTTGTTTCTGTTTTACTTTTGCTGTGTTAGTTTTATATAATATCCATGTGGACTTTTTCCATCATGTAGTTTCAACTGAAGTAAACCTGATTCTGCATTTTACCGAGAGAGAAGCAAGTTTTCTCATCTATAAACAGAGATGCCAATAGTATTTCACATGGAAGGTTGTTGTGAGTCAATTTTTGTAGAGCATGTAAAATAATGTCTGACACATAGTAAGTGCTACAAAAATGTAGGTAAATGAAACTGAATTTGCATTACCCTTGATTTCATGCTTTGTGTCCTTGAGTGTTATGAACTAACCTAAGTCAGCTTGCTCTTGGCTTCTTTTTGGCAAATATTGGTAGCCATCCTGAAATTGTTGGGTGGCAGGTTAAAATGAAAGCTGGTTTGAGCTAAGTTATACCACACATAAAGACATTTATAAACTAAATATTTATTAGTAAGATAACATAAAAAAATAGAAAATAAAAACAAAACAAATATTTTACACTGCTCATTTTATAGTCTCTAGAAGATACAGTCTATCATCCACTGAGGTGCTTTGAGTACTACCTGGAATAAAAGGTTTGCTGGAGCCAAGTGCCAAAATTCTAGAAACAAGATATTTCAGTCTTGTAGCATTCTCTGACACTCAAAATCGGGGATTGAGTCATTAGCATCTGGTGCAAAATTTGAAGAGGTGCCAAAAAACTTAGTAATCAAGAGAAATATTTAAAGTCAATATTTTAAAAACTCAAGATGAATGCAAAATAATTTATTATGAGCAAAACGTCAAAATTTTAAATAAAGACAGACTGTTTAAATTTCTGCATTATTGTGCAATAAAAAAGTCAGTTCTGAGTAGCCAGTGGTTACTGGCCTTCCATAACAATTATGAAGGTTAACAATGGCATCCGATCCCATTATGCCAATGCAGGGTTTTATATATGGTCGTATTTTTGATTATAGAGATTCCATTAACTTTTTCCACTTGGTTCAAAATATGGGAGAACATTTTGGCTAATGCATAAAAGGGCACACTTGTTTTGTTACCAAGCTCAGGCTCCAATATGGCTGGACAGGGCACCACTCAAAGCCCTCAAGATTCATTTTTGAAGGCAAAGAGGGTAGAGTTTTAGTCCAAGGCATCATCTCTAAAGGCTGCTGACCTTTCTGGACTCTTCTTCCTTGTTTATGCGGTAGGAGTGAGTGTCTCTTCAAAAATACATGCATATATGTCTATGTCTATGATCTATCATCTATCTATCTATCTATCTATCTATCTATCTATCCATCCATCCATCTTTCTAGCCATGCTGTTTTAGCTAATTGAAATACTTTGAATATCATTAATTTAACTTTTGAGAGTTCATTTCCAACATTCATCATGCCAGTCCACAGGCCATTAAAAACCCATTTTTGCAATTGTGTGAAAATTAGCAGAGCAATAGCTTTCTGATTAGGACCCACACTGACCACTTCCAGGCCTGTATTCTTGATGGAAAGTTCATTGATCCTTCAAGCATGTGAACTTTTCGATTACAAATGGACTGCCCCTAGAGCTGAAGCTTAAACTAAGTGACACATACATAACACTATGTCTTCGATGGGGTATTTTAAAGTAAGTCACAGTGCAACACTGAATTTTAGTCAATATATTATTTGATCTAAAGTTGGACAGCACATGGCTGCTTACCTCCTAGGCTAATTTAAATATATGCCAAACATATAGAGAATGGGGTTCTGTTGACTTAAGCTGATATCTTATTTTGTCTCTACTATTTGGTTGTCTGAGATGCTAAAACACCATTATTATGGGACAAGGCATAATTTTTCTGTAGTATTTGGGCTCATCCTACATCCATACATATAATTTTTAAAAAGATTTTATTTATTTATTTGTCAGAGAGAGAGAGAGAGAGAGAGAGGCAGGGGGAGCTGCAGAGGGAGAGGGAGAAGCAGGCTCCCCACTGAACAGGAAGCCTGATGCTGGGTTGGATCCCAGGACTCTGCGATCATGACCTGAACTGAAGGCAGACGCTTAACCAACTGAGCCACCCAGGAACCCCCACATATTTTTTTAAAAAGATTTTATTTATTTGAGAGAGAGACAGTGAGGGAGGTAGGGCATAGGAAGGGGGACAAGCAGACAGTTCACTGAGCAGGGAGTCCACACAGGGCTCGATCCCAGCCAAGACCCTGAGATCATGACCTGAGTCTAAGTCAGACGCTTAATTGATTGAGCCACCCAGGTGCCCCCGTGTACGTATAATTTTTTTTTAATGAAGACTACATCTCCCATAGTTCTACAAACATTTCTCCTCCCTATTTCTTGCCTACTTATTTTCTGGGGGTCTTAGTCTATTTTTTTTTTTTACAGAAAGAGATAGATCAATTGAGGATGAAGGAAACTAATACTCAGGTTTCTGCACTCTAGCTGGAGAAAGGCACACACCTTGATTTCTGGTTGGTAAATACCTTGTGCTTCTGAGCCAGTCGCAGACAATGGGGTAGGGACAAAAGTTTCTTTTCTTCTTTCAAGCCAGCAGTTTGCATTGCTTGATTGTATATTTTACAGAGATGAGTAATTTTTCTTCCCAACTAGTTATCAGTTCAAATACTTCCCAGATTCTCACAATAAGATGACACCTAGTCCTAGTTAACTAATTTAGCCTTTCTCAAGTGTTTATGAAATTTCTTCTTCATGCTAGGTGCTGTTTTAGGCACTAGAGATACAGGAAAAAATATCCCCATCTTTACGGAGCTTAAATTATTGTTGTGCCTTTTGATTTTATTCTGAATAAGAATTCATGGGGCAGCAGTATGATGAACTGCTAGACAGATGTCATTTGAAGTCCAACCCCAAACATTTTAGGCATATCTAGTGAACTTCAATATTTAGGGTCATTATCAGTTTAATCGATTCTAATATCCATATGTTACCCCTTAATGAGATTAAACATTTTAAGTAAAACTGTATAGCATTTCACTTATTTCCTCCATGGACTTTCAAAATAATGTACTTTTTTAGCACTTTAATATTTCAAAAACATTTTAACCTATCTGCCACACTCAGAAAGATTGAGTAACCTCCCCAGGGGATATACCCAATTAAGTAAAGAAGCTGAAACTCAAACCCAAGTTTCCAGGACTTTCCACAGTGATGCATGATTCATCAGGTTCACAGGACAACCAATAATAAACTCTTCCACCAAAACAATTTTAGTTATATATTTCACAACTGAGTCAGACGATGGAGTTTTTTGAAAATTGCCTGTCGGTATTTCAAAATATTGTGTTTATTCAGGAAGCCTCTTGTGTCTGTCATATTAGATTCTGCCTGTTCTGAGAGCTCAGAATCAGCACTCCTCAGATGCTACATGCCTTCTTATAAAGAAATACTCCATGGTTATTGCTGAGTTGAAAACACAACCAACACTAAAGCTGCAGGATGTTGTCTTGACCTGCTTCTGTTAAATTAACACTTCTATTGTATATCTTGGTTTGCTTTTTCTCCTCACCAAAATATAATTTAGGAATCAAGCAAGCAAGAGTTTATCCGTTTTCTATTGCTTCAGAGTAGGTAAAATGTAACCTTTCAAGTATAAGAGAGTTTTGTTCAATCTTGACTTTTACGTATTAAATGCATCGTTACCTTTAATATGTTGCTAGAAAACTTTTTTATCTTTCTTTAACAGCTCATTATGTATTTAATGGGGCTCAGTCAATTATCCATTTAACATAGTCTATTGAACAACCATTTTATGCAAGCTACAAAATTAGTTCCTATACACCTGATTATTCCAGTTTATGGAATGGTCTTCAAGTTTCTGCACTGCTTCTGGGCCCCCAGAACATCTGATATTTAAAAAGGACCATCATTTGGACATCCATGCACCAATCCTTTTGTTCACAGGGGAAAAGTCCTACAGCTGCATGAAGAAATAAGGATTATACTGGAAAACACACACACGCACACACACACACACACACTCTATGTGTGTATATATATATATATCTCCAATACATATTATGCCACCGATCTTTCTTAAGAAGCAATAAATAATATAACTGGTACACACACATGCACTTACACACACATTAAGGTACCCTCATGAGAGAAAAGGCTTCTTATTCAAAGATAATGTGAGCTGGAAAGAAACATTTCTGTATTGTTTTAGGAAGTCGGTTAAATTGTGTGTTTGATCAAATTGCGCAAGCATCTCCTCGTATATCCAAAGACATAAAAATGAGAAATGACAAAATCCAAATCTCTTTTCTCAGTTTCTACCAATATAGTTTTTTTAAAAGCTACTGAAATTATTTTTCAACCATCATGTAATAATTATTTCCAGCAAGCATCACTGATGTATGTTAAAATGCTGAAACTATGATCTCAAAGTACCTCCCAACAAATTACAAGTTAATTATAAAAATTAAGAGTAACTTTCTCATAGAGAAACCTGGCCGATGCCACCTTAACCAAATCTTAATCTTTAAAGTCATTAACAAACAGCTGAGCATCCTGTTGTGATTCATTAATGACACGCTACCCCTGCCTAAGATGTGTAGTGTAAATGAATGTACACTTAAGGAAACATCAGACAAATCCACATTGAGAGACATTCTGTGAAACAGCTGGTCCATAATCTTCAAAAAGATTAATGTCGTGAAAGCAAACAAAAGACTAAGGAATTATTTTAGATGAAAGGAGACCAAGGAGACCTGACAGGTAAATGCAGTGCAAAGTCCTGGACTGGGACAGAAATTTCCAAAAAGAACTTGATTGGGATAATGAGTGAAGGTTGAAGATAAGATGTAAATTGTATAATATTGCATTCATGTAAAGCTCTACATTTGATAATTATCTGTAGTTAGGTAAGAAATGTCCTTGTTCTTGGAATACACACTGAAGTAAGTATTGAAGGGTAAAGAGCATGGTGTTTGCAACTGTCAAATAAGTCAGGAAAAAAAAAAAAGCCTAGCACACACACACACACACACACACACACTCAAATACATAAGCATAAAATAAAATGTTAAAAAGTAAAATAAAATATGAAAACTTCCAAGCTAAAAACCGAAACAAAAGTGAAACTTATTGAAACAACAATGGTTGTTATTCCCAGCAGTCTGTGGCCTGAGAAATAACAGAATACTTTAAACCAAGTGATAAAGATTAGGGACAAAACTGTCAGATTTGTTTTATTTACACTCTTCTTACTCTCTAAAAGGTCCACTTTTTTTGCTTCGGTGTCATAAACTATTACTTTTTTTTTTAAGATTTTATTTATTTATTGGACAGAGAGAGACACAGAGAGGGAGGGAATACAAGCAGGGGGAGTGGGAGAGGGAGAAGCAGGCTTCCCGCGGAGCAGGGAGCCCGATGCGGGGCTCGATCCCAGGACCCCGGGATCATGACCTGAGCCGAAGGCAGACGCTTGATGACTGAGCCACCAGGCGCCCCCATAAACTATTTCTTAATTGCTTTAGGTAGCTTACGAACTTTTGCATAGAAGGAAACTTCATTATGCTTTCTTGAACTTCTTTCTCTCTTGCTATACTCACCATTCAGGCAGATGGTTCTGTGGCTCTATAAGGGACCATGGATTTCACACAGCACCATCCTGGTGCCTTTATGTCATCTCCATTCACACAGGGCATGTTTAGCATTGCTTGTAAGGAGGCTGCCTGAACCATGGTAACCCTGTAACTCAGTAAGCAGTGGAAAGGAGATGGTTCATTCTTTCTAGGGGCATGTTGTGAGGGAATCGGCTTTCATTACAGGCTTTCTTCTCCTGGAGGTGATAAGGATTAGATGCTGTAAGCACTGGGTACAGTCTATCTGTTCTCCCAAAAGGCCAAGTTCAAGATCTGTAGGAACTATGCTTCTTACTTCCCCACAGCCATTTTCAGTGTCTTTCTGAGCCTTTAAAATTGATAACCTTTCTAGCGTGGCTTCTTTCCATTTTCAACATCTCTTTAAGGCATTTTCATCCCTCTATTTAAATGATCCTGAAAAAATGCTTTCTTTCTTTCCTATATTAATGCCGCAATGAGTAGCCGGAAGCCATGTGACTGGGAGCTACATTTTCCTGGGGGAAAGGAACTGCTTTTCTCACATTTCCCTTTAAAGCTTAGAGGAGAAGGAAAATGTAAAGCTTTCTTTTGTGTTTGCGGTTGTGATGACCTAATGTCTTACACAAAATCAAATACACTAATTTATATTTTCAAAATTTTAAGTTTTTAGTGATAAAAACTGGCAGGTTATAATGAAAGAACTTACCCAGCACTACTTTAAAGAGTATTTTCATAGTATCAGTGACCTGGGATCTTCCTCATTTCCTGGGATCTTCCTCATTTCCTGGTGCTATTACGTCATTATCGCTGAAAGAACAACAGGGATTTAGCAACAGGGGATTTTTGTGGTACCCATTTTCCACTGCAGAGTTTTAAAGCAGACTTAATCAGCCCTACTGTGTCTCTTTTACTGTCAAAGTCACTGCAGACATGTTTCCCTTAGATTGTATTTCTCTTTGAAGCATCTGGAATTTATAATTAAACACTAATATTTGCAGGAGGAAAGGTTTGAAAATCTGGCTTTTGTTGCAAATGAAGAAGCTCTTTGGCGTGGAGGTAATTATGAAAAAACGTCTTTGTAATTTGTAATAAGAAGTTGGGGCCTTGCCCGAAAGTCCAAGAAATGGTTCTTTTCTTTTCTTTTTTCTTTTTCTGCATGTTTAGCATTAGTTTTTGTTTGTCTGAATATAGATGGAAGGACTTGAAATTCCCAGTACCTACTCTATCCCTGGAATTATGTAATCATAGCAACATTAGAGCTTGAAGAGAGTGTAGTTAATGCCAGATAATGCTGACAAACATTTTCCAAGGTCACTCTTTCTAAAATTTATCTACCTAAGAAAGCACCTATGATATAGCCTCAAGACAGTCTTTTTCCATTGTCTCATTCATAACCACCTTCTCCCATTATACAAAAAAAGACAGTATTCTCATCTATCCAAGATCTTTCTATGGCTCATGACCCCCACTGTGTCAAAATTTCCCAGGTCCAAAATAAAGGGTCACTTAGAAGTACTGCAATGTTGAAAAAGTGAATACCCTTTAATGACTGAATAACAAATCCTGTTGTAAGTGAGATAGTTACTTTCAATACATGGATAGATTTTTAAAAATAACAGAGATAGATTATTAAAATAAACAGAGCCTTAAGCAGCTGCTTTAAATTCCTTCGGACCCAGCCTTGTTCCTTACCTCCTTAGTGTGGGTTCTGCCCCAAGCAAATAGATTTCCCAGAAAGTGAGTCCCTGTTGTATGTCTGGCTCTGGGAGAGCCAGATACTGCATGGATTCCTAATGACGTGACCCTCTTCCTTAACTGGGTTCCTAAGTACCAATAACTTTCCAATTCAGGACTGAGAAATGTGCCACCTTGCTCCCTCCTGAGTTGTGTGGAGGAGGGGAAGGCAGCTGAGAGATTAGGGATTGGAACCAGTTTTATAGCATGGCATTTTGAGGAGAGAGATGCAAAGCCGAGTCCCTGTGGAAAACTAGAAAAGAAGGGGATAGGCAGCAGCCTGAGACAAGGAATAGAGGATGAAGCCAGAGCAGAAAGCTGAGTGCAGCCCTCTTAGCGTGGAGCCAGGGGCCACAATCTCTTGCCACAATCTCTTGAGGGAGTTTGGTAGTTAATGTTCTTTAAAACATGGGTAATCATTGACATAGCAGTTAAAACAAATAATATAACAAATAATATAACCATTTACTTAGTATTAGAAATCTAGGCTGTTTCCAATGCTTTACCATAACAAATAATGCTATAAGGGATATTCTTATACATTAATCTTCGAGTAGATTTTTTATTATTTTCCTAGCATCAGTTTCTAGAAATGGAATTACTGGATCAAATGATGTGAAAAATTTTGTTGATACCGTTTTTCTCCATATAAGATTTTATATTCCAATTTATACCTTCACTAGTAAAGCAGAGTACTCACTTTACCAAACAATGATTATTATCATTTCAAAAGACTTTCAACCGTGGGATCGATGACAGTGCGATTTTATTACGCATTTCTTTGAACAAATCATTTTTGATGTTGAGTAGTAACTTCTGAAAAAAAGTAAGAAGCAGGACTACTCTGGATTGAACTAGAGTATGTTTTCTGAAGTGTCTCTCCATCTCCATTTCATACACAAACTAAAAAACTGGCTGCACCTGATGATTAGATTATGTGCTAGAAGGATTGTAGATTCTAAATCCTGAGCCACCTTCTTCCCCCATGTTCCATTCCTCAAAGGCATTCCTCATTATTACACATTCAGTCCAACTGCAGTACTGTAAACACCACCCTCCGGAACAGAGTTGATCACTATGTAAAATCAGCTTCTCCTTCTCAGTAATACAGCATTGTTATGATCATTGTTATTTTTCTCGGGGTTTCAACAATAACCATAGGCTTTTAAAATAACCTAGTCTTGATTAATATATAATCAATTTTGAAATTACTCTTACACTTTGACAACATTTAAAATTCAGGCCCATATTGTTTGAAACTGTATTCTGTTATGTTCTTAATTTGTTTTCCCCTCAAAATCCTTTTTGACATTCTAGACCCAAATATGCATCCCGCCTTCCTTGGTTATATCATAGCTTCCAAATGAAAATGTGGCGCATGTGAAGATGTGTGCGTATCTTCCAAAAGGGTAGTACATGAAATATCCCAATGCCAAATCAGAGGGTAATTTTGATTCTTCAAGGCCAACTTTTAGAAAGGCTCTGGGGGCACCTGGGTGGCTCAGTCATCAAGCGTCTGCCTTCGGCTCAGGTCATGATTCCAGGGTCCTGGGTCAAGCCCCACATGGGGCTCCCTGCTCGGCGGGAAGCCTGCTTCTCCCTCTCCCACTCCCCCTGCTTGTGTTCCCTCTCTCGCTATGTCAAATAAATAAATAAAATAAATAATTTTTCTATCTGTCAAATAAATAAATAAAATCTTAAAAAAAAAAAGAAAAAGAAAAAAGAAAGGCTCTGGAATCAGCTCCGCACAAGGCTTGGTTGCACCTCCAATGGAGATGCCGGCATCGGGATGTTAGGACCTGATACTCTTCCACATTTAAATCGATAGCATTATGGACTGAATGTTGGTATCCCCTCAAAATTCTTCTGTTGGAATTCCAACTCCCGACGTGGTGGTATTAGGAAGTGGGTACTGTGGGAGATAATTGGGTCAGGAGGGTGGAGCCCCAAGAATGGAATTAGTGCCTTTATAAGAAGAGACAGGACAATTTGCTCTCTTATTCTCCAACTTTGTGAGGATACAAGGAGGAGATGACCATCTGCAAACCAAGAAGAGTGCTCTCACCAGACACTGGATCTCCTGGCACCTTGATCTTGGGGTTCCCAGCCTCCAGAATGGTGAGAAATGAATTGTTGCTTAAGCCACACAACACAGTCTATAGTTTTTTTTTGTTTTTTGTTTTTTGCTTTGTCATGGCAGTCCAAATTAAGACACATAGCAAAATCCTCTTGTTCTAATCCCTTTCTTATCCAGCATCTTTCTTATGGTTTGACTTCCCAGGTAGCTGGAATTCTTGCTGGCTAAGCTGATAAATAGTTTGATCTGCTTAGTGCTCACATTTATTTTTGCAAGTCAATCCACTGACATTTATTTTTAATTTTAAAAAATAGGTGTCAAAGTTCCTTGAAAGGGCTGATAAAAAAAAAACATCTTAAACATGCTTTAACACAAAGGATGTGTATCAGAGATTTTAAGAACTCAGCTTTTAGATCTGGACAGCTGGGGTTCAAATCTCATTTCTGCTACTTATTAGCTGTATGACCTTGGTAAGTTTGTGAGCTTTGGTTTTCCTAATCAATAAAATATGATTAGCAATACAATTTATATCACAAAATTATTGTATGTATTAAAGGAATGAATATTTATTGAGTGCTTTCAAAAGTGCCTGGCAAAAGGTAAGCACTACATAACCATAAGTTAGTATGAGTAAATAAATGCTGTAATTGTGTACACATGCAAACTAATCTCTTAGTTTCCCTTTCACTCCACATCTCATTCTCAAACCTTGTATCTCTAACATCCAATTTTTTCACATTCTTTTAGTAGGCTCATTGTTTCGTTTTGATTATTCTGTTTAGCTCAATTGGAAGGAAATTGACATTTGTATATTTTCAACCTGGAATGAAGCAAGTTTCCATATATGGATCTTACCAAATATCTCTTTGAAAGAATCTATGATAAAAATCTGTAACTTCGTATTGCCGAAGGCTTTCAGAAGAGGAAGGTGATGACAAAAAGGTAAATACAGCCAAGCAATATGTGACCTACTTGGTGAGTATTGGATGCATAGAAGGATGCATAGATAGGAATAGGCAGACAAGTGTGTGGATAACAAAGGCAGGTATCCTATAAAATATCTTGCACTATCCTGTGAGGAGAATTGGTTCAGATCTCAGGGCCAGATTAAGTCAGAGCCGCTACATTTCTTCTAGTACAACCCATTTCTGAGATGAACAATGATGTGACTATAAATAATTTATAGCGTATTAACTAACAATCTCTGCCCAGGAAGAACAGATTTACTAAATGCTATTTTAGATATCATTTGATGGTCTTTGGTCAGTGTTAAATTTTTTTTTTCAAGATTTATTTATTTGTTTGACACAGAGAGAGAGACAGCGAGAGAGGGAACACAAGCAGGGGGAGTTGGGAGAGGGAGAAGCAGGCTCCCGGCTGAGCAGGGAGCCCGATGCGGGTCTCGATCCCAGGACCCTGGGATCATGACCTGAGCCGAAGGCAGACGCTTAACGACTGAGCCACCCAGGTGCCCCAGTGTTAAATTTTTTTTAAAGTGCTTCCAACAAAAGCATTTGAACTTTCAAGAATGACTCTTCCTAATGCTTACATTAGAAAATAAATGACATGCAAATTATATGCAATTCACAAAATTCCTGCTTGTGAATAATTAGCTGAGTTCACTGGAAGCCTAAGATGTAACAAACACCATCAGTTCTGCTGTTACCACACGACATCTTCCTTTTCCTCTTCTCCTTATTTATTTGTTTATTCTGTATCTTGGCACTTTCTTCTAAGTCCTGGTGTTAAACATGAAGCGTTTTCCAAGTGTGAACTTCAGACGGTATTCCTCTCCCTCTGTAGGCTGCACAATGCCCACCCAGAGTGAGTATTACTGCTGGAAGCCTTCCCGTTCAGCAGCTTCAGGATCTCCTTTTCTTTCTGGCTTTTGAGATGCTTTGTCAGCTCTTGAATGCCGCCTCTTTGGTTGCCTTTGTGGAGACAGATTGTGTTCAGATGTGATTTAGTTGTAAGCTGATTGCCGCTCCATGTGTGAAGAGAGCATGACCAGTTCGCGGGCAGCCAGTCCGCGCGCCCCCAGCCTGTTACATCAGCATCGCATGATGGGGAGCTGGGCAGCACCCAACAGTCTCCCCTTGTTGCTTTTTCTTTTTCTTTCGTTTTTTTTTTTTTTCCCTTTTTTTGGTCTTTCAAAAAAAGACAAGAAAGCCTGGGAAAAAGAGCAAGACATGCTTGCTTTTCCATGAGAATCGCTGAATTCACTATAATGACGACACTATATATATATATATATATATATATATATATACACACACACACACACACACACACACACATATATATATATATACATATTTTTCACTGAGGTTCTAAAATGGGAGGGGGAAGTAAAGGGAGATAGAAGATGAAGAAAAATTTACGGTGTGGTGAGAAATGTGTCCACGATATCAGCCTTGCCTGTGTTGGGACTTTATTGGCCCCTCCCCCTCACAACTTCCTCCCCATTTTTCCGGTGGTTATAATAACTTTTATCTAGAAAAGTATTTGTGCATTAGCAGAGCAAAGACAAAGAAAATAACACTTCTGTTTGTCTTGGTTTTGATCAAAGAAGTAGAATGTTTCTTCCTGTTTTCTTAACATTCTGGATAATCTCTCTTCAGATCTCATATTACATTGCTTACGGTAGATTGCATGATTTAAATAAAAGGTAGCTGGTACCCCTTGCCTCTCTTGTGTCATTCCTCATCAAGGGCACAAACTGGTCTGGGGAGGTGTATTGCATGTGACACCCTGGTTTTCCTGTTGCTACCACCTGAGGACTATCACACTGACCACCTTCTTTCCCAGATAAACGAAGCAATAATATGCCCTATGTCCTACTGAAACAACTATAGTCAATACAGATGGCCCATTTCAACAGTACTTGGACTCTGAGTTTGAACATTTGATCAAGAAAGTTTTTAAAATAAGGAGCTTCCTTCTGCTGAGGTCCACTAACGTCTCCATAACATGTAGATCAAACTCCTGAGAGCACTTCTCACTGCTTATCTAAGACAGAATTGCAGAAATCTCTTTTTGATCACATGGAGCTAATAATGGTATCCTTGCTGATAGTACTTTTCATAAATTAAAGAAGAAAGCAACCGTGTTAAAAGTATTAAAGTATGCTTTCTTATACTTCTGAGAGAGAGATTACTCTTGCAGAGAACACTTGTTACAGTTATGAAGCAGAGGCACCAAATCACAGACCTCAAATCTTTTTGTCACTTTTAATAAAGCTCATTTATAATATTCCTTTATTTGAGTCTCCTCTCCCTGGGGAGGGGAGACTCCTAACTTTATCGTTAACAACTGAAATGTTAATGAGAATATCTTTACATATTATTTAATACATTCTGCTAATTTGATTACATAAGTCAAATAACATTCTCATTGCAAAAAAATTAGAAAATGCAGAAAACATAAAGGAGAAAACTATCCCATCATTCCACTACTTAAAGGAAACCTCTTTTAATGATCGCCTTATTTGTTGGTTGATAGAGTATTTGGGAAAGGGACCTGGAAGGCGTCCAACCTGCCAAGTTGATCCTGGCACTTTTCCTTTGTAACACTTGTCACAGATGAAATAATTTCATTCTTTTGTGTGAATTCTTTTTGGAGGGTCTATCTGTCCCTCACTAATATATATATAAGCTCCATGAGGACAGGTGCCTTTTCTGTTTTGTCCACTGTTGTATTTCCAGAACCAAGAATGTGCCCCATTGAACTTATCCTGTTTTTTTTTTAATTTTTTAAAAGATTTTATTTATTTATTTGACAGAGAGAGAGACAGTGAGAGAGGGAACGCAAGCAGGGGGAGTGGGAAGGGAGAAGCAGGCTTCCCGCGGAGCAGAGACTCGGATGCAGGGCTCGATTCCAGGACCCTGGGTTTATGACCTGAGCTGAAGGTGAATGCTTCACCAACTGAGCCACCCATGCGCAACCTATCCTGTTTTTTTTTTTTTTAAGATTTTATTTATTCATTTGACAGAGAGAGAGAGAGCACAAGTAGGCAGAGTGGCAGGCAGAGAGGGAAGGAGAAGATGGCTCCTCGCCGAGCAGAGAGCCTGATGCTGGGCTCGATCCCAGGACCCTGGGATCATGACCTGAGCTGAAGGCAGATGCTTAACGCAGATGTTTAAGTGACTGAACCACCCAGGTGCCCTGAACTTAACCTGTTTAGCAATTTTGCATCCTGGTATTTAAAGCAGCATTATAAGCATAGTATTTCCCTAGGCTTTTATAGGGGATTCTTTAAATAATGCTGCAAAATCAAATGCTAAGGGTATTGAACATTATGCTTTTGAGTGCTTAGTACAAGATTCCTTTGTGTTTGTTATTAGATGATTGTCCTGTTATTGCATTCCTTGTATCATCCCTTTAAAGCTCCTTTTCTTTGGTTTCCATTGCCAAGAATGGCATGGATGGATGGCTGCGCCTTTCTTCAGCAAATCCTTCTGGCTTTACTGATTTTTCAAGCCTGCCAAATTCCTGCACAGGGCCTTTGCACAAGCTATTCCCTTGCCTGGGAGATTCTGTGCTCTTCAGAGGACGGTGCCTTCAGCTCTGAGCTTGACTGTCAGCTACCCAAAGCAGGCTTTCTTGACAATGCTATTGGAGTTTATGTACTGTTGTATCTGTTGTATGTACTGTTTGTATCTGTTGTATGTACTGTTTGTACCAGGACAAAGTTTATCACTGTTGAATATTTTAATTATTTTTCATGCATATGTCTGTTACTTCTGTTCCTCTAGCTTTTACTAGAATGTTTTCATGAGAACATGAAACTCATTTTGTTCACTGTGGTCTCCTGTAGAGAGAAGAAATAAATTAGACTACGCTTCATCTGAGAAACATTGACTAGATTTACATGCCCTACCATGTTGTGTGCTAAATACTAGGAATTTGAAGAAGACTATGAGACCCTCCCTGTCCTTGGGGCTGATAAGCTAGAAGAATTTATTTATTCCAGCACAAATACATATTGGGCCCCTGATATCCGAACAGGCATTGTGTACATTGCCAGGGATATTGCCCTGAATGAGGAGAGATTTGGCAAGTGTGGGCGGTGGTACAGTTCTAGGTGATAAAGACAGAGAATAAAAAACACAAATAATTAGATAATTACAGTTTTGGTAAGTGGTACAAAGCAAATAACTATGGATTATGAGAACATAGCCAGGATTGACCTTGGATGATTTTATGCATTCCAGATACCCTTACCTGCTATTCTGCCAGAAAATGAGAAAATCAGGTGTGTTTATTTAGTGCTCTTTGGATATATGACATAGATACCTTTTCTCTCCTTGTTTCTTTAGCAGCCACATATATTTCCAACCAGAGACACCCACATATATCAGTGGAGTTAGGCCAAAAAAAAAAAAAAAAAAAAAAAACTCCTAGGTTGATTTTACTTTAAGATAATAATAGCCAGCACTAAGAAGCCAACCTGTGTGTCTATTCATGTTCCCCTTTTCCAAAAATAAAGTTCTGTGAGACATGAATGTGGATTAAACATTCTGAAATAAGTCAAATGCCAGGACTAAGAAAAAAATACTCTAGAGTAGAAATTAATGCATTTAATCCCATAAAAAGGATCTCATTAAAGTCACTTAAATATCTGATCATGAAAAAAGGATTTCTCTTGCCTATGATAGTAGGCTTCATTTCACAATGGTAACATGGAATTTGGGAGTTTTTATTCTGAAGTGCTGTGCTAAGTGACTAAAATATTATCCATACCTTTTGATGACACTTTAATTTTTTCAAACCAACAAAATGGTGAGTGAATTTTATTGGGGGGGCAGGAAAACTTACAATAAAGTAGCTTAAAAGAGAATTCTCTCTTGTGTGAATACTTTATTGACTAGTAGCTGTATGTAACTCTTTACTGCCCTCCCCTGATCAATTTTAGAAAGGCTGCCTCTTTCAGAGAAAATTAAACTCCTCCATCATTAGGAAAATAAATTCGGTCATTTCCTCTAATGGGTGAATTTAAATGGCCTCTTTTCTGGGAGGCAGTGTCTCCCATGCCTCAAATTGCTGTACATATTAGCTTCTCCCCAAAATTAATAACAAGGAAAGAAACCACAGCATTTAATTAACACTATCTCAGAGCCCTGGGAATCTCTAGATTGGTCCTAACTTTCTTCCCTTTCCAGAAGCATTGCTCTGTCTCATTAAAAGAATATAGAGGTGGGAATAAATAAATCGAACGAAGCTCCCTCCTTCATATAGTCTTCACACAAAAGGGTCTTTCTATTGAAATTGTGGGGAATTAATGAATTCCCAGTAGCTCGAATACAACTTTATGGGCTAGACATTGCTCTACCTTCTAGCTGGCCTATGAATTTTAAAAGAGGAGGGTGGGTGATCAGGGGTCCCATTTAATTTAGAATCATGGAATATTAGGGCCAAAAGTGAAGCAGAGGTAAACAAATCTAGTGCTAGCCCTTGAATTAAAATGTGAAGAAACTGAGACTCAGAGAGTGAAGTGAAGCTCAAAGTCACACAACGAAAAACAGAGGTTGATTCAACTACCTCTGATTTCTTTTCTACGCAGATCCCACCACACCACCTGGGTTTGGAAAAACCTCTCCCCATCTTCTGTGTGTGGACCTGGGTTTCGGTTTTCCTCCTTCTTTAAAACCTTAATGCTATTGTGCTGCCCTCTGGTGACAAGGAACATGTACTACAGCTACAGGACTAGGTCAAGCCCGTTCCTTTCTCTTTCATTCAACAAACATTTATTGAGGTCTACTAACTGCCTGCCATTGCTCTATGCACTGGAGTTTCAGCAGTAAAAACAAAATACAATGTTCCTCCCCTCGTGGAGCTTATGTCCGAGTGCAGAGAGAAAGACAGTACCCACATGATATAATACATGAGGACTGTGAACAGCAATACATCCGGGAAGCAGGTAGGAGTGTGTGGGCAGAAAGTTGCGACTTTATTAATAGTGTGTTCAGGGAAGGCTTCAGTGAATATGACATTTGTGAAAAGATTTGAAGGAAACGAGGGAATAAATCATGATCGTGTCTGGGGAAAATGACCTAGGAAGAGGAAATGCGAAAATGTTGAGGGGAGAGAGTCCTTCCTCTGTCTGAGAAGGCCAGTGCACCCTGAGCTGAGTGACAGGGAGGGCACGGGGGACAGGACAGAGCAGGGCAAAGATTGGGGAGAGGAGGGCCCTACGAAGCCTGTGGGCTGGAGCAAGAATTGGGCTTTTCTCTTGATGAGATGGGGAACCACTCGGGCTTTGTGAATAGAAGTGGGACGTGAAGCGCCCTATGTTTTTACAGGATTCCCGTGACCTCTGAGTTGTGAATACACTGTGGTGTTAGGAGCCGAGAAGCCAATTAGAAGGCTGAGGCAGAGTGATGGAGGTGAGCACCATGGAGAGAGCTATGGAAGGAAGATTTTGGACATGTTCTGATGTTAGAGCCATGATTTGACGTAGGATGTGTGCGAAAAAGACATGTCAATGTCCATTACAAAATTTTTGACCTTAAGATGGAAGGATGGAGCTGTCATTAAAATGTGATATGGAAAGGCTGAGCAAGAAGCAGATTTTGAGGAAAAATTCAGAAGCTCAGTTTGGGATATTTTCATTTTTATATTTATCCTCATATTTACTACTTATGGTACTCTTCATTCACTTACATAGATCCAAATTAGCAACTGTCTGGTGTAATTTTCCTTCTATCAGAAGAACTTCCTTTAATCTTTCTTTTAGGGCACTTCTGTTGGGGATTAATCCCTTCACTTTTTCTTGGTCTGAAACAATCTTTATTTCAGTTTCATTGTTGAAAGTTATTTTCATTGGATATAGAATTCTAGGTTGACAGTCCTCACCTTTCCTTCCAATACATTCAGTCGCCTTGTTGTCTTCTGGCTTTCATAGTTTCTGACAATTCTATTGTCATGCTCTGAATTTATTACGCCTTTTTCCCCAGCTGCTTTTAAATCTTCTTTATCACCAGTTTGCAGCAATTTGATTTTGATGTGTGTTGGTGTGGTTTCTTTTTCTTTGGGGTTCTTTGAGCTTCTTGGAGATGTGGGTTTATAGTTTTCATCAAATTTAGAACATTTTTGGTTATTATTTCTTCAAGGACTTTTTCTATCACTTCTCCTTTCTGGGTTTCCAGTTACACTGTGTTAGATTGCTTGATATTGCTTCACAGGTCATTGCTGTATTGTTCATTTTTTTTTTTTTTTGAAGTCTTCTTCTCTCTGTGCTTCAGTGTGGGTATTTTCTATTGCTTTAAGTTCACTTCAACACCTTTAGTTGACTGATCTTTTCTTTTGTAGGGTCTAACCTGTGGTTAATTTCTTCCATATTTTTCATTTCTGATGTTATACTTCTATCTCTACAAATTACATTTGATTCTTCCCTCATAATTTTCATGTTTTCTTCCACCTTCTTGAGTATGTGGAGTATAACAGTGTTTGAAATTCATTGTCTGCTAATTCCACCATCTCTGTAAATTCTAGTTCTGTTGCTACTGATTGACTTTCCTCCTGGTGATAGATTATATATCCTGCTTATTTGTTGCCTTTTTTTGAAAACTGAGGACAAATATTATGAATTTTATGTTGTTGGGTGCTAGACTGTGTTGTATTCATTTTAATAGTGCTGGACACTGTTCTGGCATGCAGTTAAGTTACTTAGGATCTGCCTTAAGCTTTGTTAAGGTGAGTCCAGAGCACCCTTTAGTCCAGGTCTTATTTGTCCCCAACATTAAGGTGATACTCTTCTGAGGATATTACCCAATGCTCCACGTATTACAAGGTCTTTCTCCTTTGGCTGGTGAAAATATTAAGTTTTCTCAACCCTGTGTATCCTTTTCTATTAAAATTGTTCTGCCTATTGCTTTTGGAAGATTCCTTCTCCAATCTCAGTTAGTTTCCTTTCACCTACATTCATATCAGCACTCCAACAAGACTTGAATTGTCGCTGTGTAGCTCCCTCTTCTCTGGGATCTGTCTTACAAATTCTAGCTGCGTTAGACTCTCTGAACTCAAATCTCTGTCTTCTCAACTCCATTGGGCTCTGTCTAGTTTCCTTCTCATTGCTCTACAGCCTGGAACCTCTCTTCAGGCAGTTAACTATGGCAAGCGTGGGCTCACCTTGTTTGTTGCCCTTCTCTTGGGGATCACTATTCACACTTCCTGTTGTCCAGTGTCTAAAAATTCATTTCATATTTTTTTTCTGGTTTGCTAGTCTTATTATGTTGGGCTGCTTGGTGGCAGTGGTTCAATCCAATCCCTGTTGTTTCATCTGAGCACGAATCAGAAATCTCTAGGGCTAAAATGCTAGATGTGTCTGTTGAACATGCAAGGGAAGGTGATTAGATATACGCGATTGGAATTTAGGGGATCCAGAGTGGAGATAAACATTTATAATATAAATTTATCACCTCTTGCCTCGGATAATTTCCTCCCATCTTTGGCTCCAGCCCCCTTATCAGAACTAAATTGTTCCACATTCTATCCTATCAGGTCTCAACTAAGAAAGAGACAAACTAAATAAAATAGGATGATAGAGTGTCATGGAGTTACTCTTTCCTGCTACATATTTCTATGTTGATAAGGCCCACCCTGGGTCAATATCTTTGCCAAGAAAGCACAAATAGATTTTACCTGAAGTGCCAATTCCTGTGTATTAATAGTAGCCTCCTGAAGGTTATGTATAGAAGGAATCCGAGGCCATGCCCAGGCTCAGGAGGAGAGAGTGCCATGATTGATTACTAATTTCTGTTGTGGCAGCGGGAGAGAGAATCCTGTGTGTTTACTTCACTTGTCTTACCATAACATAATAAATGGATATATTTGGGCCACATGACATGTAAATGACACAATATAGACTATCAACTATTCTGCTTTCATTGATAGAGATATTAATTAATTATTTCTGAGGAATAATTCATTAGTATATCCTTCCAACCCCAAATTAGTCAAGAACACAAATGTCTGTTTCATCTTCCCTAGTGGTTGGAAAACAGAACATTTTCTTATGCAGACAATAGGTAGTTTCATTTGACATAATGGAGGATGGTGCCAACAGGCTAAAGAAACCTCCCTTCTCTCCATTCTGTCTTGTTGGACTCATCACTAGGACCTCACTGTCTTTCCTGTAGCAGGAGCAATCTAAAAGGACAAACGTCATTCTGTAACCTAAGAGTTAAGATTTACCTGTAACATCAGAGCTAAACCTTCTTTAGATTATCCTAAGATGTATATTCAAGCTTTTTTTCCTTTCTTTCTTTTCTTTTTTTTTTTTTTTTGAGAGAGAGAGAGGTGGGGTAGGGGCAGTGGGAGCGAACGAATCTTAAGCAGGCTCAAGGCCCAATGTGGAGCCCGACGTGGGGCTCAGTCTCACAACACTGAGATCATGACCTGAGCTGAAATCAAGAGTTAAATGTTTAACCCACTGAGCCACTCAAGTGTCCCTTTCAAGCTTGTTTTGAATAGTGTTTGAATATAATAAGCTCTCAATGAGTATTTTTCATGAATGCATTAATGTGACTTTTCCACAGCCTATTTCCATTACTGTGATACTTCAGCCCATGTTTAGCATTTTCCTTGGAGCAAAATGTTGACACATTGGGCTCATCTCAGGAAACCTGGGGACACCTCAGCCACATAAAAGCTACTAACTGGGGCAGGTCAGTTTTCTTCAAAAAGGTGAACTTAAACTAGCTGCCAGAGCCCAGCATAACCAGGAGGTTCCATCATTCTGCACAGATCACCTCTCATAATTCTTCTTCAATTGACTCAAGTAGAATTAGGTGCACAAGGAAATTGTGTTTGCAGTTCAAGTTTAGTTCAGCTTGACAAACATTTAATTAGAACTTGCTCTGTGGCATGGTTTCTCCACCTTAGCATTATCGACATGGTGGGTTGTCTAATTCTTTGTTACACAGCACCATCCTATGCATTGTACGATGTATAGGAGCATCCCCGGCCTCTGCCCACCCAAATCACCCCCTTTAGTCTTAATAATGTTTACAGACATTGCCCAATGTCCCCAGGAGTAAAATCACTGCTGCTCGAGAATTGTTGCTCTACACCCTCACCTTTGTCAATAAACCCTCTTGAATGGTCTTATTTTAAGTGTGACATCTGTATCCTGTTGGAATTATGGCTGATACACAGGTGTGTGCTAACTGAACTCAATGTTCACTTTGTAAGGTACAAGGAGAGATAAGTATTTGGTCTTAAAGTATTTGGTTAACTTATAATTTTAAAAAATCACTTTGTCTAATAGAACATGTGTTTGAAGTGCTAAATCTGGAATTAGGTGGAATGTCTAGTTAGCTGCAATAGTATTCAAGACATGTGATTAAAAATGCCTCAAATAAGCTTTCCTCATGGAATCAATGGGGAAGAGCTGTGCAGAGAGATGGATCCCCTCATTCCTGAGGATGGTTGGAGGAATCCCCGGCCTGTTGTCTCCAATAACCTACAGTTAGATTTGCTTACCTCTACAGCCTATGGATATAGTTATTTTTTATATGTAAAGTATGTGAAAAGTATGGGAAAAATGGCCTAAACTAATTCATTGACAATAAGCATGGTAAAGAGCGGATGGATTTCCAAAATACTGAAGGGGCAAACTTGATTTGACTTGATGCTTACTTAATGTGGGGGTAAGAGACAATAAGAATGATAAAGAGGGGCTGGATTTCCAAAATACTGAAGGAGCAAACTTGATTTGACTTGATGCTTACTTAATGTAGTAGTAGGAGACAGTGATGAGTCAAAAATGACTCATGTATTTGGTTACCCATGTGAAGTGGTGATTTTGCCAATTAAGATTGGGAACACCAAAGGAAGAACATAGTTAGTGGTTCTCAATGTGTGTTTTCCAGATTAGCATCATCAGTGTCACCTGGAAACTTGTTAGAGATGTAAATTCTGATGCCCTAACCCAACATATTGAATCAGGGACTCTGGGGGTAGGGCCCATAAATGTGTTATAACAAGATCTCTAGGTGATTGTGATGCTTGATAGAGTTTGAGAGCCTCTGAGATAAGGTAATCATTTCTGAGATTTGTTGAGTGTTCCAGAAAGATATTCAGGTGGAGATATGCAAGTGGCAAGTCTGCTATCAGTCTCATTGTGGTCAGCCATATCCATATATTTGGGGGTTGGGGGTGAATGAAGATGTCGGGCTTCTTTTTTTTCCCCTCTTTATTTCCTTAAGAGAGAAGATAGAATCATAAGGAACATTTCCTTTAGGAGAATGACACAAAAATTTGGATAAGTAATGGTTATGGGGTTTATTTTCAGTCTTAAGGCTACTCTTCCCCTCTTAGCTCTGGACTTCTACTGATTGACTAATTGGTGGATTTATGTTCATCCCTTTCTACTGCTGTCTTTCTGTGCCTTACCCATAATTACTAAATGGCTTGAGTACTTCCTGTGCACAGTTAGAAGCAGGGATGTGCACACACGTTAGAAGGTACTTTGGTGCCTTCTAGACTCATCACTAGGTGTCAGGAACAACAAGAGTAAAGGCGGGAAGGGAGAAGTGGTGAGCCAATCTGCCTCCTTCCTCTTCTCCCATCAGGTTTCTTCTATATAGCAGTCAGCCATGACCATTGGGCCAAATTGGCCCACGAACGGTTTTTCTGAACAAAATTTCATTGGAAAGGTTCCATGCCTGTCTGTTTACACGTTGTCTACGGCTGCTTTTTCACTACCCAGCAGAGTTGAGGAGCTATGACAAGCGTAGTACAAACAGCAAAATCTAAAACTCTCTGGCCTTTTACAGAAAAAGTTTGCTGACCTGCTTTAGACCAGTGGTTCTCAAAGCTCAGCTTGTATTGGAATCCCTGGGAAGGCTTTTATATAAAACAGAGGGCGCTGGGCTCTATGGCCGAGTTTCTACTTGGGTAGGGTTGGGGATTCAGCCTGGGAATTTGCATTTCTTGTAAGTTTCCAGGTGATGCTAATGCTGCCGCCCTGGGGACCACATTTTGAGAACTACTGCTTTTGATAGTAAATTTAAGCCCTCAGGACACCCATGCCTAGATCAAAGCAAAAACTACTTTAGCTACAAGTTCAAGGGATTGTTTCTGGTTCTGTCTCTACCTCAGCTTGGACTATCACTCATGAAACTCCATTTTCATCCTTTGGGCTTTTTTTTTTTTTTTTTTTGCTCTCCCTGTCTTCCCAGGGCTTTGAGATAAGAAACTTGTTTTTTTAAAAAAATAAATTCAGGGTGCCTGGCTGACTCAGTCAGAAAACCATGTGACTCTTGATCTGGGGGTCATGAGTTTGAGCCCCATGTTGGGTGTAGAGATTACTAAAAATAAATAAATAAATAAAATAAACTTAAAAAAAATAATAAACCTGAGAGTCTTCTTATTGTCCTGTGAAATATGTTACAATTTTGGTATCCAGCTCTTTTTAAGAATTAGCAACTATTTTAATCAATAATTTTTTCTTTTGCTTTACTCCTGTATCTATTTACCCTATTCCTGTACCATATCAAATAAATAATTTGAAGCTACAACTTTTGTTTTCCTTATTTGAGTGACAGCTTCAAAGGAGAGGAAAACGGTATGTTTTTTTATTAGTCAGAGACATGATTACACTCATCAGCTTGAAGTAGAATTTCGGGAGAAGTTGAGATTGGATCCAACAGAAGTGGTGGTTACTTTCCCCATCCTGATGCGTTAGGTCTTTACAAGATTGTTTCATTGTTCTGTTAGAAGTGCTGTGACTTATTACTAAAAGCAGGTTCAATGATAAAAGCTTTAGTCACATCCACCATTCAGAACCACCCATGTGGTTGTTTCCTTCCATTCTTACAGAAATGTAAATGTAACTGCCTATGAGTTTACCTTGGAAGAAAAGCTTGATGTAACTTAATTTTGAACTTTAAGTTCATAGGAAGTAGAGCTATATTTTACTGCACGACCAGCTACCAATAAAGAACTATATCCACCCAGTTGCTTCATGAACATGCAATAATATTTCTCTTCCCCCTTTTCTCATACTATACTTAATCAGGGTCCACGGTTCATGGAAGAAACTACCAAGGGATAATGAGGGTTTATAGGTCATTTTATTTCTTCCACTTCCTTTCTGCCTTGAAAAAAAGTAAAATTGGTAGTAGGAAAATCTGATTAACTCATCATCCAACTTTTAAAAAACCTGAAACTCAGGCTCTGATTAAATCATCATCCAACTTTTAAAAAACATGAAAATTGATGGACTATTTGAGTGAAGAGTAAGGAAAACAACTACCTAATCTATAAATTGCTCAGCCACAATGAAGTATTACCAGCCACTTTTTAAATATGAAATGTACTAGTACTGGTTCCATCCATTTATTATAGATTTTATGCCTCAAATATATTCATAATGTATCACAATGCTGAAGTTCATTCCTCACTTGTTTACATATTTAATATTTCTCCCTCAGAAGATTTGAATGTGGCTAAAGGCAAAGTTATATTTCTCCTTGATAATAATAAAATAATAAAGTGTTACACATAAAGGAAGTTTACTCTGAATTTATGGCCGAAGCCATGCTGTTTTTCATGCTGCAGTAATGATGCTCTTGCTCACTTGATATAGTGACTTCCTTCAGTATCATTACTCTTCTGTCTTAGGATCTGGTAGTAAAAAGTCATCTTTTCAAACTTGGCACTTTCAGATCTTGGTAATTCAAGATGCTACACTCTCAGAAAAACAAAGAATACCTTAAGAGAACCAATATCTCTAATTATTGTGTTTTTGACTTACTACCATATAGGTAATAATATGACTAATATAAAATGGCAGAGTTGTTTCTACTTAAAAGTGCACTGACAAAGCTATTCTGTGGTGTTAGAGGGTAGAGAATGGTTACTCCAATTATACCTGGAAGATAGTCACTTGAAAAGGGTATGAGGGGTCTTTTGAGGTGCTGGGAATATTCTGTTTCTCGACCTCAGTGCTTATTTCATGAATGTATTTATTTTGTGAAAATTCATCGAGCTATAGACTTATGATTTGCATCCTTGATGTGTGTTAAACTTTAATTAAAATGTTTATTAAATAAAGTATAATAAATTAGGGTGACTTAGAAAATCAATTCTGCTTTATCTACAGTTGAAATTTTCACGTGTAAAAGTTATCTTTGAATTTAGAAAATATGCTTAAACTTTTGTTTGTATTACCCAAAGAACATGATTCTTTGTCCCTGGGCATACCTTCTTCTAGTTATTGCCTGTGGGATTTCAATATTCCGCTTGCTGCTGATACAACTTTTATTGTAGCATGCCCAGTTAGGACAGCTGTCCAAGAAAACACACAAGGGATTTTTCCCCCCCCTTTTATAAAATTTATTATAATTTGAAGGTTCTTAAGGATGACGCTGGAAAGATGCTGATCATATCTATTTCTCCAGCTTCTGTTACTCGAAATAACACTTTAGGAACAAAACATGGCATATATATACATATGTATATATATGTATATATTATATATTTTCATTCCATAATAGGATATATATATAATCCTATAATATCCTAAGATATTATATATATGTGTGTGTGTATATAAATATATATATATATATAATATCTTCATTCCGTAATATAGGCCTGAGAAGGATAACAAACATTGTATCTATTGGCATTTCTGTATAAGAGTTTATCAGATCCTGTCCTAAAATCTGACAGCCAGCTGATGGCAGTTCACTCCAGAAGTTACATAATCAGTTGTTTGGGCTGGAGAGAGAAAAGTCTAGTGCAGGTGGGGTCATTGAGTATTTGGGTGGGGGGGCATGCTTCACATTTTAACTGAGCACCACAAAACCCGATACCAGCTGTCTATGACCTCATTTTGGCAATCCCTTCACAAGGAGGGTCGTCTCTACAGATTTGGGAAAGGGAGCTGGGCAGAGGGGTGAGGATGGCACCGGAGTTGGTTCTTGCAGGTGTTTGGTCAGCACTGATGTTTGAGTGCCAGAAAGAGCTCCTTGTCAGCATGCACGATTGGCTACTCCAGATGCCCAGCCTGCCGGATGGACAATGGTGGAAGGATTCAGCCCGTAAAATTAATAAAACCATCAGATAGTAAACGGCATCTACAACTCTAGATTGGATTTCTACAAATGAATGTATATGTTTGCATTGAAGGCACTTATCCATGCATTCACATCGTTATGTTTATAATGCTAATATAAACATTTCCACAATTCCAAATATAAAGACCAAGTAGCCAAAATATACATATGAAAACATTATGTTAGCATAACATTTCTTTACCTGTCAAGACTGAAATTTCTAAATGTCACAATTAGAGTTCATATTAGATCCTCCCTCTATCTCCTCTATAATCTCCATTCTAAAAATTCCTGGGCGAAATTAAACACCTGCAGAAATTTTTATTAGCTTTCCTCAGAAAGTAATTTATTTCTTAATAATATGGCAGAGAATAGTTTCACTGAAATAAGACCACTGATTACATTTTATAAATTTCTACAAGCTAAAAAGAAAAAAACCCAGGGGGTCAATAAATCTGGTAGTCTGTGGCTGAATCCGACAGAGAATGCACTGGATATCTCTTTGTGGATAGTGTTTCTTGTTTATAATCCACTACTGTATTTTGCACATGAAAAGTAAAGCCCGGAATATTCTAATTTAACCTGCGGAGATAATTAATAGCCCACTTGCTGGGCTAAAGAGACAATAATGAGATGGTGAAATGTGGACCAATTCTTTGGTACTGGTTAAAAGTATTGATCCTTAACCTCATTTCAAATAAGGAAAAGACCAGGGGTTTCTATAAATAAAAAGAGTAAGAGTGTCTTGGTTATATCAGGAAAAAGAAAAAAAAAAAGATTACAAATCGGAATGTTTGAGCCCAGACTTTGCCATTTCCTAGTTCTATGACTAAGCTCATAACCAGTTAGCTTTCCCATCTTTAAAATGAGTATAAAACTACTCAACTGAGGTAAGACATGTAAATGCAGTAAAAAATTATAAAGCCCTTTTGAAGCTCTAATTGCAACTGATACAGAAATACCAAGCACGCACTATGCTTTGTGCCATGAAGCTGGCTGGGATGCAGGGCGTGCGTTTGAGCAATCTGCTCAGTGACAAAGCTTCCTCCTTCACTTGAGAATGGATAGGCTTGATAAGCTGTTTTTAAAAAGACAAGCACAGCAAGGCGGGGCTTATTCTAGAGGTTTCTAGGAGGAGAGGGAAGGAAAGAGGCAGGCATTCTTTAGCTCTTACATCTGGCTCTGTGTCATATGCAAACTTGTCTCTATTAGGAAGTAGAGGATGGCTGCCGCTTAGTGCCTCAAATGGGAAGGAAAAAAGTGTAACTAGATGTCAACTGTGTTGGTTATTTTGGATATAAATGAGGAAATCAAATCCCCTCTCTAGGAGGTGAAACAGAGAATAAGTATTTGACAGTGTGTGGTGGTGGTGGTGGTTAGGTGTGGGAGATGCCCAGGGTGCTCCACCTTTAAAATAGGTCAAGGAGAGGCTGTACCCTTGGGGAGCTGAGGAACAAGTTGGGTAATTCTGATTATTACCTAGTGTTATCCTGAGTAGAAAATTGGGGTGCCTGGGTGGCTCAGTTGGTTAAGTGTCTGCCTTCAGCTCAGGTCATGATCTCAGGGTCCTGGGATGGAGCCCCGCGTCGAGCTCCCTGCTCATCAGGGAGCCTGCTTCTCCCTCTCCCTCTGCCCACTTCTCTCTCTCTCTAGGTCAAATAAATAAATAAAATCTTTAAAAAAAAAGAAAAGAAAAGGACGTTGATGGAAAATGCTTTAGCCTCATATCTGTCTCTTAGTGTTATGAACCTTTTGTTCCTGATGTATAAATACATTAGTTTGGGACTTGGCAAGGAGAAAGAACTCCTTCCTGACCTTTGTCAAAAAGTCCCCCAAAATATCATTTATAGCATATAACAAGTGACATCTTTGATTACTCAGTCTCATCTCCCTCTTTCTTAACCTATTTCAAATAAGTTATTGGTGAAGACCCTCTTCTGTACTGCAGACTCTGACTTCTCACTGTATCCTCCCATGGCAGAAAGAGAGTTAGGAAGCCCTCTGTGAGCTCTTTTATTTTCATTTATGATATTTTATTTTATTTTAATTTTAATTTTAGAAAGAGAGAGAAGGAGGGGTAGAGGGAGAGAGAGAATCTCAAGCAGGGTCCATGCTCAGCGCAAAGCCCGATGTGGGGCTTGATCTCATGACCCTGAGATCATGACCTGAGCTGAAATCAAGAGGTAGATGCTTAACCAACTGAGCCACCCAGGCACCCATGTGGGCTCTTTTAATAAGGGCTCTAACTGCATTCATTAGGGCTCCATCCTCATGACCTAATTATTTTCCAAAGGCACCACCTCCTCATATGATCACATTGGGGATAAAAATTTCAACATATGAATTTGGAGGGACATATTGAGTCCATAACAACCATAAATTGGATTGCCGTGTCATATGGGAAGTGTTTGTCTTTATAAAACACTGGCAAACTGTTTTTTCAGAGTGGCTATATCATTTTGCATTTCCACCAGCAATATATGAGTCTCTCTTGCTCTGCAACCTCACCAGGAGGTGAGGTATTGTTAATAGTTTTAATTTTAGCTATTCTGAGATGTACTTAGTGGTATCTCAATGTGTGGTTTTTTTTGAAGATTTTATTTATTCATTTTAGAGAGAAAGAAAGCACAAGTGGGGGGAGGGACAGAGGGAGAAGGAGAGAGAGAAAATCTCAAGCAGACTCCCCACTGAGTGCAGAGCCTGACTGCAGGCTCAATCTCATGACCCAGAGATCATGACCCAAGATGAAATCAAAAGTCGGTCACCTAACCGACTGAGCCACCCAGGTGCCCTTCAATGTGTTTTTTTTTTTTTTTAAATTTTATTTATTTATTTGAGAGAGAGAACAAGTAGAAGGGAGAGGCAAAGGGAGAGAGAGAAGCAGGCTCCCCGCTAAGAAGAGAGCCTGATGCGGGGCTTCATCCCAGGACCCTGAGATCATGACCTGAGCTGAAGGCAGACACTTAACCGACTGAGCCATCGAGGCTCCCCCTCAATGTGGTTTTAATTTGCATCTCCTTAATGGTTAATAATGCTGAAGATCTTTTATTTTCTGTATATCCCTGTTCTGTTCAATTCTTTGGTTTATTTTCCGATGGAGTTGCTTTTAGTCTACTATTTAGAGAGTTTTTATATATTTCTATATATTTGAATCCAAGTCCTTTATTGAGTATTTAATTTGCAATATTTTCACCTAGTTTAAAGCTTGTCTTTTGCATTTCCTTGACAGTGTCTTTAACAGACTTAAAGTTTTTTATTTTGATGAACTCCAATTTATCAAGTTTTTCCCTTTCAAAGATCTTGTTTTTGGTGTCATGTTAAAAATTCTTTGCCTAACTCCAAGTTATAGAGATTTTCTATATTCTTCTGAGAGACTTATATTTTTATATATTATACTTAGATATGATACATTTTGAGTTAACTTTTGTATAAGACATGAGGCTTAGGTCAAGTTCTTTTTTTTTCTTTAGCATATGGATGTCCAATTGTTCTCTCACTGTTGAAAAGAATATCCTTCATTGAATTTCTTCGGCCCTTTTGTCAAAAATCTAATGGCCATACCTGTTTGGGTCCATTTCTTGGCTCTCTTTTCTGTTCCACTGGTCTATGTGTCTGTCTCTCTGCTAAGACCACACTATCTTGATTACTATACTTTTTTAAAAAATTTTATTCATTTATTTGAGACAAAGAGAATGAGAGACAGAGAGCATGAGAGGGAGGAGGGTCAGAGGGAGAAGCAGGCTCCTCGCTGAGCAGGGAGCCCGATGCGGGACTCAATCCCGGGACTCCAGGATCATGACCTGAGCCGAAGGCAGTCGCTTAACCAACTGAGCCACCCAGGCGCCCTTGATTACTATACTTTTATAGTAAGTCTTAAAATCGGGTAGAGTGATTCCTTCAAATTTATTATTCTTTTTTTTAAATTTTATTTTATTATGTTATATTAATCACCATACATTACATCATTAGTTTTTGATGTAGTGTTCCATGATTCATTGTTTGCGTATAACACCCAGTGCTCCATTCAATACATGCCCTCTTTAATACCCATCACCGGGCTAACCCATCCCCCCACCCCCTTCCTTCTAGAACCTTCAGTTTGTTTCTCAGAGTCCATAGTCTGAGAAACAAATTATTCTTTTTCAAAATTATTTTGCTATTCTAGTTTCTCTGTCCTTCCATATAAATTTTAGAATTATATTGTCTCTAAACACAAAAAGCCCTACTGGGATTTTTATTGGAATGCATTCAGTTTGGGAAAAATTTGGGAAAAATTGCCATCTTTACCATCTTGAGTCTTCAGATCCTTGAACATGGCATGTTTCTCCATTTATTTAGGTCTTCTTTGATTTATTTCATTAGCATTTTGTAGTTTTTAGCATATAGACCTGGAAAATGTTCTGTTAGATTTATACCTATTTCATTTTGGAGGGAGCTATTGTAAATAGTATTGTTTTTGAAATCAGTTTTCAAACATACATTGTTAGTATGTACAAATGCCATGGATATTTGTGTGTTTATTCTGTATCTTGTGATCATGCTAAAGTCACTTGTTTTAAGGATATCTTTACAGACCTTTGTATTTTTCTCCAGATGCACTTGTTGAAATTTCGACCTTTTTCCAAAGCCTCTCGGAAATCCTGAATCCTTTCCAGTTTCCCTTACCAGATGTGATTTCTCCTTCATTAAATATACAAGCCATTTTGTCGCTACATGTTCTATGTCTATTTTCCCTCGTGTTATGCTGCATTGGGTACTTCTCTCCCTCCTCCAGTATAATATGGGGATTATTATGGTGTTAAATACTTTTAATCATGAGTCTATTTCTTCTCACTCTGGGATACTGGGCAAGTTTCCTAATCTTTGTGAACTTCTGGTTGTTTTTCACTTATAAAATGGGAGTAATAATAACCATTCCTTTGGTTTATTGTGAGGATAATGTTAAGAGCTAAATAATTAGTTTCCTTTTGCTCTTTCTCTGGAGTTATACATTCTTGAGAACCTATTGCTATATACTTGCTTGAGTCCTCTGCAGTGCCTGGGTTGGAATAGGCCCTATATTATAGACATATGTTTAATTGTATTGGCAGAACTTAGCACAGGGTAAGACATACCATCTGTGCTTAGGAAACTCTTGTCTTGCAACTCTTCATTGATTCTATGCCAAATTTCAATATTAAATGATAGTGAGGATCTTTAGGAAATTAGCCAAATTGCAGCATTAACATAAGCAAGCCATGTGGGAAAGTTCTCTAAGCAGCTATTGAATAAACTAAAGGGAAATCACTGGGTGGGAGTTTAAGGGTAGAGGAGGCAAGAGAAACAGGCAAAATTACCAAAAGAGCAAATTTAACAGCAACTGAAGAATGGCTGGATTATGAGACGGATTATCAGACAGAGATTACTTTGGGATTTCAGGTGGAAAGGGCAAGCAGGGGAGTATCATACCCCTTAGATTAGAGGAGATAAAGAGTAGTATCTCACCACCATCAGTGGTCACTATGGCATTCCCTGATGGGGTTTTGATTCTTGTTATTGCTATCGCAATGCTGCTCAGTTACCTCCCAGACACAATTTTTTTTTAAGATTTTATTTATTTATTTGACAGAGAGAGAGACAGCGAGAGAGGGAACACAAGCAGGGAGAGTGGGAGAGGGAGAAGCAGCCTTCCCCGCGGAGCAGGGAGCCCGATGTGGGGCTCGATCCCAGGACCCTGGGATCATGACCTGAGCTGAAGGCAGACACTTAACCGACTGAGCCACCCAGGCACCCTTCCCAGGCACAATTTTAAGCATGCCTGTTGATGCACTGCAAGATTAACAAGAATGACTTCAACATTCAGAAAATCGCTTTAAGTTCCTTCATACCTATTCAAGTTAACTAGTGTCTTAGCTCAGGCTGCTATCACAAAAATATCATAGGCTGGGAGTCTTAAAGTTATTTATCACAGTTATTTCTCACAGTTCTGGAAGCTGGAAGTCCAAGATCAAAGGGCCAGCAGATCTGGTGTCTGGTGAGGGCCCACTTCCTGCCTTGTAGACAGCCACTTTCTTGCTGTGTGCTCACAGTGCATGACTCACATTCACAAGGGGTCCACCCTCATCATCTAATTATTCCCCAAAGGCCTCACTTCCAAACATAATCACAATAGGGATTGGGCTTCAACATACGAATGGGGCGGTGGGGGCACACATTCAATCCATTGCACTGAGAAAGAACAAACTTTGGCATAAACTGTTGATATCTAAATATTTATTAGCTAAGTTAATCTGTGAGTCAAGGAAAAGGAGGAAACTATTTTGGGGATCATATAGTATTAGAGACTATGTTTCATCTGTGAGTGTATGTAAGAAGCTTGTCTAAGAGCAGCTGGCATTTCCAGGGGAGCCCAGCAGGGCACACTAAGAGGCCAGGGAAGGAACTGCACCAGGAAAGTGCAAACACATCACTGAGTGAAAGGTACATTTAACTGAGTTTATTGTGACTTTCAAAGTAGAATCACCTGGGTGAGGACAAGAGAATATTGGGATAGGAAAAGGTGAGAGTTAGCAAGCAGGTCAAATGTCACAGATTCAGGGGTTTCTAGAAAATTATTAAATGATATACCATTGAAACGTTTAATCTCTGTAGGTAGATTGAAAAATACCCTGCAAAGAATCACAGGCATTGTTCCTAAAACAAGTTAGGGTAATTTTATCCTTTACAATATGAACCTGCTGCATACTACGCAGATATTTTCCAGAGCTATTGGACATTTCCATGCTTTTGCTTTATCTCATCATTATAGGAAAGGACATGAGGATAGTATTTCAAAAGTGACACAGTCAGTCATTCCTCCTGGCTCTGGTTATGACCAAAGGGGGCTATAACAGTGTTGTCTTTGGCAATGAATTATGTGGCCATTTTCTAAATGCAATGCGGCAGCCTGAAGAATTACTAATAGACATACTGATGCGCTGATTGGACCTCCCTTCTGCCATCTCTCCCCCCACCCCCCATGACTACTAAAGGTCACAGCTGAGAAAAATATAGGTTCCTCTTGGCTTGGGGCAGGTACTCTCAGGGGACTACTAACCCTGCTTTAACTGAATGCTTTCAGTCCCAGGAAGATGGGGCCAGTGTAAACTGCTCAATTACCAGCTTAATCTGTCCCACACTAGAAAAAGCAAGGCTGGTGGTGCCTAGGTGGCTCAGTCGGTTAAGCGTCTGCCTTCGGCTCAGGTCATGATCTCAGGATCCTGGGATTGAGCCCCACATCAAGCCCAACATAGGGCTCCATGCTCAGCGGGGAGTCTGCTTCTTTCTCTCCCCCTGTTCATGTTCTCTCTCCCTCTCTCTCTCTCAAATAAATAAATAAAATCTTTAAAAAAGAAAAAGCAAATTTGTGTAAGGAAGAATGTTTACTGCTCATACTAAGACATCTAAACATATATCACATAGAACTGTGTGTCTTGATGCAGTCACATGTGAAGTGTGTCTAAAGCAGATTTCCAATTCTAAGACCAGAGTTAAAGGCAACCATACAATACAATGGAAAGAGCTGAAGACTTTAATAATGTTGAAATATGCAATTTAGGGGCTTAGAGATCACAGTCTATATACTGAGTTAAAAGTATAAATTATTTAGCTAGATCAATGCTTGAGAGAAGGAGCAAGTGAGGTTAATCTGAGCTCAGTGTCTTTTTTTCACAGTTTTGGTTCACCAAGAAGTGGAAAGACAAATCAGAAGGGAGCTGTTGTGCCAACACTACTGATAGAATACTCCATGCTTTTTTCACCGAAGTGAAATGTGATCTTAATCACATACTGACCGATCACATATCTAGGTCTATGTGTAGATTTGAATTTGTTCCAGTGATTTATCTGTCTGTTCCCCTGCCCCTACCACACTGTTTTAACTACCCTTTGTTACTCATTTAAACATGTTTATTTTTTATTAATAAACGTTTATATAACAGTATGTGCCAAAAATTACTTTTAGTGATTTATAACTATTAAGTCATTTCATCTTCAAATAATGCTATGAATTGGGTCCCATTATTGAATCCATTTTATAGATTAGGAAACGGCAGCATCAAGAGGAGTGGCATAAATTCTAGAGCCCTCAACCCCTAGTCAGTGGAAACGTCAGTGTCCCCAGCAAGATTTCTAGGAATTCCGAAGGATTGAAATTCTGATGGTAATTTTTTGGTCCAATTTTATGTCTCTTGAAAACTCTTAATTTCAATAGTGTTTCCTTTCACAGGACCGTTTTCTGCTCTCTGTCTTGTGCCTACTAAGCTAAGAAAAACAACTCTTATTTTTTTCTTGATGACCCTAAAATACTCCTATTCCCACAATGCTTTTTATGTAATAGTCCTGTTGATCTAAAGCTTTGCAAATTGGACAGCTATTCTTATGTCTCAGCATTGGAATGTCCTTCAGTTCACTCTTGGGCATATGTCATTGTCTATTTCTCTAGTTCCAGTCTCTCACCTCTTCTATCTCTCTTTGCTTTTCTTTTTCCTGCTCCCCTACCCTGTGCCCTGTATACCAATACACACACCTCTTCTCCCTTTGTTCTGTATTCTACCCTCTTCAAAGTCATATCCACAGAAGATTAGCTGCTATATCAAAGTGTCCTATTAAGGTGGCTGCTAAAATGGTAAAATGGTCATGTCCTCTGAATTGAAATTATGCCAACTCAGGGACAGAAACATTGTAGCCTTAAATAGTAATTGACCACATTTTCCTCATCATCATTAAAATATTGCTTGTTAAATTACATTTCTGTTTACTAAACATAAACTCATAAATGTTACAGCGGAAAGAGGCTTTTGATGTCATGTAGTCTGAGTTCTCTTTTATAGACCAGTAGTTCCCTACTTGGTTGCACACTGGAATCACCTGGGAATTTTAACAATTACCAATGCCTGGGCACAACCTCAGATATTTAGATTAAATTAGTTTGGGTGTTGTTTGGCCATCAGAATTGTTGGTTTTTTTTTTTAAGTTCCCAGGTGATTCTAGTGTTCAGCCAAGTTGAGAATCACTATATAGATGCAGAAAAAGAAATCTACACGAGGCCAATTTATTAGCTAGGGACAGAGCTGGATTTAAATTCAGCTTGATATTTAAGACTGAGTTCTATCATTTACTACGTTATCTTGGGCAAGTATCTTTTCTTTTTTTTTAAAAGATTTTATTTATTCATTTGAGACACAGAGTTAGAGAGAGAGCATGAGCAGGGGGAGAGGCAGAGGCAGAGGCAGAGGGAGAAGCAGGCTCCCTGCTGAGCCAGGAGCCCGACATGGGGCTCGATCCTAGGACCCTGGGATCGTGACCTGAGCTGAAAGAAGACGCTTAACCATCTGAGCCACCCAGGCGCCCCTTGGGCAAGTATCTTAATGGTTCTCTGACTCATTATGCCTACCACTTGTACTCTGGGTTTGGAGTTCAAAGTGGTGGGCGCTAGCACTGTAGAAACCATGGAGATATGTACATGGACAAAAAAGTCCTATAGCTTTTTTTAGTGGTCACTCCTGGCATCCTTAAAATAAATTTTCTGATAAAAACATTATTTACTTTCAATTAATATGATAAAACAAGGGTTCTCTAAGCCAGGTGCACCAAGGGAAGAGAAGAAAGTTAAGGAAAGGTTAATAGAGCACGGTTGTTTTCAATATATTGAAAAGCCCCTTATATTGGTTTTCTACTGCCCTGTAATGATTTACCAGAATCAGTGGCTTAAAGCAGCCACTGGTTAACTCACAGCTCTGTAGGTCAGATCTGGCAGGGCATGGCTGGATCCCCCGCTCAGGGTACCACAAAGCTGAAATCAAGACGTTGACTACATAGAGTTCTCTCATCTGAAGGCTCTGGGGAAAATCTCCCAAGGTCATTCTTAACCATTGGTAAAATTCAGTTCCTTTTAGTTATAAGACTGAGATTCTCGGGGCACCTGGGTGGCTCAGTCGTTAAGCGTCTGCCTTTAGCTCAGGTCATGATCCCAGGGTCCTGGGATCGAGTCCCGCGTCGGGCTCACTGCTTTGCGGGAAGCCTGCTTCTCCCTCTCCCACTCCCCCTGCTTGTGTTCCCTCTCTTGCTGTCTCTCTCTCTGTCAAAAAATAAATAAAATCTTAAAAAAAAAAAAAAAAGACTGAGATTCTCATTTCCACGCTGGCTGTCAGTGGGGACTGCTCTGATCTCCTAAAGGTCACCTACGTTCCTTACTACATGGTCCCTTCAATTTTCAAGCCAGTGATGGTATACTGCTCAATTCTCTCTTGTGCTTTGAGTTTTTGACTTCTTCCTTTGCCACTTGTCAAAGAAAATGCTTTGTTTTTACAAGGCTCCCGTGATTGGAGAAGGCCCATTTGATAATCTCCTTATCTTAAGGTTGACTGACTTGGGATCTTAATTACATCTACAAAATCCCTTCACATCAATACCTAGATTAATGTTTGATTGAAAAATTGGAAAAAGTGTGTGTATACCAGGGTTTGGGGATTTTTAATATTCTGTCTACCACATTCCAATTTAAGATTCATACTTGGTTTGGAAGCTTTTTATTCCATATTCCATCCTCATTTCTGAGAGCAGCATTGCAGTTTTTGAAAGACTTTCATGATACACTGAATAAAGAGCAAATCTGTTGAATAAAATAAACTAACCAAACAGCCAATCAATTTAATTCTTAAAATATAAGAAGTAATCGACCTTCATCCCCGACAAATGTTAAGGTAAGGAATTGTTTTCTCTACCAAAAATGTCTCCATATGTATAGGGATAGGAAGAGCATTCTGGGGACAGAGGAAACAATGCACAAGAAGGCATAGAGGCCGAAACCAAGTGGTGCTTTCCAGGAACTTGAAGTAAAGATATTAAGTTATAGAGTGACTTGAGCAGATTTATATTTTAAAAATATCAGCCTGAGGCCAGGGGATGGGCTGGTTTGGGGGGGGCAGGTTTGGCGGCTGGAAGGTTTGTCAGGAGGTTTCCACATGGGAAATGATGAGGGCCATTGTAGCAGGGGAGGGCATAATATCAAGGATGAGAAATAAACAGGATTTACTGATAGATCAAAAGTGTGAGAGAAAGAGGGTGAGATTAGAGCTCACGTTTCGTGTCAGGTTTCATTTGGTTGTCTTCAGACGGGTTGTGAAGGGCAGTTGGAAGTCTTGGTTGCTATGTTTTGGGGTAGGGGAAGTACAAGGAAAATAGGAAGGGAAAATGAACTAGAGCAACCACTTTGAGGGAAGAACACTTGCTTGCTTTTCTACAAGACGGGAGAGAGCTCTGAATTGGCCCAGGTATGCAACAATAGAAAGGCGGCTTGCTTTGGCATCAGGCTTGGTTTGGAGGGCTTCATTTAGTTACTTTTTTTTAAAAAGATTTTATTTATTTATTTGAGAGAGAGAGAGAGCACGTGATGGGGGAAGGTCAGAGAGAGAAGCAGACTCCCTGCTGAGCAGGGAGCCTGATGCGAGGGACTCAATCCTGGGACTATAGGATCATGACCTGAGCCGAAGGCAGTCGCTTTTTTTTTTTTAAGATTTTATTTATTAATTTATTTGACACAGAGAGAGAGAGAGAGAGAGAGAGAGCACAAGCAGGGGGAGCAGCAGAGGGAGAGGGAGAAGCAGGCTCCCTGCTGAACAGAGAGCCCGATTCGGGGCTCGATCCCAGGATCCTGAGATCATGACCTGAGTGGAAGGCAGGAGCTTAACCTACTGAGCCACCCAGGCACCCCGGCCTTTATTTACTTTCAAACACCAACTTTTTTCTCTCTTTTCTGCCTTCGCTCATCTGCACACCTCGGCCACCTCCTATCTTCTGCCAAGACGAACAACACCTAATGAAAACTGGTTACTTACCTTTAGAACATTAATGATTCCCAAGTCCTTATCCAAGCCCTGATTTATTTGATCCCCATCACAGCATTGTGAGGTTGGCAGGGCAGGAAGGCCATGAGGGAGTTATTATTATTACCCTGATTTTACAAGCCAGAAACCTGAGGTACACCTATTAAAATGGAGAATAAGGGTTTGAGAGTCGAGTAATGTCCTGTCTGATTATAAAGCCAAGGCTCTTAGCCACCAAACTGTACCTACAATAACTTCAAAACATATAATACACCATCAGCAAGTTACGAAGTTTACTTGGTCGTTATCAGCTATTAAAAAACACCACATACTCACATTTAGGCATGCATACACATAAACAGACCCAGTCATAGGAAGGCTGTAATTACTAGATTTATGAATATTGCAATTAAAGTTAGAGCTCCTGAATGCTGAGTTTAGCAGAGTTAACAGGTAGTATAAGAATTAAAAGGGGATTTAGTGTAATGAGGTAGAAATGGACTAGGAATTAAGAAGTTGAGTCAGTGATTTCTGGCAGCCTGTCTCCCTACCACAGACCAGCTCCAGGAGCCTGGGTTAGCAACCGCTCCCGCGGTAGCTGGTGTCCACAGCTGTACAATGTGGCGTTTGCATCCGGTGATTGCCAAGACCCTTTCCAGTTAAAAAGGCAGTAAGTTTATTCATTCATTCATTCATTCATTTATATTTTTTGAAGCACTTGTGTATCTATTTCCTTTTCTCTAGTACTTATTTATTAAACTTTTGGTCTTCAATTACTCGCTTTATTTTTGAAATCTAATTTTATATCTAATAGTTCAGTAATAGGTTTTTTTTTTTTAAAGATTTTATTTATTTGACAGAGAGAGACACAGCTAGAGGGAATACAAGCAGGGGGAGTGGGAGAGGGAGAAGCAGGCTTCCCGCTGAGCAGGGAGCCTAATGCGGGGCTCGATCCCAGGACCCTGGGATCATGACCCAAGCCGAAGGCAGACACTTAATGACTGAGCCACCCAGGCATCTCTCTAATAGTTCAGTAATAGTAAAGTAATGGTAATAATTACGATGATAACAGGTAACATTTATGAAACACTAAATTCTAGGAATATTTCTGAATTCTACATATTAATTTATTTCATCCTCATAAATGTCTAAATAAATAGGAACTATTACTACCCCCATTTTAGAGATGTTGAAGCCTGGTAGGGCTGGTAAGTAGCCTGTTCAAGATCCTGCAGCCAGTATGTGGTAGAAGACTAACTGAGGTAATCTAACTCCTGAATTTATTCTTTAAACTATTACATACTATCTTTCAATATTTTTTTAGGTGCTGTAAATGGAAGATTTACATGCTATTTAGTGGAGTTTATTTAATGACACATTAAAACTATGTAGAATCTCAAAATAATAAAGCTGCTTTCCACATTTCAATGGTATTTGATTTAATAAATTTCTAACTTTCCCAACATACACACGTGCGCGCACACACACACACACCATACCCCGGAGCCTATTCCTTATTTTATTTATAGTTCAGGAGACAGATAATCTCCGGGATATTCCTTTATGAGAAAAATATAAATGTCATATTTAGGGGGAAAAAAGCATGTGTTTTTATGTTAAGGACATTACACCTCCTCACTTTTCTCTGCCTCCTGGGAACGTAATTAAAATAATGAAATAGAGCTACCAGAGTTTGTCATACAATGATGAGAGCAGAATAGAACAGCACAAACTTAATCACTTCTTTCCACAATGTTACCTTATGTGCACTTCCATCCAGAAACTAATGATGCCAGCCTTATCAATAAAGGGCAATAAGCTCACTGCAAGATCTGTGGGATTGGCTGATGATACAGCAGTGTTTCGAGACTCAGCTGTAAAGATCTAGAAAAGACACAGCAGCCCAGGAAGTTCCCTTCACTGTGGCAGTCAAGTTACCATGGTTTCTGGGTCTGAAGGTAGGGCGCTGTAGCCTTAGAGGCTTCTGAGTCCAAACATTTACTACTAAAGCCAAATACTAAATTGGAGCAATAATCTAATTTTCACAATATGAAACAAAGGTGGCCCCTCCGGCCCCCAGGATTAACTGCCTGGATAATAATTTTTAATCATTTCTGAATTGTCTTTTAATCATTTAATCATTGTCTGAATAACATGCTGCCTGCCCCTCAAGGAACATGAGTTAGCAAGAGGTAGACGGTGCTGTGCTTTTATGTAAAAAGGAACCCTTGCAGAAATTTTGGAGAATTTTGTCTTTCTAATGACACTTATAGGATTGTACACATTATTTACTGTATATTAATTTTACATTGTTATATATTTCCTAGTATATGTGTGTATACTAGATATTTAGACAGCTGAAACATAGGGACAAAAATGAAACATAGATAGTCTCCAACTCATAAATATATTACTTTCCCAAAGCTTAGGTGTAAATTAGTTGTTTAGGAACCAGTAGAGCATTTTTCTATAGAAAATAACCGGCTGGCTGATTTCCTTTTTCATTTTTACTCTATGAGAACATATTTAGTACTATATGCAGTTAAATAAAGTATGTTGCTATTTTTTTCTGGTTTCTGGAGTTGTCAGTCTTTTGTTGTTGTTCTAAGAAGAGGGACTAGAGGAAACCAGAAACATTGGGGCTGGGTCTATGGGAAATTCCAAGTTTCCTTGTACTTCCTTCTGTCTCTTCCTCATTCAGCTGGGCCCCTGGGCTTCTCTGCTCAGGATACTGAGCTGTCCTGGACTTCCCTCTAGGGTGCCACACTCACATGAGCCCTAAGCTCTCCCAAGTACTATTCCCTAAGTGACCTACGCATTATTCTCTCAATTCTCTCTACTTTCAATCAAAAGCAAGCTGATGTATATAATTAACAGCAAGCACAAATCCAGATTTCTCACACATAAGGAGAACACAGATTTTTTTTAAGTAGATTTTCCCCATGTTGACTTTATATTACTATCACAATATTATTTTTAAAATCTATAAACATATTACCCGGTATAAATTTTTTATACTTATTGGTTTTAATACAACTATAAATTATAACCATGAAACATTTATAAATCAAATATAAACAAAGCCAGAAAATTCAAATAACATTAATATTATATAATGTATGATCTTTGGCTGAAATCAAATAATTGATGTTGGGTTTATTAATAGAAAAATGTTATTGATGTATTTTTTTAATTTCACTTATTAGCTAGATCCTTCAGATTTTTGAAGATGAGACCATTAATTGTGTCATTTATATTTTTGTGTTTTCCTTTTCAAAAGGAACTAGTGTTTTTTTTTTTTACCTTCAGTCATTATTCTGAAGAGCCAATTCACTTAATAGTGTATCTCAAAATAAAACCCTGAAAAATATTTTTATGTTTTAGGGGTAATCAGCTATTATTAGTTGACATATTAATGGGCTATCAGAAGTTAATACTTATAACAACAGAGTTTGTACAGTATATCTACTCTTATTGGGAAGGAGGAAGGGCTGCTGTGAAGAAAGTTCTTTTGAATTTGACCATTCTGTCCCACTATGAGTCATGCAATGACTCAATTCTCTCATCAACTTTATTCTACTTTAGCAGTAGGGAAAGTGTGTTCAAATCTTTGATAGGGAGTCCCATTTTGCTCAGGAACTGTCAAGTACTTGTAAGTATCTATGAGACCATTCACGATTTGTTCAACTTCTTCCATGTGTTACCCTTCTGACCCTCAGTCCCAATTTTCTTTGAAGACCTCTATGTTTCCTTTTCTCACTGTAGAATTTTATTGTCAGTCTTCTGCTATATTACGAGCTGCACAAAATCATGGATCATTGTTTTGTTCACTGATGTATTACAATAAAGTAGTACCTGGAACATGTAGATACTCACTTTGTCAAATTAGTAAAGGTAATGGACAAAGTTTATTAATACATCTAGTGTTACCCCGATGCTAAAGGTAATATTTATTAACTCAGCTGTTTACTTTCCCCCAGATCTAAGAATTTTTTCTTTTTCCCATTGTTATCTTTGAGATCTTGTGATTCAGGATTAAGCATATGGGCAGAAAGAGGACAAGAGAAGCAAAGGAAGATGGAAGAACAGACAAAAACCACTTGGTACCTGAATGTGGCAGGGCTTCATGATAGCAGCAGGTAGAGAGTAGGCACAAAGGTTTTGGAGACAAACTCAGGGTTAAAGAACAGGAGACAGGCAAAGATCGTTTTAAGAAGTGTTGCCATGAATTAAGATACAGATTCTCTTTAAATTACTTTCAATGACTTGAGCTGGTAAGGGGGTCTCTTTGAATTGTAAGCTCCATCAAGATCCTTGCGGTGCCCCACCTCATATTCAGAGCATATATATATTTGTCCTTTTCTTAGACTAAATGGATTATGGATACAAATTTGTAAAACTTTGTTGTATTTGGTTATAAGTTATTGAAAGTCAGGACTAAGTATAAAGGTGGGTATTTGAGTGACTATTCTAATTTTAAAAAATTATCAAGGAAATAAGGAAAAATTAGAAAAAACTTTTAAAAATAGAGAACTAAAAAAAATAAAAAATTATAGAACTCTAAGAATATAATAATTCCTGAAAATGATAGATACCCTTTAATTTTACCACGGAGAGTTTTTCAGAGAATGCAGGGTACTGTCTGGGGTGCGTCACCAGTTCAGAGAAAGCTCTCCGCATGCCTTAAGGGTGATCAGGGAGACCACCCCATTCTCCACACCTAACACCAACTTTGCTCTGTTATTAAAATAAGCATTTTCAATGGAGTTTAGTTTCTAGAAACTTTGAACTCTTTATTTATTTATTTTTTTAAAAGATTTTATTTATTTATTTGAGAGAGAGAATGAGATAGAGAGAGCATGAGAGGGGGGAGGGTCAGAGGGAGAAGCAGACTCCCTGCCGAGCAGGGAGCCCAATGTGGGACTCGATCCCGGGACTCCAGGATCATGACCTGAGCCGAAGGCAGTCGCTTAACCAACTGAGCCACCCAGGCGCCCGAAACTTTGAACTCTTTAATGTCTCCTGCAAAGAGCTAATTCTATGCTTCATACCAGGCCCAGATGGAACATGTTATATCTGAAAAAGTGAATAATTCACTCAATAAAGCACTTCCCTGAGTATTGTACATGGTTTAGAAAGTTCCTAATTTTAACTTTCTTAAGTTACATTCAGGCATATTTCCTAGAATAGCATTCCAAGTAAAATGAATGATGGTAGAAATAGGTCTATTATGATGAAGTGATAAAACCTCAAGAATTAGCCTTAATATAGGTTAATGACGTGTCTTTCTGGGTGGCAAGCATTAATGGTGGCATCCCTGGCAGAAATCTCACCATTACAGAAATTGTCACTAACCTCACTGTCTCTTCTGCCCATCTGTTCTTTTGGCTTCTTTTTTTTTTAAAAGATTTTATTTATTTATCTGAGAGAGAGAATGGGAGACAGAGAGCACGAGAGGGGGAGGGTCAGAGGGAGAAGCAGACTCCCCGCTGAGCAGGGAGCCCGATGCGGGACTCGATCCCGGGACTCCAGAATCATGACCTGAGCCGAAGGCACTTGCTTAACCAACTGAGCCACCCAGGCGCCTCTTTTGGCTTCTTCAACCTCCAATTCCCTAGTTGTATTTGCCTTTTTTCTGCTAATTTTTCAACTTGCTATGCTTCATATTTTCTTAGGGGCAAACTTGTTAACACCCAAGTATCACATGTATATTATTCAGGTCCTTGGTAATACAAGATAATTGGTAATTTAAAAACCTTAGCACATTTTAGACATACATATGTCATGATACTTTTCACTAATGCAACTCTACTTTTTCATAGGCATCCTCATAGAAAATCTCGCACTGAGTAAAAACAACAGTTCTTTTTGCCTGCTTCTTATCATTTTACTTTTATATTGAACATATACTTTTATTTCATACTTATATTTACTTTTACACAAAATAAGAGCTATTACCAACCTAAAAGAGATATTATAAACATGAAATAAGTTTCAAATACAGGCAAAAACACATTTTAATACACATACCATATGACTTGGAATACTATAACTTAGAGATGAAAAAATTCTGAGAGATTACTTGACCCAACCATTTACTTAATGATAGAATTTCCTCTACTTACAATACTTTTCTTGATGGATGACCACCTCACCTCTATATGAATACCTCTAATGAATAATTTTCCTGTAAATCACCTCATTTCCCCTCAAAAGAGCACTGTTTGAAAGTCTTTTCTAACATAAACCTAGATCTATTTCATCATAATTCCTAATGATTAATTCCTGCAAATTCTCCTAGAGCTATGTCGAATAATTTGAATTTCTCAGTAATGTGATCACACTTCAAATATTTGAAGACAGCTCACATTTCTAGATAAAGCAAAGGAAATATCAGGAAATGAAATAAGGAGGTACCTTATATTAGTGGGTGGAAGGAAATAAAGGCACAAATTGACAGAACCAAAGAAAGGAAAGGAATGAGACTCAGAGCAAGACCAAAGGCATGAGATAAGCTGACGCACTGGAACCAAAGAATATGTGGGAGTCCATAAGTTCACAGAATGACACTTGACCTTTAGGAGGTGAAGCTGAAGGAAGCTCTGCAGAGCTAATTGGGATGTCTAGGGAAAGCAGAATCAATTAGGTGGTTAGTGACTAGAATAGAGTGACCATAGAAAGGGCGAGCTGATGCTTTGATAACGCAAGGTAGATCTGTCCAAAAAAAAGAGATGTTCTGTGATGGTAATCGCTCCCCACAGGTCAAGGCAACTATATGATCACCTAGTGAGACCATCAGGAAGTGTTTCTTCCTCTTCTTAAAACAGGCATATGGGATGAGAAAGTGTCCTTATATAAATAAATATAATGCATTTGTATTAGGACTATAATGTTGTATTGATATTCATGGTTATCAAATACACACACACACACACACACACACACACACACACACACTGACTGCCAGCAGATTGAATAGTTTTCTTCTTTATCAAGAACATGTGGGCAAGTATATTTTGGTGATGTACACTCTTTGAGTCATAACTGAGCTAGCCAGGCAATGATGCAGATCACACCACTGTACATCTATACGTATGACTGTTTTCTCCTTAAGGTCTCTTCTCAAGAACACCTTCTGTTTCCTTGAATTTGGCAGCCAGAAGTTTACTACCACTTGGGTCTTCTTAATTCCCAGAAGCAGGCTGAAGGCTAGAGGATGCTGAAGACTTCTAATATAAAAAAGATCAGAAGTCCCTCAAGGACCTGGGATTACTTAATTTAGGTTATACTCAGTAATAGGTGGTCTAGGTGTTTATGATAAACACTGGCCCCTGAGAAATATCCACATCCTAATTCCTGGAACTTGTAAATGTTACTTTAGATGGCAAAAAGGACTTTGCTAATATGATTAAGAATTTTGAGATTGGGAGCTTATTCTGGATCATCCTGGTGGGCCCTAATGTAATTCTTCCTTATAAAAAGAATACAAAAGATCAGAGCCAGTACTAGGAAATGTAAGGAAGGAAGCAAGAGATCCAAGTGGTGTGGCCAAGAGAAAAGGAACACAGGCAGCCTTTAGAAGTTGGAAGAGTCAAGAAACAGATTCTCCCCTGGAACTTCCAGAAGAAACAAGCCCTTGCAACACCTTGATTTTAGCCTTGGAAGACTTATTTTGGATTTCTGACCTCCAGAGCATGAGAAAATAAATTTAAATGGTTTTAAGCCCCTAAGTTAATGGTAACTTGTTACAGCAGCACTAGGAATAAATACCAACACAGTATTTTGTATGTTTTCTATTGACTTAACTTCTTCCTATCATTCTAATAGAAGAGCATTTGTTTCTACATCAGATGTTCCCAGGTGCTGTGAGAAGAAGTAGTTTGGAGGACTATGCATTCAATCATACAATAGTACATGAAACTAAATTCTATCAGTCAGGGTCCATTAGTTATAAGCATCACAAAGCAACTCTGACAGATTTAAGCAGAAAATGAATTTACTGAGAGGATATTGGGAACATTGTTGACTATAGGATTTGAAAAATAAAAAGGACAGGGAATCCAGGCATCAGCTAAGACCTAAAATTTTAGTATTTCTGATGTGGAAAGTTTTCGTTAGGCTTTTATTTTATTCATTTTCTTTCTGAACCCCATTTTACACACTTGGTTTTGAGAGAGTGTTTATGTAAAATTTTAGCTTGGGTAATGAGACAATTACAATGATACAGTGAAATTAAATTATACTTGCATGTTTTGGTTGAGGGGGAAGGGTGCTTCAAAGTCGCTTAGTGAATTCCATGACTCATGTCTAATGAATTAAATTACCATTGAAGACTACAGTACCTAAGAATATTTATACTAGGGTAAGGTATAGCTCATTCTTTGCCCTTCCTCCTTTCTCCTATATTCTTTGTTGAAAAAAAAAAAGCCAGGCTATGCTGGTTTTATTTCTTCAACTAGCTCTAACCTCACAGCCCATCTCTGAAAATTCCTCAGACTTGGGGACTCAAGCCTCTGTGTGTGTGTGTGTGTGTATATTAGGGGGAGGGCTTGAGATTTCTTTTTTATTTTTTAAAACTTTGTAATTGGAAAATATAGCATACATGAACAATAGCATTGTTAAATGGCTCTACCCTTATGACCTAATCATCTCCCAAAGTCCCCACCTTCAAATACCATCACATTGAAGGTTAGGATTTTAACATATAAATTTCATGGGAGAGGGACACAAACATTTAATCTATAGCATACACACCCAGTCCATCAACAAAATATACTAAGCATCTACACATTTCTCATAATTTCTGCTTCTACAACCCTGTAACAAACCATCATCATCTTGCCTCTGGATTGATGGAATTACCTCCTAATTGGCTTCATTCTTTCCCATCCTTTCATACAACACAGTATAGCCAGAGGATCTCATTAGAAAGAATTTCCAAACCACTCCTAGGTTGAAAACACTTCAACAGTAACACTTCAACAGTTCCCATCTCATGCAGGGCAAATGCCAAAGTCCTTACAATGGTCTAGGAGGCCCTATTCAACATGCTACCCTGTTATATTTTTGACTTCATTTCTTGCTATCTTTTCTTTGTATTGTACCTGCCATGTTGGCCTCTCTGCTGTTCCATCAACAGGCCCAAAGTGCTCCCACCATAGGGATTTGTTATTAGAATGTCTGCCCTTAAGGTAGCCTCATGATCCATCTCCTCAACTCTTTTGGGTCTTGGCACATTCCATCTTTCCAGTGAGATTCTTTCTTGACTCCCTATTTAAAATTGTACCTCCGATTCTTAGTAGTCTCAGATTGTTTTTCCCAAACCTTCCTATAATCTTAATAAAATGTATAAACTCTTCTATCCAAGTAACCACTTTTTAAAAATAAAACTATCATTTATATAGTCAGTAAACATTTACTGAATGCATACCATACCTAACATTGTGTACTATTTTAGGCTCTGGACAAACTGAATGCATAAAATTTACTTCTTACCCTCCATCTTCTGGCAACACAATTTTTGGCTCAAACATTAGCAATATTATCACTATCATTTCATGGATGAGAAATTTAGACTTGGAGATTCTAAGTAATATTTACCCAAGTTCCCATGTTTATAAATATAGATGTAGATTCATATTCAGGCCTGAATCCTCAGAATCTACATCAAATTTTTATGGAAATCTTCAATGGTGTTAGATTTCCAGCTTTTCTGCCTGGTGGAGAATTAGGTTCAATGGAGGCTTCCAAAACTTGTTTGACTCCAAAAGTGACAAGAAAGATATTTTATTAGATTGGTATGTCTAATAATCAAAATTTAAATGTAAAGTTATTCTTTTTTTTTTTTTTTTTTTTGGTCTCAGATCTTGTATACAGGCAATTGCAAAAGAAGTTTCAAATATATTTCAACTACTGACAGCCTCCCTGGAATGAGTATATATATTATAGTTTTCCAAGGTGAAGTTTTCTTGGAAAGATAACTTTCAATTATATGTGCAAGTTCTTTGGTTTCAAAAAGGTATCTTATTACTATTATTTTTTTTTAGAGAGAGAGAGAGTGGGGAGGGGAGGGGCAAAGGGAGGGGAGAGGGAGAATCTTAAGCAGACTCCACACCCAGCATGGAGCCCAAAGCGGGGCTCAATCTCATGAGATCATGAGCCAAAATCAAGAGTCTGAAGCTTAATCGACTGAACCACCCAGGCACCCCAGAAAGGTATCTTATTTTCTTACCATTAGTCCAGGAAAGATTTTAAGAAGAAATAACTCAACCCTATTATTCATCATTACCAACTTAGGCCAATTAGTTTATCATATTAATTTCTGTTACTTAAGCAACCCAAGGAGAATGAAAGGACAGACAGCTTTCAAATACTAACCAAAAGGCATTCTGAAATAACATAGGTTCTACCATAATTTTGACATAAATGTGTGTTTGTGTAATTGGGTAGTAAAAAGATTAGGATCTATAGCATCTCAAAATTTTTTTTTCCAATATTTTGACTTGGGCTTTGGGTCAACCTTCTTTAGACTGATAGAAAGAAAATGTGCTCTTTCTTTTTGTAGCACATAGCGTTTACTTATCTTCATTGTTTGCTCACCATGTCATTCTTAAGGTGGTTTTCTGTCCTTTTGTGTCTTTCTGGATCATCATTTCAAATACAACAAATAAGTGTCCCTTCAATCTTGTTCAGAAACACAGACAAATACCATCTGTTCCTTGAACTGTTCCAGGTACAGTGACCACCTACTGCTCTCCATCTGTCAGTTGTACATTTATCCATGGCATCTGTGCTCTCTGTTCTACACTTGAAGACACTGACAATAGTTTTCTGCATCTCATTTTACGTTTGGTAAAATGCAGAATTTTCATTTACAAATAAAATATGAAACTATAGGACAGTGAATATAGTTTCCTAAGTTTCTGGGAAGGACAGTTCAAAAGAGGATTTCCAAAAATGGTTGCAGCACAATTGGCATATATGTTTAACCTTTCAGAGTGAATTGTTTGGATGATGGCACTCATTGGATGTTTACTGTTCAGCAAGTTAAGCTTTAAAACAGTAAATCTATTTTATTATCACAACTCATAGAAGTAAATACTATAATAGTAACTATGTTAGATAAACTTAAAGTAGGCATTTAAATAACAAAAATTTTGTATTGTCCCCTCCCAATTTTAAGTAGCTCTTATTGTAACATTAAAAATGTTATTTAAGCAATATTCATATTTAAAATTTTGCCTCAAAATTTAAGTTAAATGAAACTTAGGGGGAGTACCCTACAAATCATAGGGCATTTGACTACAGTTTTTAAGCTTTTAACAATATATTAAAATAATTCTATTTGTCTTTACAGGTGAAGTTAGAGACCTTTTAAAAATTATAAAATGTATCTTTACAGAAGGAGCTCATGAAATAAAGGGTCCCACAAAAATGGCAGAATACGAAGTCCCAGGCTTCATTGTCCACAGAAACACAATTTAAAAATATGTATGAACCAGATAACTTTATGAGAAGCCCAGAATCCAGTTTAAAAAGTTGCCATAGTTCAGATGAGTACAAAACTGAGAACAACTACATTAAAATGAGTAAGAGCGATCTCACTTTTCCTGCATCAACCTCTCCCCAAGATGGCACATCTCGGTACTTGGGATAGAGAGAATGGAGCATGCCTCCAAAAGCCAAGTCTCCACCTTATTTCACCTGGAGAACTGATGGAATTAACGTAGTTCAGATGCCTCCATTCAGTTAAGAACAAAGAAAAAAGAGCAGGTAGTTTAGAGTGGCTGGCATAGATCTGTGAGATTAAGAGAAGACATAGAACCTGGGGCGTCTTTCCCAGGAGGGAGGGTCTGGAGCACACCTCCACTAATTCTAACTTTTCAGTGCTTTGCCTGAGGGGCTGGTTTCTGTTACCCCTCACCCAGAGCTGGACAGAAACTGCACAGTTTGGTAGGGGCAGCAGGAACAAAGGAAAAGGACCAGGTGACTTGCTGCACCCAGCAGAGCTCTGTGAGATTGGGAGAAGGCACAGAATTTGAGGCTTCTCTCCACAGGGAAGGAAGGAGAGGAGTGGAATGAGTATGCCTCTCATATCCCATCCCAGCAGAGCAGTCATACACTAGAGGGAGCAAGAAGAGATTATGGGCTCCTGGGGGGAAAAAAAAGAAAAGAAAAAGGAACCCAGTAAATCCCCTTTAATTAGGAATCTACATACACAAAAGAGCAGAGAAGACAGTATCTATAGAAAAGATAGGAGGATCCCAGAGTCTCTGGGTCGGCTGATTGGTGAAAGTAATTTTCTGTAGAAACTAGTTCATGAAAACCAGGAGAGGTGACTGTTCTTCAAAACGCAGGCACCAATGCCAAGCTACAGAGAATAGAAAAAAAATGAGAAAAACATAACACAATCACAAGAACAGAATACATCTCCAGTAAATGACCCTGGAGATTTGGAGATCTATTCATTGCCTGACAAAGACTTAAAAATAATTGTCTTAAAGAAACTCAGTGAGTTATAAAACAAGTAGGCAACTAAGTGAAATCAGGAAAATGATACATGAACAAAAGCAGAATATCAACAAATATTGAAACTATAAAAAAAGGAACCATACAGAAATTCTGGAGTTGAAAAATGTAATAACTGAACTGAAAAGTAAACTAGAGGGCTTCAATATTAAACTAGATCATTAGAAGAAAGAATTAGTAAACTCAAAAGTCATTTGAAATTATCCAGCCAGAGAAGCAAAAAAAAAAAAAAAAAAGAATGAAAAATGGTGAAGGAAGCATACAGGACTTTGAGACACCATCCAAAGAACCAATATATGCATTATAGAAGTCTCAGAAAGAAAAGAGAGACAGAAAAGGGGGCAGAAAGCTTATTTGAAGAAATAATGGCAGAAAACTTCCAAAATCTTGGAAGGGAAATGGGCATCCAGATTTGTGAAGCCCAAAAAGAACCCTGAACAGGATAATTTTAAATAAATATACCCAGATACACATTATAATCAAACTGTTTCAAGTCAAAGACAAAGAGTTTTGAAAGCAGCAAAAGAAAAGTGATTTATTACATAAATGAGAACCTCAATAAGACTCAATGGATTTTCAGAAGAAACCTTGCAGGCTAGAAGACAGTGGGATGTGATATTCAAAGTGTGATAAGAAAAAAAAAATACTGGCAAACAAGAATACTATATCTGGAAAAACTGTCTTTCAAACATACAAGAGAAATACGTTTTACCCAGACAAACAAAAGCTGAAAGAATTCTTTACTACCAGACCTGCCATTCAAGAAATACTAAAGAGAGCTCTTTAAGTTGAAACAGTGGAGGATTAACAGCAACACAAATGCATATGAAAGTCTACAACTCACTGATAAAGATAGATAGAGAGAAATACAGAATACTAGAGTGCTGGAAATTCTAAAGGTGGTATATAAATTATTTTTGATCTAGTATAAAAGTTAGAAGACAGAAGTATTAAGAATAACACTACACAAACTTGTTAATAATTATGCAATATAAAAAGATGTAAATGGGGAGGTGCAGAGGGAGAGGGAGAAGCAGACTCTGCACTGAGCAGGGACCCCGCCCGATGCGGGGCTCAACCCAGGACCCCAGGACCATGACCTGAGCGGAAATCAGACGCTTAACTGACTAAGCCACCCAGGTGCCCCTAGAAGAGACGCACTTTAGATTTAAGGACACATATAGCCTGAAAAAGAAGGGAATATGTACATGTATGTATACATATACATATGTATATCAGACAAAATGACTCCAAACTGTCAAAGGGGATAAAGAAGGTCATTATATAATGATAAATAGTCAATGCCCTGGAAGATATAGCATTATAAATACATATGCATCTGACATCAAAGCACCCAAAAAATGAAGCAAACATTGACAGAGCTGAAGGGAGAAATAGACAGCAATACAATAATAGTAGAAGGTTTCAATACCCAACTTTCAATAATAGGCAGAACATCCAGACAGATCAATCAGGACCCAGAGGACTTGAATGCTATAGACCAAAGGAGTGAGTATTTTACTGTTTCAATTTTATGGCTCTCTGTCCTAGATATGCCCTTAGTTTTGTTTCCTGTTCTCTAATCTTCGTGAAGAAGAGGAAACCAATGTATAAATCAGTCCAGTTCATATATCAATTGGCATACATCAATTATGACAATGCATAGATACACTTGAGAAGATGTTACTTACAAGAAGGGTGAAATAGTACTTATTCCATCATGTTGCTGGAAATGAAAGTTCCTAAAGCAAGGTTCTAAAAGGAATGAACTACTCTGTGTAGATTTTGCTGTCATTTTTTAAAGCTTGAAATGATCTCATTTGTTTCTCCTTCATTTACTGTCATGTTCTACACTGCTCTCCATCTTTTACTGAAAAAGTTGATTCACACTCATGGTGGAAGTAAAGGGTGTTATTAGGCATGTCAAATCTGAGTATACACAGTTCATCAGGGATTTTTGTTCCAAAGTCATTTACTTTATCAGAGTCAAATCAGAGAATTTACACCAAACGCTTCAATGTTAGGGCATAGATTATTCGATAGGAAACTCTACTAAGCACACAACAGCAGGTGTCACAACATAAAAGACATCGGGAGTAAATAGACAGTCAAGTGGCACTGAGAAATGTCTTAAGTCTGCCTATGTTATGGAATTAAAAGGAAATTCTTTCTGTAATATTTCTTTTAGGCCTATGATTAAATTAGAACCCCAGGGCATTTTAATTTGGTTTCAGTATCCTTCAAAAATTACTGTTATTTTTTAATTAAAAGTATATTTTTCCTTCAGACCTTATCTTTAAACACTAAGTGAATCCTTGTTACTTCTCCCAGAAATATTAAACTCAAATGAAAACATCTTTTTATTATGAAATCTACAAAAAAAAAGCCCTTTTTATGGATAAGTAATGGACACTGGCATACTTATAAATAAATGTCTTTTTCTTTAAATTTCCTGTTTTCTGGGGCGCCTGGGTGGCTCAGTCATTAAGTGTCTGCCTTTGGCTCAGGTCATGGTTCCAGGGTCCTGGGATCGAGCCCCACATCGGGCTCCCTGCTCGGCGGGAAGCCTGCTTCTCCCTCTCCCACTCCCCCTGCTTGTGTTCCCTCTCTCACTGTGTCTCTCTCTGTCAAATAAATAAATAAAAATCATTAAAAATAAATAAATAAATAAATAAATAAATAAATTTCCTGTTTTCTGTAATAAATTTAAAGTCCAGATCAAGCTCTTAGTTGGCTGTGAAAGAGTAGGTCAACATTCCAGTAGATGAATCTGTTTCAGATTTGTATTCTTAAGCCCCCTTGGAAAAAGTTTTCAAGGCATAAAATACCAGTGAGGGCATTGCCTGGAGGATAAGGATTCATCCAGATATTGTATTTACTGTGTAAGAAATGAAGTTGTTGCACCGTCTTCCTCAATTTACGATCTTTAATCTCAGCATTAAAGCAGACAGGTTTAAGTAGTTAAAAAAGTGGATTGAGGTTAGTAAATGTCATCACAAAGAAAACACAGAAAATTGTAAATATAGTCTCAAACACTATGTATAAAAAATCCGTATCTGACTATTAATAATGCCTCCCCAAATGCCTTGTTAAAAGGCAACATAATGAGTTTTAAGTCTTTTAACTGTTTCCTCTATGATTGTTTTTATATGTCTAAGGAATATCCTCATATTAATATGTTGTATGTTATCAATCTTATGTCTGATATTCTCATTTCTTGTTATGTTGGCTTATTTACACCACTTCACCTCCCTCCTTCATTTATTCATTCAAGAAATATTCACTGAGGCATACTATGAACGAGGTCGTGGGGATACAACAACTAATGAGACACATAGCGTCCCTACTCTCAAAGAGCGTATGGTCCAGTGAGGAGAGAGATTAGCATGTAAGTGAATTAATGAGAAAATTCAGTTATTAGTGAGTGAAATGAAGACAACACAGCATAGTAATGTTCAGGGAAAAAAGTGGTTGAAAACATAGTAGAGCTTTACATAGGCATGTCAGGGAAGGCTTTCTTGGGAAAAGGTCTTGGGTCAGGACCTGAGTGGAGAGGGATTCCCCTTACAGAAGTCTGGGCAGCACATTACAGACTACAGGGACAGCAAAGGCAAAGACCCTGTGGTGGGAATTTTCTGTCAAGATTATAATAACCTATTCCATAAATTTTAGTATATTTCTATACTTAAATGATTGCTTTGTACCATTTGGAGGTAGCATATCTTCATTTCTCAATATCTAGGGTAAGGATTTCAGTGTTTTCAAATTTCTTTTCCATCTTTTTCATTTTAGGGTCTGTCATCTAAAATTTTAAATTGTTAATGTTAATAATATCCTTAGTATGCTCTGTAATCAAAATTAAGTCTTTAAGTTCTTCCATGAGTTAAGTCTAAAATTCAAAAGAAAAGCTGTGCTTACATTACTGTGAATAGTAAGATCTTGTTCTTTACAGAACCAGGCATTTTCCATGAGCTTTTTTTCTTGGGTGTACAGTTTTTTGCTTTCTAGCTAGTTTTTCTTTCCTTTTTTCCCTTGTACTATTTGGTTTCTCATATTTTTATTTTATTTCCTTTTTTAAAAAAATATTTTATTTATTTATTTATTTGAGAGAGAGAGAGAGAGCATGAGTGGGATGGGCAGAAGGAGAGGGAGAGAGAATCTCCAGCAGGCTCCATGCTGAGTGTGGAGCCTGACCTGGGGTTTGATCCCAGGACCCTGAGATCATGACCTGAGCTGAAACCAAGAGTCGGATGTTTAACTGACTGCTCCACTCAGGCACCCCTATTTTTTATTTCATTGCCAAGTGTTTTTTTCTTCTATTTTAGTTTTTTAAATTTATTTAAATTCTAGTTAGTTAACACACAGTGTAATAGTTTCAGGTGTACAATAGAGTGATTCAACACGTACATGCATCATCCAATGCTCATCACAACAAGTGTGCTCCTTAATCCCCATCACCTATTTAACACCCTCCCCTGGTAACCATCAGTTTGTTCTCTGTAGGTAAGAGTCTGTTTCTGGTATTTTTATTTTTTGATCTCCCTACCAATCAAGAATTCTATTAACTTCCCCTTTTCCCTAGAGGCTCTCTTCTGAATGCTTGTTGTCCTTGTTTGCTACCTAGACCTATTGCATAACTATTATTTTGAGATTTTCTTTATTTTCCATCCTTTATTCCACAATCTTATACCTTTATTTTGTATCAGTAGAATAATTTGAACAAGTAACAGGAAACCACACCAAGGTGACTTAAGTGATTATAGAAATAAGCACTTCACACAAAAGAAGGCCTGAGATTTGGTAATTCCAGGGTTGTCTACTTCAGCAATGAAATGAAAACAAGATTACAATTTACTTTCCATCTTCCTGCTCTGCCATCCTCAGCACATCTTTGTCCAACTCTCTTCTTGCTGTCAGTGTGGCAACATGGTTGCCACAATTCTAAGCATCACATATAGGCCATGGACATATCCAGAGTTTCTTTTTATATTTCTCTATTTCAGGATTAACAAAACCTTCCCTAGAAGCCATTGTGCAGACTTCTGCTCTCATCTCACTCTTAAGCCAATTATTGGCAAGGAAATTGAAATTGGTATGATGGTTTAAATAATCAAAATTTACCCATAAAGTAGGAGCTAAGATCACCATTCCAAGATCATCTGGAAGAGAGATAGATGGCCTTCTGATCACCCCCCACCCCCCCCCCCCCCCCAAACAGGAAAAAAAAAAAAAAAGGCTTTTGAAATGTGTCTGCTGCACTTTTTCGTGGCTAAGACATTGCCTTAAATTATGTCCTAAAGAAAAGTGTGTGGATGTAAATTTTTTTGATTTCTGCATCTGTGAAAATGTCTCAATTTTGTTGTCAAAAGGATTGATAATTATCTAATTTCGGACTCCTAGAATGAAAAAGTGTTGCCTTAGATCTTTTTTTTTGTTGTTTTTTTTAAGGGATTGCTCTATGTCTACCATGCTCTAGTGATGAGAATTTTCATACACAACTTCGCAAGTGATCAACTTAATCCTCAGGAATCTTTTATTCTTGGTGTGCTACAGTTTCATAATCAGATGTCGTGTTTTGTTTTTTCTTTCAGTGCTGTCCACCTTTGTTATCCTACTTCCACTCTGGGATATTTGTTTTTTATTGCTTAAGTAATAACTTCCTCCCCCTTTTTTCTTTATTGTTTCTTTCTAGAATTTCTAGTGATTACACGTTTGTGTTATGAATTGGTCTTTTTCATTTTTTTATCTTTCCTCTCACATTTTCCCCTCTTTTTAATTGTTCTGGTTTCTGGGAGATAATCTCCATGTTATCATCTAATTCCTAGTTGAATTATTATTTCAGTCACCATATTTGTAAGTTCCATGAACTTTTTTATTTATTCTCATTTTTTCTTTTCTCATTGTACACAACATTTTGTTTTAGTTATAGACACAGTATCTCTTCTAGCCTAAACTGCATTTATATTAAAGTCAACCTCTCTCATTATTTACTACTAATAGACAGGTAGTCTGAAAAGAAAGTTCAATGGCTCTATTTCTATACAGAGATATTGCCTTAATAAAGCTAGTACTCCCTAGCTGACAAGACTAATTCAGGCAGAGTGGAGAATGTTGTATATAGGGTATACGATGGACAAACAGGATGTGATTTTAAGGTGTGGTCTTGGGGACATCATCAAGATTTGCCATTGTCAACATTGCTAGGATGCTGGATTTGTGTTGAGAGTTCTTCTGGTTCTCTTTCCCATTCTGTATTGGCATTTCCCCAATTTTCTCCTCAAATTGGTTACTGCTGTCAAATTGCTTACTCTCAGACCCAACTTAGGCCTTTCTTTCCCCAAAGTTCACCTAATTTACTTATTCTGTTCTTCTTTTATTAAATCTGCCAATCTGTAGCAAGAAACATGTAAAAATTAACTGATTAATTCATGCATAGATGTGAATGATTGATGGTCCAAAGAGAGGTCTTGAAAACTTAATAATCTTTAATTGACATAACTGAGAAGGAAGAATATTTTTGAGAGCCTTTCCAGAACCTCTTTATTTTCTAGGCATACTCTCAGAAGCTCTGTCCCAGACACATTGAAACAGTACTCGGCAACTTAATGTCTTAATTCTGAAAGAGCTTTATATTACCACAAGTAGTTTGTAAATGCATTCAGCTGCTATAAATCTGTATATATATTATATAGACAATCATAGCCATCCTTTTTTTTAAAAGTCAGAAGAGTATATTTGTCTCTTCATGTTTTTCAAGATCCAGATAGAATTATAGCTAATCTCTATACAATAAAGTCAGCAGAGAGAAAGAGTTAACAAGAAATTGTTATACCTGATATCTTTCCTTCTCAAAAGTATCTAACACCAGGGCTCCTGGGTGGTGCAGTTGGTTGGGCCTCTGACTCTTGGTTGCAGGTTGGGTCCTGGTCTCTGGGTTGGGGATGGAGCCCTGCATTAGCTCCTCACTCAGTGCAGTCTGCTAGGGACTCTCTCTCCTCCTGCCTCTCTCCCCTGCACTCTCTCTCTCTCTCTAAAAATAAATAAATAAATCTTTAAAAAAAATCTAACATCATTTGACTACAGCTTGCAGTCCTCTCTAATACTGACTAAAGGAATCTATCAGCTAGATGATAAATGGGGCTGCTGCACTTTTGTCACGTACTGATGACTGACTTAGGAGTGCATTTAGAAGCGTATACCTTGTTCAGTCTGTTTATTGTAAACAACTTGCAATATATGGACCACAACTGCACTGAAGAAATCATAGCCAGAACAGAGCTACGTGAGTAACATGATACCTAAGTGCACAGACTCCAAAACTAAGGGGTTTCCTTTAGTTGAACGTGCCCTCAATTAACTCATTATTCTGGAACCTCAACATTTCCCAGTGTGGAAAATGGACTCAGGAATCTGTATCTGACAGTTGGAAGCCTCTGTTATATTGATGCTGGACATGGTGCTTCGGTTGTCATCTTTTGTTAATAATCATCAGTGAAGTCTGGTTGCTGGATAAGACTTATGTTTTGGAACAGTCTATCTGATGTTCTCAGCCCTTGTGATTACACAGTCTGTGTATGGGCAGACATATGCTATTTATGGTGTCTTTAAAAGAAAAATGTATTCAGGCAAATGCACACATCCCCAACTGTATTTGAATATAAGCACAAAAGAGAGGAATTATTGTATAATTTAGAGAATAAGAACTTTGTAATTGGACTTAGGCTCGAATATCATTTTTGTAATTAACGAGTGTGTACACTGTAGCAAGCCACTTACCTCTCTGAATGTCAGTTTCCTCATTAGCAAGAAGAGGACATACTGGTAATCTTATGGCAATTAAATGAGATAATTTATTGATGGTACTTCAGTCTCATCAGATAGTAGATTCTTAAAATGCCTAATTTTCTCCTTCTCTTTATTCCTCACAGGTTCCACTTGGAAACCAGTCTTTTCTGGTATTGCTGTTATACCATCTTACACACTGGTATACATAAATATACCCAATTAGGCACACTCTGACATAAATGTATGCACTTAGATTTATTGGAGAGATTTGATGACCATAAATAATGATAATGAAATAGGTAGAAAGACAGGAAAAGAAAAGTTTCTTTAAAATGTGAGGATCGGGGCGCCTGGGTGGCTCAGTCGTTAAGCGGCTGCCTTCGGCTCAGGTCATGATCTCAGAGTCCTGGGATGGAGCCCCGCATCCGGCTCCTCGCTCTGCGGGAGGCCTGCTTCTCCCTCTCCCACTCCCCCTGCTTGTGTTCCCTCTCTCGCTGTGTCTATCTCTGTCAAATGAATAAATAAAATCTTTAAAAAAAAATAAAAAATAAAAAAATAAAAAAATAAAATAAAATAAAAAAAATAAAATGTGAGGATCGATGATGCGCAGTGAAATCAAGTGTCAAGAGCTGAATATTAACTGAAGAATCAAGCTTTTCCATTACAATGCACATGTCACCAGGTATGTACTTTGAAATGATAGATCTAGGTTTTCTGTTTGGAATTATTTTTAACCATGCACTCTATCCATTTCCATACCTAACCCGTTTGTAGTTTATATGTTAATGTCATGGCTCTGTCTATCACTGCATAACCTGGGACAACCCATTGCTTAGAACGGCCTTTTTGGTGCCTGTCATCTAACTACAGAGTGGGAGTTTCTAAAATGAAGAAATCTGCTGGTTGCTGGTGACAATAATTAGGAAGTGTCAGCAAAAGATAGAAAGAGTATTTGTTATTGGGGTTATTGAAAGAGTATTAGTGTTATTGATGTTTTTTGACAGAGTTGTCTTTTTTTTTCTTTCTCCAAATTTTTATTAAAATTCCAGTTAGTTAACATACAGTGTGATATTAGTTTCAGGTGTACAAGATGGTGATTGAACAATTCCATACAAGGCCCAGTGCTCATCAAGACAAGTGCCCTCCTTAATTCCCAACACCCATTTAACCCATCCCCCCACCTACCTCCTCTCTGGTAACCGTCAGTTTGTTCTCTATAGTTAAGAGTCTGTTTCTTGGTTTGCATCTCTTCCCCCCCGCCCCGTTTATTTGCTTTGTTTTTTATTTCTTTGTTTTTTAAATTCCACATATGGGTGAGATCATATGGTATTTATCTTTCTCTGACTGACTTATTTTGCTTAGCATAATACTTTTTAGCTCCATCCACATTGTTGCAAATGATAAGATTTCATTCTTTGAAAGTTTTGTCTTGACATCACTTCCAGAAAGACATGAACTTAAAAATCACAATTATATGTGGCGTACGGTCTAGTGCTACAGGATACTTACAATTTCACATGTGTACATATTTTTAAATGCTTAATTATTTCCAATTATAATTTTAACTACAGTGTGCATTGAACTATTTCTGGTTACTCCTTTGCTAAGAAAACAAAACAACAAGAGTTTACATAACTAGATGAGGTACTGATTTTGACTGATATGGTGGGAATTCCCACTTGAGTTCAAACTACATTCTTATCTGGGAATCAGACATATATGGACATTTCTGGAGAACTGGTGGGACAATCATATGAAAGTTCAATTTTACAAATTGTAATTCATCCTAAGAAGAAGAAACAATGCATGAAAGAATTGACTCAGTATAAAAGCTTAAAGTAAGAGTGAATTCTTTCCTATGGAACATCAGATTCCTGTGGGACTTTGGCATTTTGAAGGTAACAGTGCTGCTCCTTTGGTGGAGACAAAGTGAAGATTAGATATTTTAAGAGGAGACAAAGTGAAGTTCAGGTATTTTAAGAGTATAAGAAAGACCTTTGGAGATCATGTCAACTTGGAAGCACTTGTATAACAAAGCCCTGTGTGGAGCCCAGTGAGCACAATCTGGAGTGGGATGATATGAATAATCCAGACCTTAGAAATGAATTTTAATTGGTTCTGTACATGGAGGGAACTCAGGAGAGTACTACTGGAAAGCAGAGCCTTTCTCCCAACACATCCACTCAAACACACCCTCCAGGATCAATCTTTCCTACCCCTTTCTCAGCATTTGAAAATGATTTTATAGCTTTTCAGTCATTTTCAGATATTAAAAAATAAAATCAGGGGCGCCTGGGTGGCTCAGATGGTTAAGCATCTGCCTTCGGCTCGGGTCATGATCCCAGGGTCCTGGGATCAAGCCCCATGTCCAGCTCCTGGCTCAGCGGGGAGCCTGCTTCTCCCTCTGCCTCTCCCCCTGCTCGTGCTCTCTCTCTGTGTCTTGAATGAATAAATAAAATCTTTAAAAAAAAAAAAAACCTTTAAAAAAAATAAATAAATAAAATCAAGTGTAAATCAAAATTCTAATTTTACCTACGATTTAATGCTTATCTCTTTTCCTTAGTTCAAGCTTACCCCAAGGCTTAAGAAGAAGGATGAGAAAGAGCTAGAGGGAGATTGAGAGAGAACACGTAAGCAAATGCTTGAGGTGAGGTGATTAAGAAAGAACCACCCATGGGTGAAAAAAATTTCCCTTTAGTATGACAGTAGGGTGTTTGAAAAAAAAAAATCCAGACATTTCTGCTTAAATCATTAAAATGTAACAACTGAAATGTTTTATTCCTTCTCAAACCATTTCTCCTGTGGCATTGTGCAAAATGATTTAAATGAGTGATAATGAGAGCAGAAGGTTTTCATAGCATCCCAAATGTTTAGAATGTATATGTGAAAACATAAATAATACACCCTCATCTCTGCAAAATTGAAGTGTGGAAAATGAGAGCCTGGAGTTGGTGGGTGGTGATACAGATTGAGGTTACCCTGGAGGGAAATAAGACAAGCTAATAAATATTTATGTTCTCAATAAATATGTGAAGAATTTCTACTATGGGTATATGGCTAAAATTGCTATACTGAACTAAAGTTAGAGGAACAAGAAACAGAAACATCTGGGGGCGCCTGGGTGGCTCAGTCGGTTAAGCGTCTGCCTTCGGCTCAGGTCATGATCCCAGGGTCCTGGGATCGAGCCCCGCATCGGGCTCCCTGCTCAGTGGGAAGCCTGCTTCTCCCTCTCCCACTCCCCCTGCTTGTGTTCCCCCTCTCTCTGTGTCTCTCTCTGTCAAATAAATAATAAATCTTAAAAAAAAAAAAAAGAAACAGAAACATCTGAATGTGAATGATATTCAATTGGCAATAGCTATTTTACAAGCATCTAATGAGCATTCCTTCCAGAAAATAGAAATTAATGTTGATGTCATGATGCATACATATTTAAATGTTTGTGCTTTCCCTGTAAATGTTTGAATTAAAGTTATTTATTTTCCTGGTTTTAAAAATTATAGGTAATAATGTCCGTTATATACAATCAGGAAAAAAATTTTAACAAAAAAATTTAGGGGCACCTGGATGGCTCAGTCAGTTGAGCAACGGACTCTTGATTTTGGCCCAGGTCACTCTCAGGGTCATGGGATCCAGCCTCTTGTAGGGTTATGTGCTCAGCGCAGAGTCGGTTTGTCCCTCTCCCTCTGCTCCTCCCCCAACTTCTCTCTCTCAAATAAATAAATAAAATCTTTAAAAAAAATTTAAAAATTAACATCACCTGGATTCTACCTTTGAGAAATAACACATTTATAAATAGTGCTACAATAAAAATGCTTGCACATATACCTTAGGTGCTACTGCGGTCTGAGTGTTTGTGTCCTTCCCTCTCTCAGTTCATGTGTTGAAATCCAGCACACCCAATGTGATGCTATTAGGAGGTGGCACCTTTGGTGCTTAGTCATGAAGGTGGATCTTCGTGAATAGGATTAGTATCCTTATAAAAAATACCCTATAGACCTTCCTAGCTCCATCTGCCACCTGAAAATACACAAGAAGCCCTCAGCCTGGAAGAGGGCCTTTATCCAGCCATGTTGGGACTCTGATTTCAGATTTCCAGCCTCCAGACTGTGAGAAATAAATGTTTGTTGTTTATAAACCACCCAGTCTGTGGTATTTTGTTATAACAGACTTAGACAGGTACATACAAGTTCATCATTGTTATATCTTTTGATGGAGTTGTACTTTTATTTTCATGTATTTCTTTATCTCTTCTAAGGGATTTTGCCTTAACTTATATTTTGTCTGAAATTAACATGCTACTTTGGCTTTCTTTTGGTTAATTTTTGCAAAATATATTTTCTCCCATCATTTTATGTTCCATCTGTACGTACACATGTATGTATATGTATGTGTATATATGTGTGTGAGTGTTGTGGATGTTTCTTTTGTCAGTAGCATAGAGGTGGATTTCTTTCAAAAATCTAACCCAGGGGCGCCTGGGTGGCTCAGTTGTTAAGTGTCTGCCATCGGCTCAGGTCATGATCCCGGGATCCTGGGATAGAGCCCCATGTAGGGCTCCCTGCTCAGTGGGAAACATGCTTCTCCCCCATGCACTCCCCTGCTTGTGTTCCTGCTCTCGCTATCTCTCTCTGTCAAATAAATAAATAAAATCTTTTTTTTTAAGATTTATTTATTTATTTGAGAGAGCGAGAATGAGAGAGAGAGTACATGAGAGGGGGGAGGGTTAGAGGGAGAAGCAGGCTCCTTGCTGAGCAGGGAGCCCGATGCGGGACTCGATCCAGGGACTCCAGGATCATGACCTGAGCCGAAGGCAGTCGCTTAACCAACTGAGCCACCCAAGCGCCCCTAAATAAAATCTTAAAAAAAAAAATACTAACCCAACGATCTGTTTTTTCAACAGGTGGATTTAAGCCATTTATATGTTTTGGAGCTAATTATAATTAATGGTTAATTATATGGATTTGTTTTTGCAACTTATTTTGTGTTTTCTGCTTTTCATATTTTCTTTTTTCCCCTGCTTCCCTGCCTTCTGTTGGTTATTTCTTTTTATTCCTCTATTATTTTAGAAATTTCATTCAGTTCAATATTAATCTGGCATTTTATATGTATTATACTAACTATATATTAACTAATCATTTCAAACAGCTCCATGAGTTATATACTGTTGGTATGCTTGTTTTATGGATAAGGGAAAATGAGTTTTATTTATTTTTTTTTTAAAGATTTTATTTATTTATTTTTTAGAGAGCGAGCGAGAGAGAAACAGCATCAGAGGGGAGAGGGTCAGAAGGAGAAGCAGGCTCCCCGCTGAGCCGGGAGCCCGATGTGGACTTGATCCCAGGACCCTGGGATCATGACCTGAGCCGAAGGCAGACGCTTAACCATCTGAGCCACCCAGGCGCCCAGGGAAAATGAGTTTTAAAGAGATTAAATAATTAACCTAAAGTCATACAGTCAATAGTAAAAAGACCAGAATTCAACCCAGACATTTTTGCTCCCAAGTCTATCTATGCTCTTCCTAACCACTGAGCTAAATCAGTACCATGGAGCAAAATACAGGGTTTTGGACAAGGTTGTGGGGAGGTCTCAATATCATATATCATGGTAGTAAATGACATGGTAAGAAAGGCTGATTCAGAAGATCATACTTGAGCAGAGATTTGAAGGAGGTGAGGAAACAAGTCATACAGATATCTGGGGAAATAGAATTCTAGGTAGAAACAAGTACTAAACCTTGTGGTGGTAGCCACAAACAAGGAATCCTTGTGTTGGTGAGCAAGCAAGGATTCAATGATGACAGCGGGCAAATAGAGGCTAGGTCAGAGAGCCTTATTGGTTACAGAAAAAACTTTTATCGGAACACAGCCACACCCATTCATTTGTGTGTTGCAGAACTAAACAGAGACTGTATGGTCTCTTCAAAGCTTAAAATATGTACTATCTGGCCCTTTACAGAAAAAAATTGCCAACCTCTGTTCTACTCCACAATGGTTATTGAGTGAATGAATAAAACAACTAGATTTTGGTGCTTTATCATATAATTATATTATTATAGACAATAAATGTATATTACATAATAAACATATATTAAATGTAAATAAGCCATGTATACATATACACATATAAATATATATGTAAATATAATACTACATATATATTAGGCATATTTAAAAGTATGTTATATAATATATAAATAATACATAATTATGTAACTATATGCTACATGGTTGTATTTAACTATATAATAATATATAACTATAACTCTATAAAACTCTCCCTATAAAATATATACACATACACATATATATCCACAAATTTTATTCTCCTTTCTCAACTAAATTCTAAAGTAGGACCTATGCCTTATAATTTCTTTATTACTCTTTTCCCACTTTAACCTGGTTCTACAGTGTTTATTTATTTATTTTTAAGATTTTATTTATTTATTTGAGAGAGACAGAGCATGCACAAGCAGGGGGGGAGGGGCAGAGGGAGAAGCAGGCTCCCCACCGAGCATGGAGCTTGATGTGGGGCTCAATCCCAGGACCCTGAGATCATGACCTGAGCTGAAGGCAGACACTTAACCACTGAGCCACCCAGGCACCCCTGGTGCTACAGTATTTAATAAATAGTTCAGTTGACATAAAATTGTTTAAGCTATATTAATTCTTAACCTACTGACTTATTATAACCTTTTTCTCCTAAATTGAAGGCTTATATTAGAGATCTAGAAGACAGGTATGAACAGCTATTTACGTGCAAGGTAAGTACAAGATCCTTTGTAAATCATGATTAAACAGTCTCAGAGTTAATGAACTTCTTAAAATGCCTTATTCGCAACCAACAGTTATACATTGGGAGGATCCAGTTGATACTCTCTATCGGACCTTTCTAGGTTAGGTTTGTATGCTTCCTTTCCACAGAGGTTTTGGTCCATTTTAAAAGCTATGGACATCGATGGATTAGAAGGTAATATGATCAATATTTGAAAGCATGCAGTTCCAAACTGCGTGCTACATCGAAGCTGCTTAAGGAAGTGTAGCTCTTGTTTAAAAAGAAAATGTAGGTAGGAGAAATAAAAACAACTCTGTAGGAAGCTAAATCCGTAAGTGAAGGGCAGTGATGTGCATTAAGTTGGAAAAAAATATCTTTGATAATACGTTCTGAGAGCAAAAATCTATAGTAGAGTTATATTAGAGCTAGCTGTCTCTTCAATTACAATTTGTCACTAGCTGTGTGGAAGGTTTAAAGTATCATAAACACTGCCTGACAACACACAAAATTAAGAATCTTCCCTCTGTTACAATGGGCACTATTTGTATCAATGTCATTTATCCAATGAATCCACAAACCATATAAACGATACGGTTCATGAAGGCACAAATCTTTCACAAGAGGGCATGAAATATTAAATGTTAATTGCATCAGCTTAAATCTGTTCTAGCTTAGTACCTGGCATAGTGTCCATCTGATTGACGCTCCAAGGTCTCTATGAAAAGAGGTGGGAGTTTATATCAGGGTGGAAGTTACTGAACCAACTGATTGCTCAGACTACAAATGGGAATCTGCACGGCCTCAAATCTCCCACTACTTTTGCATTTTTGTAAATTATATATATTTGGCTGACTAAATCCCAGGGTCTAGTCCAGTGCCTTCCATGTTAGTACATTTTCCTTTTTGCTCTTATGTAAAAACTGCTGCCTAAATAAAATCTGTCGAGTTTGCTGGGAGAACATTCTTTCTTCTCTTAGACTTGGAACACGAACTGTCAGCTTTAGATCCTCTACTCCAATTTTTATAACATAATGAACAACAGTTCTCTCGGGCATGCAAACTTAAAATTTTGTTAAAAAAAAAAATGGGACTGAGGCATAGGGGTGGGAATTGACAAGGAATTTATACTAATCTTGTTCCTGGGAACAAAAGAGAAAAAAAAAAACACATTTTTTTTCTGTCAGAGAAATTGTACTCTTTCCTTCTGGGAACCATGTGAGATGTGTTTTTATCATAGCAAACAAGAAACAGAAAGCACTTTCCTTAATAAGTCTAAAGGTATGTGGAGAAAGAAATACTGAGTTTCATTATGCACAAAATAAGAGGGTACTAATCCTGAAAACTGAATGTGTGACACTGATAGAATCTTTACAAACATTATCACATTTAATCACGACAAGGACCTTAAAGATCAGAGAACTGAGCTTTAGAGATATTGACATTCTCTGATTCATCCCATATGCTTTGGTCTGAAGCAATCGGAATATATGACTCAAACTTATATAATAAGGATCCACACTGCATGAAATCCAAAGCTAAGGGTGGGCTTTAGTGTTGATGGATTCAATTAACCAAATACATTATCAAGGACGCTGGTGCTTTGGTTTGTCTGTGCAGTGATACACAGTTTGGGTTTCAACCTAAGGCCAGTTCTTTCATGGCCCTAAGATGCCTGCCAATAGCAACTGAGCTTCATGCCTCCTCATTCACATGCAGGAAGAGTGAGAGGAACATCACTTCTGGAGGCTCTCTCAGAAGAAGGTGGACTTTCCTAGAACCTTCCAACAACAGCAATCTTTTCTTTGAATTTCTTTTTTTTTTTTAAAGATTTTATTTTTATTTATTTGACAGAGAGAGATGCAGCGAGAGAGGGAACACAAGCAGGGGGAGTGGGAGAGGGAGAAGCAGGCTTCCCGCTGAGCAGGGAGCCCGATGCGGGGCTCAATCCCAGGACCCTGGGATCATGACCTGAGCCGAAGGCAGACGATTAATGACTGAGCCACCCAGGTGCCCCTTTTCTTTGAATTTCAATGGCCTAAACCCAGCTAATCTTATCACTAGCAAAAGGAATGAGATAACCCCTGGAGGAGTTAGACCCACCCCTGAGGCTGGTTAAGAAACTCCTGTACTCCCCCCTCCCCAACAAGTGTGGAAACAGCTGCATGGAAACTGGTGCTCACTCACCATGGTCCCACCCCCCCCCGGCACAGTGCAGTATGATTGTGAAAAAACTCCAAGCTTCTGGCTTTCTCCCTGGGGAGAGAAAGACAATATTGAGACATTTCCAACATTCAGATTTTTCAGGGGCCTGCCCAAGGGACTAGCTTCTGTCTTCTCTGAATCTAAGCTCTGATAGGAAAGGGCATCAGGTTGGGAACCTCCAAGAATAAACATGACTGGACAAGCACACTGTCACTTGCCAGAGTCCCTTCTCCCAGGTCGGTGTGAATAAGCAGGAGAAAATCCCCAACTGTTGGCTTTTTCTTGGGGAGGAAAGAGTTAGAGCATGCATACAATGTTCCAATATTTCAGGGGGCTGCCCAAGGGACAGATTTCTGTCTTGCTTGTCTTGGAGTGCTGACAGGACCAGCATACTCAATGCCTGAGGGCTGCTGAGAATAAAAGAGACTTGTATGGCTTGTTGCTCCTCCAGAGGATAGAGGCTGATAAATAGCTTGGTGGACTCTCCTTTGGGGTGGAGGAAGAAGACAAGAGTGGAGCATGCATCCAAATTTCCAGCTTCCCAAGAGGCTGTTCAAGGGACTAGTTTCTGTTTTGCTGACTGGGAGTGCTGACAGGATCTGGCACACTCTAAAAGCCTTGGGGCCCCTGAGAACATAAGAGGGTGGCTTGTGGCAGCTCCAAAGAACCTATAGTACTACATGCAGACAACAGAAGAAACGAGAGATTATAAGCTGCTAAAAAAAGTAAATGGAAAATTCCTATAATTGGGAATTTACATATCCAAGTCCAGGGAAGATGCATCAACAGGGAAGGTTTGAGAAGCCCCTAGAATCTATAGTTGGGCTGACTGGTGGAAGTCTTTTTCTGTTTGAAGCCAGTTTGTAAAGACTAGGAAATCTGGCTGTTTTTTCAAATGTATGAATCCCAGCACAAAGGAAAAAAAACAATCTTTGAAAATTGACCCTAAAGGCATGGAGGCAAATGAATTACCTGACAGAGAATTCAAAATAACAAGCTAACAAGCTAAACAAGCTCAAGATAATGATGCTCACACCAAATGAGAATATCAACCAAGAAAAAGAAAACATAAAAAAGAACAAAACAGAAATTTTGGAGCTGAAGAATACAATAACTTCATTGAAAAATTCACTAGAGTCTGCATTTAAAACAATGAAGTTAGAGAAGCAAAAAGAAAAAAAAAAGAAAGAAAAAGAGTGAAGACAGCCTACGTGACTTATGAAATATCATCCAGTAAACCAATATGTACTTTATAGGCATCCAAGAAAGAGAAGTGAAAGAAAAAGCACAGAAAACTTATTTGAGGAAATAATGTTGAAAATCCCCAAATCTGCAGAAGGAAATGGACATCTAGATTAAATAAGCTGAACAGATTCTAATTAGAATGATTCAAGGATGTCTGCACTGAGGTACATTATAATCAAGTTGTCAAAAGTTAAAGATAAGGGTCTAATTTTAAAGGCAGGAAGATAAAAGGGATTTGCCAAGTACAAGTCAACCCCCATAAGACTATCAGATTTCTCAAAAGAAACCTGGCTGGTCAGAAGGGAATGGAATGATATACTGAAAATGCTAAAAGATAAAAGTTGCCAACTAAGAATATTATATCCACTAAAACTGTCCTTCAAAAATGGAGAAATAAAGGCTTTCCCAGATAGACAAAAGTAGATGGAGTTCATTACCACTAGACCTGCCTTATCAGAAATGCCATGGAGAGTCCTTCAAGCTGAAATGAAAGAATTCTAGACAGCAACACAAAAACATGAAAGTATAAAGCTTGCTGATAAAGATAAATATGTAGACAAATATAGAATATTGTAATACCATACTGATGGCACATAAATTTTGTAATGCATTTTTGAGACACATTTCACTTAATACATCTTGTAAAAAGTGTTTTTCTTTTCTTTTTTTTTTTTTTAAAGATTTTATTTATTTATTTGACAGAGAGAGAGAGACAGTGAGAGAGGGAACACAAGCAGGGGGAGTGGGAGAGGGAGAAGCAGGCTTCCCGCCGAGCAGGGAGCCCGATGCGGGGCTCGATCCCAGGACCCTGAGATCATGACCTGAGCCGAAGGCAGTCGCTTAACCAACTGAGCCACCCAGGTGCCCCTAAAAAGTGTTTTTCAACAGTTATGTATAAGCATGTGACTGAACACATGGTCATTCTCTAATGCTTATACATAACTTTCAAAGAACACTTCTTATAAGACATATCTAAGCTGCTACTTGAAAGACAAATTAAGATACACTAAGCACAGTGCTATTTCATTGAGTTAAACACAGGGTATAGAATTTGAAATACAAAAGTATAAAAAATAACTATAACTCTAAAAATATGTTAATGGATACAAAATATAAAAAATGAAATTTGTGATGTCAATGACACAAAATAAGTATGGGGGGGGCTAGAAGTAAAAGAGTAGAGTTTTTGTATGTGATTCAAATTGTTATCAGCTAAAAATGGATTATTATAACTATAAGATGTTTTATGTAAGCTCCATGATAATGCAAAAAAAAAAAAAGAATGACTGTAGAAGATGTACAAAAGAAATTGAGAAAGAATCCAAAGCATGTCACTACAAAATAATCACAAAACACTAAAAGAATTAGATAGGAAAGGGGCGCCTGGGTGGCTCAGTTGGTTAAGCGACTGCCTTTGGCTCAGGTCATGATCCTGGAGTCCCAGGATCGAGTCCCGCATCGGGCTCCCTGCTCGGCAGGGAGTCTGCTTCTCCCTCTGACCCTCCTCCCTCTCATGCGCTCTGTCTCTCATTCTCTCTGTCTCAAATAAAATAAATAAAATCTTAAAAAAAAAAAAAAAAGAATTAGATAGGAAAAAAAGGACAGCAAATCTACAGGACAGGAAGACAATTAATAAAATAGCAATAGTAAGTCCTTCCTTTTCTGTAATTATTTTAAACAAAAACAGATTAAACATGGAGTGGCTAAATGGATTAAAAAAAAAAACAGATCTGACTATAGATTGCCTAGAAGACACTCACTTTAGATTTAAGGAGACACATAGGCTGAAAATGAAGGGATGGAAAACATATTCCAACCAAATAATAACAAAAGAGAGTAAGGATTGTTATATTTGTATCAGACAAAAAAAAATTAAGTCAAAAACTATCACAAGAGACAAAGAAAAATATTATGTGATAATAAATGGGTCAAGTCAACAGGAAAATATAACAGTGATAAATATATATGCACCCAACATCAGACCACCCAAAATATGAACCAGTCATTGCCAGACCTACAGGGAGAGATAGACAGCATGCAACATAAGAATAGAAGATTTTAATACCCCACTTTCACTAATGGATAGAACATTCAGACAGATCAAGAAGGAAACAAAAGATTTGAAAAACAATAGAGATTAAATGAATCTGACAGATATATATAAAATGTTCCACCTAACAGCAGAAGACTATACATTTTTCTCAAATGCGCATGGATATTCTCCAGGGTAGATCACATATTTGGTCACAAAACAAGTTTTGACAAATTAATGAAGAGGGAAACTTATACCAAGTATCTTTCTGATGATAGTGGAATGAAATCAGAAATCAATAGCTGAAGGAAAAATGGAAGACATTCAAATGTATGGAATTTAGATAATACACCTTTGAACAACAAATGGATGAAATAAAAAAAAAAATCTAAAAGGAAATTAAAAAAATATTTTGAGACAAATGAAAATGAAAACATATCAAAACATATGGGATGTGGCAAAAATAGTACTAAGAGAAAAGCATATAGCAGTAAATGCCTATGTTCAATAAGAAGAAAGATTTCAAATAAACTAAATTTATATGGCAAGAAACTTGAAAAAGAACAATAATTGAAGCCCAGAGTTAGCAGAACAGAGGACATAATAAAGATCATAACAGAAATCAATGAAATAGAGAATAGAAAAACAATTGAAAAAAAATCACTGAGTTGTATTTCGAAAAGAGCAACAAAACTGCCAAACCTTTAGCTAGATTTATAAAGAGAGAGAGAGAGAAAACCCAAATAAATGAAATAAAAAATGAAAGAGGAGCCATTACAGTAGATTCCACAGAAATAAAAAGCACTATACAAACTTCAATGAATAATTATAAACCAACATATGGGCTAACCTAGAAGAAATGGATAAATAAGACCTACCAATGCTGAATTATGAAGAAATAGAAAATTTAACAGATCTTTAACGACTAAAAGATTGAATCAGTAATCAGAAACTGTCAACAACAAAAAAAAAGAGAAACTTTATTTTTTTTTTTAAGAATTTGTTTATTTATTTGACAGAGAGAGAGAGAGAAAGCAAGCACAAGCAGGGGGAGCTGCAGAGGGAGAGGAAGAAGCAGGCTTCCCACTGAGCAGGGAGCCCAAATCAGGGCTCCATCCCAGGACCCTGGGATCCTGACCTGAGCCAAAGGCAGATGCTAACCCACTGAGTCACCCAGGTGTCCCGAAAGAACGAAGTTTAAGTAAGGAAAAGCCCAAGACCAGATGGCTTCATTGGCAAATTCTACCAAAAATTTAAGGAAAAGTTAACACCAGTTCTTCTCAAGCTCTTTTTTTTTTATTATGTTATGTTAATCACCATACATGGCATCATTAGTTTTTGATGTAGTGTTCCATGATTCATTGTTTGCGTATAACACCCAGTGCTCCATGCAGAACGTGCCCTCTTTAATACCCATCACCAGGCTAACCCATCCTTCCACCCCCCTCCCCTCTAGAACCCTCAATTTGTTTTTCAGAGTCCATATTCTCTCATGGTTCGTCTCCCCTTCTGATTCCCCCCCCTTCATTCTTCCCCTCCTGCTATCTTCTTCTTCTTTTTTTTTTTAACATATAATGTATTATTTGCTTCAGATCTATCTTCTCAAGCTCTTCTAAAAAATGACAGAGGAGGCAACACTTCTCATTCTATGGGACCAGCATTTCCCTGATATCAAAGCCAGACAAAAAAACTTCAAGAAAATAAAACTAAAGCCAACAACCCTAATGAATATAGATGCAAAAATCCTTAGCAAAATACCAGCAAATCAAATTCAGCTGCATATTAAAAGGATTATAGACTATGACCTTTTGGGATTTATCCCTGGGAAGTAAGCATAGTTAAACCTCTGAAAATGAATCAGTGTGATACATTACATTAACAGAACAAAGGATAAAAATCACATGATCAGTAGATGCAGAAAAAGCATTTGACAAAATTCAACACACTTTCATGATAAAAACACCCAACAATCTAAGAATAGAAGGACTTATGTCAATATAATAAAGGTTATATATGAAGAGCCCACAGCTAACATCATTTTGATGGCAAAACCTGAAAACTTTTCTTTTAACATCAGGAATAAGGCAGTGATGCTCGCTGTTAGAACTTCTATTCAACATAGTAAATAAAAATCCTAGTTAGAACAATTAAGCAAGAAAGAGAAATAAAAGTTGTCAAAACTGAAAAGTAAAGGGGCTTCTGTTGGCTCAGTTGGTTAAGGGTCTGCCTTCCGCTCAGGTTGTGATCTCAGAGTCCTGGGATTGAGCCCTGTGTTGGGCTCCTTGCTACGAGGGGAGTCTGCTTCTCCCTCTCCCTCTGCCCCCCCTTCCCTGCTCATGTTCTCTTTCTCCTTCCTCTCTATCTCAAATAAATAAATAAAATATTTTTAAAAATTGGAATGTAAGAAGTAAAATTCTTTCTGTTCACAGATGACATTATCTTATATGTAGAAAACCCTAAAGACAAATAAAAAAAACCTGCTAAACTTAATACATAAATTCAGGAAAGTTTCAAGTTACAAAACCAATACAGAAAAATCATTTATGTTTCTATAAAATTAAGTGAATAATCCCAAAAGGAAATTAAGGAAACAATCCCATTTACAGTAACATCTAAAAGAATAAAGTAGTTAAGAATAAACTTAATCAAGAAGGTGAAATACTTGTACACTGAAAACTTCAAAACATTGCAAAAGAAATTAGACAAATAAATGGAAAGACATTTGTTTTCATGGATTAGAAGAATTAGTATTGTTAAAATATCTACACAAGGGTGCCAGGACTACACAATGGGGAAAAGGTAATCTCTTTAACAAAAGGTGTTGGGAAAGCTGGATTTCCACATATTTTTGCATGATATCCAAATGTGAAAGAATGAAATTAGACCTTTCTCTTATATCACATGTTAAAATCAACTCAAAATGAATTAAAGACCAGTCCTGAAACTATAAAACTCCTAGAAGAAAACATATGGGCAATGCTTCATAACATTATCTTGGCAATGATTTCTTGGACATTATACCAAAGACACAGGTAACAAAAGCAAAAACAAACAAACAAACAAACAAAAACCCCTCAAAACCCCAAGTAGGATTACTTCAAACAAAAGTTTTGCACAGCAAAGGAAGTAATCAACAGAGTGATAAGGCAGCCTATTGAGTGGGAGAAAATATTTGCAAACTATGTATCTGATAAGAGGTTAATATCTAAAAAAAAAATGAGGAATTCCTACAACTCAATAGTATAAAAGCAAAGAAACCAATTAAAAAATAGGCTAAGGACCTGGATAGATATTTCTCCAAAGAGGATATACAAATGAGCAAAATGTTTATTTAAAAAAATGCTCAATAACACTAACATCAGGGAAATGCAAATCAAAACCACCTCCCATCTATTAGGATGGCCATTATAAATAAAAACAAAATAACAAGCCGGTATGTGAAGAAATTAGAATTTTTGTGTACTGTTGGTAGGAATGTAAAATGATTGTAGCCACAATGGAAAACAGTATGAAGATTCCTCAAAAAATTAAAAATAATACCATATGATCCAGCCATCCCATTTCTGGGTAGATATTCAAAAAAAGGTGAAAACAGGATCTAAAAGAATTATTTGGCTTCCCATATTCATTGCAGCATTATTCACAATGGCCAAGATGTAGAAACAACCTAAATTTCCATCGATAAATGAAAAGATTTAAAAAAGTGTATATATATATATATACACCACTTTATATATATATATATAAAAGGAGAAAAATTCTGTCTTCTGCTACAAAAGAGACAAATCTTGAGGACATTATGTGAAATAACAGGTCACAGAGGATAAGTACTGTGTTATCCCACTGATATGAGGTATCTAAAGTAGGCCAACTTATAGAAGAAGTAGAATGGTGGTTGCCTGTGGTTGGAGGGAACAGGAAATGGGGAGCCTCATTTCAGTGGGAATAGTTTTAGTCATACCAGATGACAAAGTTGTAGAGATTTGCTGTACAGCAATGTACGTATAGCTAACAATACTGTACTGTACACACAAAAATTTAAGAAGGTGGATTTCATATGTATTTGGGTTTTTTTTTCCACTGTAAAAACATAAAACAACTGGGTAAATAAACAATGATGTTGATTACACTCAATTAAAATAGGATCTTTGATTCCTGGAAAATCAAGACTGTATGTCAGCATGAGCAGTGGGATGTCTTGGTCTGTGACCAACCAGTTTTCATTTAAAATAGAAAGAAAAATTAATTTAGGAAAAAAGAAAGTATGTTCTATTGAGCAGAATATTATTAACTACCACTTACTAAGTACCTACTTTGTGTCAAATTCTTCAGTAAGCTCTTCACTTGTGTTACCTAATTTAACTCTGCCCAAACTCCTATAAAAGTAGACACACTTATGTCCATTTTACCTGTACAAATATTAAGATCAGAGAGTTTAAGCAACGTGCTCCAGCAAGTAAGGTGTGGAAGACTTCAAGACAGAGCAGCATAACAGCAAAGTCCAGTCCCTTAAAACATGTGAGAGAAAACTAAAGAAGACTCCATTAGGAGAAATTCTACATTAGAGTTAGCCTGCCTTAAATGATTGACAAAATCATCATAACAGCTCAAAAGCAACAGAAATATTAACATTGATTCACAGCATCTTGTGTGATCACTTGAAGGTAAAGGGGAGAACTAAGAGCATTCCTAATGTTCATACTTTGTCTCTCCTAATGCGACTCTAACTTGTATTCTCTTTTCCTTCAGTCTTCAAGTGTGGTATGCTCCTGACGTCCTGACAAAAACTGAATTCTATTGGCCTTAGTTAATGCAGAAACAATTAGAAACTATTAATGTTTCAATTTTTTCTCTCTTAACTTCTGCCTACTTTGATAGACATAGACTATAATTAGATGCTCAAAGAGGTGGCCACAAATCACTGAAGGTAGTTTAGTTACTCTCCACAGAAAGTTCAGGTCTGTGTGTCTTTAGAAGAAATCGGAAAAATTTTCTTTTTCCCAGGGGACATTTAATCTCTCGTGCCAAGTACTACTCTTGGGTCACTATGGGTGGGGGCAAACCCAATGTTTCACATCTCCAATTTTACTTTTGAATTCTTGCTTTACATTCCTTTCCCTTCACAGGTGACATGCTGAGGGCTGTCCCGCCTACACTAGAGATAAAGAATCTCTAGTCATTTTCCTGTATCACCCTTTCCCTATGTTGCTGTGTAAGGGTCTTAGAATAGTTACCCGACATCATGATTTTCAAGGGCAAATTTTTCATTTTTCGTAATATATATATATTTTTTAAGATTTTATTTATTTATTTGACAGAGAGAGACAGCAAGAGAGGGAACACAAGCAGGGGGAGTGGGAGGAGGAGAAGCAGGCTTCCCTCTGAGCAGGGAGCCCGATGCGGGGCTCGATCCCAGGACCCTGAGACCATGACCTGAGCCGAAGGCAGACGCTTAACGACTGAGCCACCCAGGCGCCCTCTTAATATATATTAAATGTGTACATGTTCTTTGCTTTATTGTGAATTATTTAAAATGGTATTCTCTAAGTTCTGTTAAAAGTCTTAAATTTAAAGTGTTCCAACGGGGTGCTGGGGTGGCTCAGTCATTGTGTCTGCCTTCAGCTCAGGTCATGATCCCAGGGTCCTGGGATTGAGCCCCGCATCGGGCTTCCTGCTCTGTGGGAAGCCTGTTTCTCCCTCTCCCACTCCCCCTGCTTGTGTTCCCTCTCTTTCGTCTCTCTCTCTGTCAAATAAATAAATAAAATCTTAAAAAAAAAAATAAAGTGTTACAAGCCATAGTATATAGAATTTGAAAATGACATATATAAATGGTAATTTTCTTATCATTTCCCCTTTCTGTATGGTTCTTGCCCATTGTTCTGAGAAGGAATTTTAATTTTTGTTTTTAATGCCCAATTTTACCTTGAACTGTTTGTTTGGTTAGACCATGGAATAATTTGACTACTCAGTGAACACTTTGGAAAGTGAAAGTTTTATTTATTGAAAGGGAAGGAATTTCACCAGAATATTCAGGTCTAAAATTCTAAGAGTTATAATCTTGGACTTTCTCCAAACTTACTCTCCTTTCAGCATCAGAAGGAACCTTCCACTTGAATAATTTACCATCTATGCTCCCAAGTGGGTGTTTAAAAATCCTCTTTATTTTCTTTAACTTTTCATTATGGGGATTTTCAAACATGAACAACAATAGAGAGAAGAGCATAACAAAGTCCCAAATATCCATAACCCAGCTTCAACAATTATCAACATTTTTTTTCCATTGCTTTTAAATTGTTCACTACTCTCAATTTTTTCCCCAGCATGTTTCAAAGTAAATCCCAGACATCATGTCGTTTCACCTGTCAATAATTTCATCTGCATAGAGCTCTTGTTAAAGGGTAAGAATTATGCAAGAAAATATTCAAATGAATATGACAATCACAGTTATTCCTCTAAATATGCTCACATTGTAGAGAGTGGAATGGAGACTTTGCAAGCTTTTGGTTCCCTTGAGTTACCAGTCCTAATTCAGGCACATATTAACAATGGGATTTCTGTCATGCACCTTAACTTCTGTGTCCTCAGTTCTTATTTCTAAGGTGAGAATTTAAAAATGTCCTTTACCTCAGAGACAAATACTGGGTTGTTACAAGGATGCAACAGGTAAAGAATGCAAATTGGCTTTGTAAACCTCAAATACAAAGACACGTTTTATCAAGGCTTCTTAAGCATGTAAGCACCAAATAAATATGTGTTAAATGGAAGAACAAGCATGTAAAAAGTGAATTAAAGTCATAATCTGTACAAGGCTGTACGAAAAGTATAAAGTGAGTCACTTCAAATGACGTCAAGCAGGTAGCTATTTAGAAACAGCAACTGAATATATGGTATATATAAAATATACCTTTAGACCATTTGACATTTCAGTCTTTTGTCAATAAAACACCATATAATTGACAAACATTTTCATTTTTCATTTAGATGCTTATTATTAAGTAGTAATAGCAAGAAAAAAAATGCTATGTTTTTGCATTGCTGCTTACATTAAAACATCAGATCTTTGCATTGAGGTTGTAAACTGTTTTTGGTGTATTGCTGCCTAACATAGTGACTAAATGAATCTTCTCACATGGACTCTTAGAGATCATGGTGTTCATGGTGAATACAATGACTGACTGTTTGCAAGAAATTATGCTTTCCCCTAAATGATTTTTAAAAAGTAAGATTATTTTAGACTAGTTAAAGTTAGTTCAATTGGACACAAAAATATTGAGATTTTTTTCCTCTTCGGAGAGTACCATTTTTTTTGTGGTTGTAAGGGATGAAAAAGCCATGGGCACTGCCCTTTAAGAGCTTGCAATCTTGTCATAGAGAAAAACATGGCAAAAAAAAAGGTCAGCCGCTAGACAGAATAAAGCATGTACTTTAAGGAGGTATGGATAAGTTAGGACAAAGTAAGGAGCAATTAAATCCAGAGGAAAAGAAGAGTGGGAAAGAAAACAGAATGTTGAACTAATGGGTTGCAATTTGTATCCAGAGCTTGAAAAAAATAAAATATAAGGTAATATATTTTCTTGCCCTGAGAGACCATTAAAAAAAATTGCATAAACAAGTGTGAGGTCTGAAGAAATATACATAGATTTTTCCTTCCTTCTTTTTATGCACAAGCTCAAAGGAAGGTTGATTAAATAGAGTATTTGTTTTTTTTTTTTTTTTTAAAGATTTTATTTATTTATTCATGAGAGACAGAGAGAGAGAGAGGCAGAGGGAGAAGCAGGCTCCCAAGGAGCAGGAAGCCCGATGCGGGACTCGATCCCAGGACCCTGAGATCATGACCTGAGCCGAAGGCAGACGCTTAACCATCTGAGCCACCCAGGCGCCCTAGAGTATTTGTAATAGATAATAGAAAACATTTTTTTTAAGAGAAGAGAGGATTATAATCAGCAGTTTTTCTAAACGTCCTATATAACATCATGTAATTAAACAGTTTCTGTGGGGAAAAAAATGGCACAGAATCACAATAAGCTTTTTAGTCAAGGCGGCTGCTCCCATGATTCTGTGTAAGGCTTACTGAGTTCACGCTACCCCCAGCGCTTTCTCAGGCACCACAGCGGTTGTTCCTCTTTTCTCACCCTGCAATGCTCAGTTGTCTGTATAAACCATGAAAGGTTTAGAACATCTAATAAATGGAGTTGATGAGATTTAAAGCTTTTGTTCTGGCCATTCTAGTGCTATATCACAAACTATGGAGAACCCGAGAACTTATTTTTTTTCCATTTAAAAATACATTTGGGGAATCTTTGCATCTACAATAGAAGCATGGGAAGGATGCATCGTGCAATTCTCATCGCTATTAGGGTTACGTCAACACCCAACACTTTAGAGAGCATTGCCCTTCACGCTTTTGCCCTGAGGACTGCACACCGCCTGGCTAAAATGGGAGAAGGGGCCTCTTCTGCCCCTCACCCAAATGCTCCCCTTAGTGCAGTCTTCTTCCGTGGAGAAGCTGGGTCTCTCCCGGGGGGTCCACCACTGCCCCGAGTTCCCTCTGCAGTTCCCTCTTCAGATCGTCTGGCAGCTAAGTGGAGTGGAGCGTGTATGCTGGCCCGTGTCTGTTTTTAACTTGCCCACGCATTCTTTGGGACTCTCTTCAGCTTTCCTGAACTTCAGTACAGTGCTGCGTGACATACAGAACACATCCCCTTCCCCTAGCCATCTTCATAGCTCCATTCTCCTAGACAGTGAGGGGAGGATCAAGCTCATTATACGGATAGTCAATTGATTTCCATTCAGTGTGAGTCATGTTTGCTTTAATTGGTACAGAATCAATGTCCGTTCTACTAAGACAGTCAGTATGCTCTTTTGATGAATTGCTTTTAATTTTGCTCTGACAGTTTGTGGATAGATTCTCAAAGGTGATATTACCTTGTTCATCTAAAACTGGAAATTCTACATCTGTAAGCCATATGGCAGGCAATGTTCTGACATTAAATCATACTGATTTGAGGAAGGATAATACTAACATTTTGAATTCTCCGTGCCAGCTTCTGTATTGCTCTAATCAAAGAAGGTAATGCATGAAAAGGTACTAATAAAACACACAGCCAGAGAACGGGATCATTCAATTGATAAGTGAATTTCTATCTAAAGTTGAATCATAGTGATTAGAACTGAATTACGAAGAGTAGATTTAAAAGTAGGGTTCAAGTCACCATTTATAGTTGAGACAAAATGTGTTCCACTTCAATTCTACTTAAAAATTAGATTTTCCATTCAGTAGCAAAAGCACAAGAAACAAAGCAATTTAGAAGGAGAGTGTGAAAGATATTTGGTCAAACCAGGATGGCTTATAAAGATAAATATTTTTTCCAATACTCCCATTTTACACAACTGAATAGAAGTAAATAAAGCATATTGTTAGTTAAGCAGTCTGGTAAGCATTTGTACTTAACATATATTCTACTTACATTTAATGTTATTATCTGAGTAAAGGATTTTAAGTTTGAAAGAAATGTATGTTAGAAATCATTTAACTGAACACTCTTACTTTACAAATGAAGAAAGAGTGGTTAAGTGATCTTAAATAACCTAGCCTAATAGTACAGCAAGAGAGACATAACTAATATCTGGTCTCTTGACTCTTACTAATGCCATTTCTATCATGTAATTTATAAAGCTATTTCTTATCTGTTTTAAATCACTGCTAGTATATTTTATTTGATATATTTTTTTGAGCTTTTGTATTCCCTGAGAAACCTGGTATATTCCTTAAACCAGAAAACCAAACGATGTTATCCATTCATTCAACATGTATTTATCATATCCTTACAAGACCAAGCCCTCGCTTTATAGAACTTATGCACACTAGAGAACAAGATAAAAAAGGAGAAAGTGGGTAATTGCACTAGAGCATGATATGTGATACGAGTTTATCGTAGAGTGTTATGAGTACAGAATAGGAGCACAGATCAATCTTGGATAGAGGTGGGTATGTCTTATAATGAGGTTTATTTCAAGTTGAGTACTGAATGATCAGTAGTTGTTACCTTGACAGTGAAGAAGGGTGCAAGAAGTATGTTCCAGGATTGGGGAGCAGACTGTGGATCAGAGTGTGCAAAGACTTGGACATTTCTCCCCTTCCTCTTTGTCCAGGCAGCACCTACTCATACTTTAAGCTTCAACTCAAGTGTTAGTTCCTCCAGGAAGCCTTCCCTGAGATCTCCCAGTCCAACTCTAAGCTGGTTTTTATCTACTCTATATCTTCAAGACCGACTGTATTATCACTGCCATATCATTGTCATCCTATAATATGATCACATTAAGATCCTCGTGTTCTTAAAAAAAACTGAATGTGAATAATGTATATGTGGTATTATATGGAATAAGAATAATAAAGCTGACACTGATGGAAACAGAAGTTGTAACTACAGGGCGCCTGGGTGGCTCAGTTGGTTAAGCGACTGCCTTCGGCTCAGGTCATGATCCTGGAGTCCCGGGATCGAGTCCCGCATCGGGCTCCCTGCTCAGCAGGGGGTCTGCTTCTCCCTCTGCCCTCTTCCCTCTTGTGCTCTCTGTCTCTCATTCTCTCTCTCTCAAATAAATAAATAAAATCTTAAAAAAAAAAAAAAGAGGGTGCCTGGGTGGCTCAGTCAGTTAGGCGACTGCCTTCGGCTCAGGTCGTGATCCCGGAGTCCCGGGATCGAGTCCCGCATCGGGCTCCCTGCTCGGCAGGGAGTCTGCTTCTCCCTCTAACCCTCCTCCCTCTCATGCTCTCTGTCTCTCATTCTGTCTCTCAAATAAATAAATAAAATCTTTAAAAAAAAAAAAAAAAAAGAAGTTGTAACTACAAATTTACTTATTTTTCTCCCCACTGGCTATAAACTCAGCTCCATAAATGCTTGTTGAATAAATGAATTGGTATAAAGCTGGGGCAGTGAAACCAATACAGGGTGGTTACAGATGTGATGGAGGGCCTAAACAAGGTTGGAAGTGGATGAGCTCTAGAGCTGTGAAGTGGATAAAAGGGAAGATCAGACTGGACCAGAGATCAGTTGTGAAGGATGATGGAAGAATAATGGTTGATCTTCAGCTTTCTGGCTCGTGCAATGGCTTGATAGTCATACCAGTCCCTGAAGTAGGGGACCCAGAGGCAGAGTACTTATGGAAGGTTAAGATGAAGACTTCAGTTTTACGCATGTTGCATTTTTAGGCCTGAAGGATCTACATGCAGAAATATGCTCGAGATTCTGGTAAGGGAGTCTGGAACTTCTTAGGGTAATTTGCCTAGAGAGGTGTGAGTTTTGGGCATGGAAGTGGCAGGGTATGTGCATGGAGTATGAGGAAGGAGCTGAAAATGCAATCTTAAACATAAACATTTTAGGATTGGAGGAAGAATAATGAAACTACTACAAAGGTGCAGTGAGGTAACAATAATAGTTTATGTTTGTTGTAGGCTTTCCATATACCACAGTGCCAAGTGCTATATCATTTAATCAATCTGACAATGATGTCTACTATATTCCTATTTCTCACTTTCTCTTCCATATTTTATTTTTTATTTTTATTTTTTTTAAGTTTTTTTTTTTTTTAAGATTTTATTTATTTATTTGACAGAAAGACACAGCGAGAGAGGGAACACAAGTAGGGGGAGTGGGAGAGGGAGAAGCAGGCTTCCCACGGAGCAGGGAGCCCAATGCGGGGCTCGATCCCAGGACCCTGGGATCATGACCTGAGCCGAAGGCAGACGCTTAACCGACTGAGCCACCCAGGCGCCCCTCTCTTCCATATTTTATAGCTATCGAAGTAATGTATGCTTTCACAAAATTCACAACGATATAAATACATAATTTGGAAGGTAACTCTATATCCTGTTCTATAAAAAAAATTTTGGTAAAGTTTAGTGCATATCCCTCTAAATTTTCCTACACTCTGCATATTTATATTGCTATTGATCATTCTTTTAAAGAATTGTGTTACTTTTGTGCAACTTAATTTAACCAGATGATTGCAATTGATTTGATTTATATTTTAAAATAGCTGCTTGGTATTCTATTGTATGAATACAATGAACAGTCCAAGTAATGCTACAGTGAGTAATCTTTACAGTGAAGAAAATTAGACTTAGAGGTAAAAATAGACTTAGGGTAAAACTGTCAAGGGAAAATGGCTAATAAATGGTGGAAACAGGACTCAAAAGAGAGAAACTAAATAAACATCAGATTTCAGAAGCCTAAAGAAGACTTGCTAATATGACAAGAAAGATGGGGGTATTAACAGTGCAAATGCTACAGAGATTAAATGATATTTAGCAAGAATTTGTTAGTGACAACCACTAATTCCTGGTGAATACATTGTAATGAAGCAGGTCAGAGAGCATGGTCAAGGGCAGCTGGAAGATGACTAGGATGAGATGGACACTTAAGCAGCTTTTTCAAAACTTTTAAAGGAGAGGAGAGGAGAGGAAAAAGATAGGGTGGTAGTCAGAGGGGTTCATCAGGGTGAAGAACTCTATAAGTGAAACCATTTGTTAAAATCCAAGGCCATTTTGATAGCTCATCAAACTGTTTGATTTGTAAGTGGATGAATATGAAAACATCATAGAGGATGGGTGAAAAGACAAAAGACAAAATACTAAATAAAATACTAAATACAATGCAAAATACTAAATACTAAATAAATGTGCATCACATACCTTGACCTGTATATAAAGGTCACCAAAGTATGTGTATGATTAAAGCAACTCCGATGTCTTCTTCTTTCTTAAAAGCTTATTAATGAAACATTTAAGACATAGAAATAGAAAAAATATCATGAGGAAACCCTTACACCCACTAACATACTAAAAAATAAAATAGTGCTAAATTACTTAAAGCTCTATGATATCCCTCTTTGATCTTCTCTCTCTGCCTTCATCTAAACAGTTACCAGTATTAGGAATTTGGTGACTTCTCTGCAGAAGGTAAAATTTTTTTTATGTAAGAATACATTTTCATTTTGTCATTTTCATGGAAGTACGATGACAGCTGATAGGTATTAGCATAATATTGATCTATTATTTGACATTATATGATCTATTATTTGACATTATAAGAGATGGTCCACTTTGAAAAAGTTTAAAATATATTTTTATATAAGTAGTAAAATGAACTTTAGAGGGTGATTTAAGCCACACCAGCTAAGTTCATTTTTATGTAAACCAGGCCGTCTGGGCATTATAATAAAAAGACAAAGCTTATGAGATAAGCTAAAGCTTTTGCTTTGACTGATGCTCCTAATTGCGTGCCATTTCCTTATTCTCATAGTGTCTAATGTAATATTTTATGCTCAAAATGATTTTGTTTCCAGGTCAAGCCTCTTAGGCGGAAGCACCAGTCTTCGTGTGCATTATGCTGTTCATTTAGCGGAAAGGATGTGCTGTTTATAAAAGTGGCAGTCTTGCGGCAGTCAAGGCGCCCGGCTAGCGGTGCGACGTGAGGGGGAATAAGATGGGACATTATTCCAGAAGCACATCACCAGAAATTAATCCAGCTCATTTCTCCTCTACATGGTACTCCTCATCCATCCCATAATTTAAGTCCTGGTCACATTACATTGAGTATTGCTAACTATTTCCTATAAAACAGGAGTGTTTTGTCTTGTTCAGAGACAGCTTCAATATGTTTTTAGTGTTCAAAATGAAATAGTTCAACTTTATGTTAATAAAGAGATGCAATTAATTTTACCAGATTACTTGTTTCCCCCTTTTAGAAGTCTCAATTACATTTTGATTTACTGATCATTTTTGAAACAAATATATAGTCTTTGATGCTCTGAAAGACCCATTTATTTTCTTTGGAGAAAAATGATTTTTAGTCTCATAATCACAAAACATCAAATCAACGTAAACATCCAGAGCGGCTCCTTTGAGACTGCGTCGGGTGTTGGGAAGTCAGTATCAGGAAGATTTGTTTTTTTATTCCAAGAAGCCCAAGGATCTCCTTGAGCCTGCTGATTCCATGTCCTTTAAATCGTAGCACATTTCAAAGGTGAGATCACGCTCAAAGACACATTTAACTCACTCACTGAGTTTCTCTGAACTTCGAACTCTCCAGGTCTCAGGTTCCTTTGCAGGAAATGGAGGCATGTTTTGGAGTCTGCCCTGCTTCTAAGAGTCAAGGCATTCACGTAAGTTAGACCAGACAAATCAAATAAGCAGCTTCCCAGCCTGCGGACACCTTATTGACTTCCTATAGAAAATCCCTCTCGAATCCACTGCTCACACTTTCCATCACCCCCTTAGTCCTACAGGCATTTGCTTACCTGACCCCTGGGTGCAGGGCCATCTCCATGATCTTGCTCACCAGCTTCTTCCCCTATTTCTTCCCTGTTTCCATTTCCATTTCTTATATTGGTAAAATAGACCCCGTTTTTTACTCTTAGAGTTTCTTTCATCCCCTCTGTAGGCAACAGATTTTTCAATGAGGCCTACCAAATAAAATGTAGGATATTCAGTTAGATTTGAATTTAATTTAAAAAAATTTGTATGTCTCAAGTATTTCATGGGACATATTTATGCTAAAAAAAGTTTTATTTGTTGTTTATCTGAAATTTAAACTTATCTGATCATCTCCCCCACCCCCCAAAAAACAGGCAACCCTACTTTCAGCTGGCACTAGTTAGATAGCCCAGACCCCCAGGTGACCATTGTGCCTTTGGCCCCTAGATGTTAGTCAAGCTCTAGCAAGTTTGCAGCTCCCTCTGCTGGGAAGCCAGAACACATCTGGCTCGAGCTCCTCTCTGAAGCTGGGAGCAAGGAGTAATGAATGGGTAGCCCCAGGAGGAAGTATGTAATGCTTATAGGGGGTAATGAATAAATCCATATGTATGAAGCAATGGGTATTTTGAAGAATTGAGCTGAAAGGGGTATTTCGAAGAGTTGAGCTGCTTTTTTCGCCTCAGTTCTTTTATATTTTGAGAATTCTTATAGCCTTATAAATTTATTTATTCTTTGATTAATTTGAAATCATGACATCAGTATTTTATTTCTTCTGCTCCATCATGGATATACACCAAACTCTTCTGATATTCCCTAGTAACTTGGATCCCAGAAAACTTGCGACTATCTTTGAAGTCCTGTTTTGTAGCTTCTAGAGGATTACAGGATCAGAAGATAAAAGTAGGACATTATTTTCAGTGGTTAGTGTTCTGGCAATATACAATTTGAAAACTAGCTGGATAAAATGGCTATTAACAGTTTTTTTCTTATTATGTTTTGCCTCATTGTGAAAATTGTTCAAATCTTTTTCCATAGTAACTTGATAGGCACATACTGCAACGTTGCTGAGGTTCGGGAAGCATTTATCATAAATTCGTCTCTTAACCCTTGTAACCAAGTAGTGTGAAAACGAACAGCTAACAGTTTGAGCCAACTGCCACGTTAAGGCCTATTCTGGGCTACTCAAGGTATACTGCAATTTTGATAGATTCAGGAACAATGTTGGTTGAATAAAGGAAGGAAGATGGAGCCCAAAAATCTAGTCTTTGAGATGTTGCTGAGCCCCTGGTGCTTTTCTGGAGGGGCCTATATCTCTCCCACACGGTGTTGGAGGAGAAATGGGCTTTTGACTGATTCCAGAAGCGGTGGGTTCTGGGACCCGGCCTCACGTTCAGGTAGTCAGGGTGTAGCCTGCAGTCCTTAGACTGGTCGGAGAAGATTCAACAGTCAGAGAGTTCATGGTCACCTTCTGGAGCAATGGCCTATTGATGACTGGTGCCTGGTATCAGATAAAAGGCAATATTCTAACCACAAGGAGAGCAACCAGAATAAGTAACCAGACAGCCAGTGAATACACAGGGATCTGGGACGTGCTTCATGGCTCATTCCTACGGACTGGGTCCACCTGTGGGTCTAATACAAGGCAGTTCTGAGGTCTGTGACCTGGAGAATATACGGATGCTGGCTAAGGCCAGCTTCTGGCACCACCTGACCTGGGGAGTTGAGTCACTAAAGCGATGGAGGTGGTGGGGTGAGGACAGCGAGGCAGCACAACTTGAGTATGCAGAAGACGCAGTGGTCCACAAAACCTCAGGTTGGAAGCACCATAGAGGAATAGCTTAGGCAGAAGAGACTAGTTAATGTCAAGGGTTGCAAATGGGCAGCGCTGAAGATGTTTCGGTGGTCCGCACAGTGTGAAAAGAAATCGGTATGCTTTCAAGTCGGCCAGTTTCCCATTGTCAGGTACCCTGCTGCTGGGTCCCTCATGCCATTTGAATTTGAAACTTCTGATTGACACCTTACTTTTGTTTTGATTGATCTGGGAAGCTGAAAAGGGCCAGAATCTTCCGAAGCACCCTGTTGGGATTTGGCTGTGAGGAGCTGGGTCAACCAGAGGCAGAGATGCTAAGGTAGCAGCGGACACAGCTAAAAACTGTCATCAATAGTACTATTAGCAAACGAAGACATCTAACCATTCAGATACAAAAACTAAATAAATTTCTATTTGATGAGGCCAAGACCAGCAACTCTTAATTACAGAGAGCCAACAGACACATTTTGTAAAGACCAGGTGTGGGGTGTATCACATCACATGGTTACCACTAAGACTTAAAGTACTGACATTTGGAAATCATTTTTCTTCACACATATAAACTGAGAGGAGAATTCTGGGTTCGGTTTTTATAACTCCATCTTCCTTTTGGATATACTTTTTTTTTTTTTTGAGAGGAAGAATACTGGGTAAGGCAAACTTTCCAGGGATTGCACAAAACCTGAAGGCTTATCTTACCTATGAGTTCATGGGATGATATCTAAAATTGGCCATGTGGAGTGGCTCAGGAGAATTGAACTGCTTTTAAAGGATGCTAGGGGTGCCTGGGTGGCTCAGTCGTTAAGCGTCTTCAGTTCAGGTCATGATCCCAGGGTCCTGGGATCGAGCCCCACATCAGGCTCCCTACTCAGTGGGAGGCCTGCTTCTCCCTCTCCCGCTCCCCCTGCTTGTGTTCCCTCTCTCACTGTTTCTCTCTCTGTCAAATAAATTTAAAAAATCTTTAAAAAAGAAAAAAATAAAGGATGCTAAAAGGGGAAATTTTTTGTTATAGCATCAATTTGAAAGGCTAGACTATCACTGGTAGTGGTCATTATCTTGAAGGATTCTGTCTAAATTTATAGAACTATGTCTATCTTAAACCAGAAAACACGATCTTAGCTATATAACCCTGAAAATGAGGCTTTGGCCAAATAAGCCTCTAATAGTTCAGATAATTTATATACAGTATATCCTACCGAGCTGAAAATGAAGCAGATTTGCCTAGCATAGGGCACACATCATAATTGGTTCTCAATAAATATTTGGTGAAAGAACAAACGAATTCGTAAAGGACTGAAACTCCTTTTGCATCTTTAAACAACATTTTTTTCAAACTTCATGGGAGGATCAATCCATGACTTCCTAGAATGATTTTTTAAACCATTCTTTGTATCACTAAGAATGTCACCTTAATAATCCATCAACACATAGCTGGCTAGAAAGTTTCAAGACTTTCTTCTACAGTATAATCCTCTTTAGTAAACTAGAAGATAAACAGTTTGGGAAAGGCACGTGGCTGTCTGTAACTGCCACTTGAGAGGAAGTGAGCTACTGAAAATCCAAGGGAAACACTTCCAAAGGATAATTTAAATGAACTGCAAAAAAAAAATAAAATCATAGAAAAACCGATTTATAACACATTGAGTCATTGTCAAAGACAACTGCTTTCAAGAATCTAAAATGTGTTACTTGTATATTTCGAGGACTATTTCCACTTTAAAAAAAATGGCCTACAGATGAAACACATAGGGATTTTTTTTTTTTAACTTTACAAGTTTTATTTTTCTTCCACTTGTTTTCACTGGTGGCCTTTTGAGTTTTAATGTGTGCTTAGCATTGGGGTTGTAAGGCAGGGCAAACATACATATGGTTTCTATGTGCTTGTTGTAGAAAACTTACTTCTAACACATGTGAAATTTAGCTAATTATATTCCATTAAAACAAACCTAGGCCCTATCAGATGATTTTTAGTAGATATGACACAGTCATAGAATTATTAATTTTTTTAAGATTATTATTTTAGAGAGAGGGAGAGAAAGTGCACACATGCAGAGGTGTGTGCAAGAATTGGGGGGAGGGACAGAGGGAGAGAGAGACTCTCAAGCAGCACGGGGGGTAGGGACAGGGAGAGAGAGACTCAGCGCTGAGCACAGAGCCTGATTTGGGCCTGCATCTCAGGACCCTGAAATCATGACCTGAGCCAAAACCGAGTCCCCGCTTAACCGACTTAGCCACCCAGTTGCCCCAGATTGTCAATATTTGTAAGAACAAAATCATGCCTGAGAAAATGAAAGTGATTTAAATTTGAGCAGTTGGTATGAAAATATGTTACAACTGAAATGATATGCCTCAAAACAAGAGCAATGAGGCAGAACTGAATTTGTTCTTATCTACTGACGAGACATCACCAACAGGGTGACATTTAGTCCCTGGCATGTTCACCACTCCGACAAGCCTGGATACAACCACATTCATTTAAGAAATGACAACTCTAGGAGATCCAGCAAAAGAGTAGTTTTCCACAGGTTTATCTATTACAGTATCTTTACCCTGACAGACTCCTTAGTATCGTAAATCAGGGAAACTCATTTTAGGGAGTTAGTATTTTTGATCCCAAACTGCTGCCCAGGGAGTGAGCACATGTCTGCTTATTAGGATAAAAATAGCTGAGGCTTATATACATCCATCCAGAACTTCATTGCTCTTTTTTACTACACACACACACACCCCTCTTAATCTTTTATAGAGTGTTTTTCCTTGAGATGGTCCTTAATGATTATTTTAATCTAGTTTCACCTGTGCAACTATATTGGAACTATTGACACATGGAAATAAGTGACCTGGGCAAAGTATATCCATTTAGAAGTCTTTATTAAAAGTAGAGAGAAACTTTGCAAAATAAAATAAAATAACTAAAAGATTAATTTAATATAGATCTTTGATATGAAATGATATTAAAATAGTCATGTATATTATTTATTATAACTTTAAGCAAAACTTGTCAGATTAGTAAGATTTAATATGATTATCTCCTTAATTACATTTACTTCTCCGAAAGAAAGAAGAGCAATACAATCACCTCCATTGCATCTAATAGGGTTTCTGGGAAGCATTTGTATCATCAGGGGAATAGCTGGATCAATTTCCTATTACTGGTTTCTGTGAAGGTGTGATATCATTGGTAACACAACACGAAGAGGAAATGAGAATTTGTCAACTACATCTGCAACACCTAGTCAATGTAATGCTTTTAAAGGCAGTACCTTTGTTTTAATTTTTAACTTATCTGTAGTACTACACAGATACGAAAAAAAGTAAAAAAGTAAAAATAAAGCTCTGGAGGAAAGAGTTTTGCCTATTAACTACCACAATGGAGATTGTGTACTGTAATTGTGACAATGGAAATTGTCACAATATTATTTCAAAGTTCTCTTAATGCTCTCTTGTGTTAGGGAGACTACTGGTTATGAATCCTCTAATTGTGGAAGGAAGAAAATTCTAAAATCTTAGTGCATTTAGATATATTAGGGACATAGTTTTTGGGGTCTGAGAGTTAAGCCCAGCTTAGAGAGTGGGTGTGGTTATAAAAGAGTAACAGGAGGGGATCCTTGTGGTGATTGAAATGTCTGTCTCTTGACTGTATCAATGTCAATATCCTGATTGTGATGTGTTACCATCGGGAAAAACTGAACTAAGGGTGCATGAGATCTCTCTGTATTATTTCATAAAACTGCATATTTGAAATTATCTCAAAATAAAAATTAAATTAAAATCCCCAGCTTAAAATTTTAATTTAATTAAATTTTAAACATATAAACATTTTCTTATTTTTGGGGGATCAGCTGTCACTTGTCTGCAAGTGAAACTTACAGATGAAATAAATAAGCACTTGGGCACCAGGGTGGCTCAGTCGTTAAGCGTCTGCCTTCAGCTCAGGTGATGGTCCCAGGGTCCTGGGATTGAGCCCCACATCAGGCTCCCTGCTCGGTGGGAAGCCTGCTTCTCCCTCTCCCACTCCCCCTGCTTGTGTTCCCTCTCTCGCTGTGTCTGTCTCTGTCAAATAAATAAATAAAATCTTAAAAAAAGAAAAAGCACTTGAGAAATAACTACTAAAGGAAAAATTTAGAAATATGTTCTAATGTTTAATTTTTATTCTTTTCATGTACATGTGAGCTCCTAGGAGTGATTTAATAATGCAGGCATTGTTCCTACAGGTAAAATAGCTTCATATACCTCTTAATTATATATTATAGATGTAGGTATAAAATTATGGTCTCCAACAAAGTCTATCAGTAATAAGAAAATATGGAAACTGGTTTAAATTATCCTACAGTCCCTTAAGAAAAAACACTCTGTTTGGGTATTTTGGAGATTGATAGGAATGCTGAGGATGTCTAGAAATGACAATCAACAAAGGGAAACCCTGCTTAAAGATATCAGAGAAACTAAAACAGAGGATCAGGGGAAGTAAGAGCAGGGATGTCCAGTATTGGGGGCTACTTTTTCTTGAGGGGCATTTTAGGATTGAAGAGAGAGCTTGAGAGGCTAACCAGTACTTTTGACAGCTTCAAAAGTGTAGGGGATGGGTGTTTGTTAGATTCCAGGGTCCACCACAGGGAAGTAAACTAGAAATGCACTTGCCCTTATAGAGACTGCAGCTCGTTTGCAGATAATTTCATTCCCTGAAATAGGATTAAACTGATGTAGTTCTAGTGCCCAAATGTTCATATGTATGGACATAAGACAACTGATAAAAGCCACAGTAAAAACTCTCTGGACTAAGAACATCATTCTAGATCTTAATTTATTGCTATAAGTACTTTTGTTAGTTCAATGACCAGGATGTAATTTTTTAAAATCGGCAAAAACTCAAGGAGATAATACAATAAAAAATGAAAGCCAGCAGAAACAATGGAAACAATAATTAATAATGGAGCAGATCCACCAGGAACCCAGACACTGGAGTTATCAAAGAATTTAAAATCACTGTCTATTATGTCTATAGAGATAAAAACTGAGATTGCTAATTCCAACATAATTGGCATACATGTGTGTATCTGTGTATTAAGCAGTAATCCTAGAACTAGAAAATATTAAATTTAGAACTGAATGAGAGGGGCGCCTGGGTGGCTCAGTCGTTAAGCGTCTGCCTTCGGCTCAGGTCATGATCCCAGGGTCCTGGGATCGAGCCCCGCATCGGGCTCCCTGCTCCGCGGGAGGCCTGCTTCTCCCTCTCCCACTCCCCCTGCTTGTGTTCCCTCTCTCGCTGTGTCTCTCTCTGTCAAATAAATAAATAAAATCTTAAAAAAAAAAAAGAACTGAATGAGAGACAGTCAAGAGATAAAACAGCAGACTAACAAGAGTTGAAGAATGATTTAATAAATTGAAAGCAGTTTAGACAGAAAATATCTAAAAGGAGATGAGGAGAAAATTGATGGAAAATGCAGAAGATACATAAGAAGACACAGAGGAAACAGTGAAGAGATATAATACCTGTATAATTAGAATTCCAAAAACAGAGGAGAAAGAAAATGGAACAGAAGCAACATATGAAGATACTCTGACTTAGATCAATCCAAAAACACATGAGATCCATCAAGATAGCATCAGGAAGTCCTCTAAATCTCAAGAAGGATTTTTTAAATGTATAAAGTAATCCAAGAATAAAACAGTGGTAAAAGAGCAAAGTGATAAAAAGAAACTGCTAAAATTGAAAGACAGGAAGAGAAAAATAAGATCTGCTAGAGAAAAATAGAGATTACTTTCAAAAGAATATAGAAAAGAGTTGAGAACTAACTTCACAACAGAAATAATACAAGCCAAAAAAAATGGATTACAATATTTAAAGTGCTGAAAGAACACAGCTGCAAATCCAGACTCTCATACCTTGCCAAAATATTCTTCAAGAGGGAAAGCAAGAGAACTGGCTTTCAGGCAAATAAAACAAGTAATTTTTAGCCCTCAGATCTGTACTAAGGGACATATTAAAGAGTATGCTTCAGGTAAAAGAAAAACAATTCTTTATGGAAACTCAGAGATACAAGAAGGAATAAAGAACAATGAAAGGGATAAATATGTATGTAAATCTAGGGCAATGATTCTCAAACAATGTAAATTAGAGTCATGTGAAAGGCTGGCAACAACACCATGAGATCCCATACCGGGATTTTGATTCAGGATGTCAGAGGTGGGGATTTATAGTCCTAACAAGTTCCCAGGTGATGTTAATACTGCTGATCTGAAGCTCACTTTGAGAACCACTGAGGAACAATGGTTTATAGAACAATGGTGTCTTGGGGGACTTAAAATTTATATTGAATTAAATCTATACTTATATGAACAATTATTTTGTGACAATGGTAGCTCTTCTGTTCAATAGGAAAAAAGATCATCTTGTCAATAAACAGTCTCAAAAAATGGTGCTGAGTCATATTATATTCATTATATTCATATAAAAAATACTCCATCCCTTTCTCATGCCATGCACTAAACTCAGTCTCAGGTGGATTGTAGGTTTAAATGAAAGGCAAAAACAATAAAACTTCTAGAAGGTAATATCAGAGAATATCTGAGTGACCTTGAGACAGTCTTAAACAGGACCCAGAAAACACTACTCATTGAAGAAAAATTGAACTATATTAAAATTTAAAATTATGCTAGTCAAAAGACACTATTAAGAGAGAAATGTCACTTCACAAAAAGTTTATACAAATGGCCAAAAAATATGAAAACTTGCTCAACCTCATTAGCAATTGTGGAAATTACACCCAAACCACCATGCGATACACCTATTCAAAATCAGAAGGGATAAAGTTAAAATGATGGATAAGAGTGAGATATGTGAGAACTCTTATATACTTCTGCAGGGAGGGGGAAATAGCACACCCATTTGGAAAGTAGTTTGGCGTCATTTAGTAAATTTGAAGATGCTCATCCCATATGACCCAGCACTTTCATTCCAACATATGTCCATGTGCACCAAGAGATGTAGATCAGCATGTTTATACATCATGACTCATAACAGCCATAAATAGAAAAACAACTCAAATCTCCACCAGCAGTAGAACATATAAGTATATTGTTTATAAAATGGAATTCCATGCATCATCACTGAATATGGATGAACTAACTACATGCAACTTGGGGAAAAAGACTCCTATTTCACAAACATAATATTGAATGAAAGCAGCCAATCACAAAATTACAATGAATGATTACATTCATTTAAGTTTAAAAAAACAGGAAAAACTAAATTATAGTGCATAGTCATTTGGTTGGAAAATTTTAAAGAAAAACAAGGAAGTGATTATTTTCAAAATGAAGATGGTGTGGCTTCCTTTGTTGGGAGGCAAGGCAAGTAGTTAGGAGGGGAGGAAGGAGGGGCTTTGTGGGCACTGGCAGTGTTCTATTCCTTAATCTAGGTGGGTATTTATACAAGTGATTGCTTCGTAATATGTCATAGAGCTGTACATCTTGTTTTGTGCCCCTTTCTGTATGTATATTTTATTTAACAGTAGATGGGATAAAATGTTTTGAAATGTAAATTACTTATTCTGTCCACTTTAAATATTGCAGTAAACCAAACTGCTTTCAGGTTCCTTGAGAACACCGGAAGTCCTTAATTTAATTCTTTTTCTTTTTCTCTTTTTTTTTTAAAGATTTTATTTATTTGACAGTGAGAGATACAGCGAGAGAGGGAACACAAGCAGGGGGAGTGGGAGAGGGAGAAGCAGGCTTCCCGCTGAGCAGGGAGCCCGATGCAGGGCTCGATCCCAGGACCCCGGGATCATGACCTGAGCCGAAGGCAGACGCTTAACGACTGAGCCACCCAGGCGCCCCCTTAATTTAATTATTTTTCCAATAATACTTTAATGAATCATTTTTTTAGTTAATGTATTCTCCTATTTAGTTCCTACATTACTTTGCATTAATTGGGCGAAGTAAATTAATGTTGAATAGGAATCAAATGCTTTGAAGTCATCTGGATAAACACCTTGTTTAATTCTTAGAATACTCTGTATATTTATTTTGGTTTCAGAACTGATTTCAAATGTTAAAGTAGAGAGAGAATAGTGGTAAAATTATTGAAGTAAGGACTTAATAGTTTGTTAATATTTCCTATATATATATATATATACACACACACATCTGACCTACTCCAACAAACCTACTGCACGACAGAGGTGATTTACATCATATATTGATAGATTAAAATGAACCTTATTTGAAGCAAATCTATCATTGATAAATACTAAAAACACCATCACTAAATACAGGTCACACCATACCTAGGACGCACAAATTTTATCTTTTAACTCCTTTCTAAAAATATGGTCTACTGTTTCCATCTCAGAGAACAAAATTAAGTAATTGGTTTTTAAGCACCTGTAGGTTCTAAGATGTAACCCTACTTGCAAGCCAACAGCTCACTTAGCCAGCGTTTCATGTCTGCCGTAGAAGTTGCAAAACCCTTGGGTTAGAGAGAAACAACTTTATCACCTAGGCACAGAAGCAGTCTAAGCACCAGCATATTTTATGCTTGTTTCCTGAGCCCTGATCCCCACAAGGCTAAGAGAAGAGGGTCAGATGTCATTGGTACACCTAGTGGGTGGCATCACAGGACAGTAGCTTTGAGATCAGGGAACCAAAATATACCTGCCTGCCCTTTGCTCAGAAGGGAGATACTACTTCTACCTTCCAAAGCTCGAAGCAAACCTTTCATTCAGATGGAGGTACTATCTCTAGCTTCAGATGCTCCTTCAAGGCTGTGCACCATAGACACTGTACACACAGCCTTGAACAGAGAGTCTGGGAAAAAGGCAGTTCTTGCCTTGCTCCTAAGACATTCAGAAACACAAGAAATCAATGGAGAACCCTCATTATTGGTGAAACCTCTTTATAAAACCTTTTCGTACAGTTAACACGACACAAATTTTCTTCATGTTCTAGAATATTGGCCAAAAATAAATTTTTCAAAAATTTTTGAACTGTGAACCAAATTATTTTAATAGTTCATATTACGTTCAAAATGCTTTTGAAGAGTCATAATTATATGAAGTCCTCGAAGGACCTTGTGTGTGTGTGTGTGTGTGTGTGTGTATAATTTTCTGCCTTCCTTAAAGTGTAAATTCCTTGGGAATAATGACTCTGTGTGTGTGTGTATGTGTGTGACGTATTCTCTTATTCTGGTTCTTACTAAACTTTGCATTAATTTAACTAATAAAATGCTAGAGGTCTGCCATCCCTCTTCTTTTTTTTCTCTTTTTGTGAACACCATTGCTAAAGAACAACAAAAAGTGTGTGCCTATAATCTGAGTGTTCCAATGGTCATCAAGGATGACAAGATTTTCTTATTTCAAGACCGCCTATTCTATCCATAGAACCCAAGACGATACCCCCCACACAGTGGAGCTCAGGAAATATTTGTTGCATTGTGTTGACTTGAATTTAAGACCCCATTCTAGTTTGTAAGCCAAAGTTGCTCTTGGTGACAGGCTCAGTAATACATGCTGTGCTTTGAAAAGAGAAAAAGTCCTTTTCTTCAAACCCTTAAACAGTCATGTTAAGCTCAAAGACCCCTGTTCATTTATGATGATTCCGGTATACAGACGTATAAAACTAAAGGGAATGATTGCATGTGTCTCCAGAAATAGTTGCTTTATTATGAGAAGAGAAATGAGTCGAGGGGTGTCTATTTTTCCTTCCTCTGGGACTGTTTGTGTTTTTGGCCCCGGTGCTCATTTCCATTCTCTTCAACAGTAATTCAGCAGCCAGACTTTATGGCTGAAATACTATTCATATAAGTTCCTCCGGAGGTTTAGTCATCAACACAATTCTTTGAACCCACTCTGGTCTTCTTTTCTAAATTGAACATTTCTGTCAACTACAAATGCAGCAAGCACAAAATATTTCCGTACGCTTTGCACATCAAAATGATCTCCTATGGGACCTAGAAAACGTGTGTTCACGTGAATTAACCATCCACAAAGGCTACCGCCGGCCGCTCTGGGGTCTTGCACACAAAGGGTGAGAGAGGGGCGTGGGGAGACTGCAAGGCGTCGCAGCCCCGCCTGGCCAGGTGATGCCCGCTCGAGTAGCCTGCCCGGGAGTGCCGACAAGGACAAGGCTAAACTTGGGGCTCAGGATATTTGAATGCCGCGGAAATTGCCGTCCTACCCAGCCGAGTCAGGGCGAGAGGAGCTGGGTGCGTGCGCGAGCTGAGTGAGCGCTTACGTCGCCGCTAGATCTGTGCTGGGATAATTAGAGAAGAGTTGGGCTGAGCCGAGTCCTCTTTTAGCCGCGGCAGCCGGAGCCGCAGCAGCAGCCTCAGCCCGGAGGAGCGCGCCTGACTCCCGCCGCCCGGCGCGCACGGGGAGAGGCCCGCGCCCCGCAGCAGCAGCCCCGCCGAGCCCACCGCCCGGCCGCTCGGGCGCACAAAGGCGGCGGCCGCCTGCGTGGCCTTCTCCATCCAGGCATTGGAACCCCGCTCCCTCCCTTCTCTTCTCCCGGGGACGCGAATGGCAGGGCCAGGCGAGGACCTGGGACGCCGGTGGCCCTAGCTCCGCACCCCCACCCTCCTGCTGGGAGAGGCAGCGGGCTGCTGGCGGACGATGTGGTCACGGCTGCTCCCCAGTGTGTCTTCGGCCCGGGTCCCAGCTGCCGCCCCTCTTCTCTGCTCGTGCCATCCCACGGAGAGGAGTTGATGCTGCTGTCGCCGCCGCCGCCGCCGAAGCCGGGGCTGATGGATGCCAGGGAGTGCCGCATTGCTTAGCGTCCCCGCCTCCGGGTTTGCTGGTAGGAGCCCACTGCTCTTCTCTCTTGCTTTGGGGTTTTATAGAAAAGGTAGAGACATTTTAATTTTATTCTCCACTCCTCTACCTTCTCCCCCCCCTCGCCTCGCCCGCCCCCAACCTCGCATTTGAAACGTATATTGTGAGAGAGATCCCTCTCCTTCCTGCACCCCCCACCCCATAATTCCGTTGAAATAAAGGGCTAGAGGAAGGCAGAAGTTGCGGGTGGGGCTGGAAGGGGGGAAGCCCACGCTGGTGCCAACGCCACCAGAAACCCTTCTGGTGCCTTCTGAGATCACGGTGTATCTAGGAGGGGAGGAGGGAAGGTGCGCTATCTGCAGAGTCTCCACCTAATTGGATCATAATCATTTTAAACAAAATCCTACAAATGTCTTTTAAAAATAGCATCTTTGAATAAGCAGAAGGAAAAATAAGCTCCTTTCCCCCCTCTTTCCCTTTCTCTCTTTTTCTTTCTGGCAAAGACGCTCTCTCCCCGCCCTGGAGCTCAGCGCTGAAGAGCCACCTTATTATTAATCAGAATTCCCATCGTTATCCCTGGCAGGCGCATCCTTCAGTAGGGACCGCAGAAGCATCACAGAGCTGGGGCTGAGATGTGCGGGGGGGGTTGTTTTTGTTACATCTTGGAAGAGAAGAGGACAGTACCAAGATCAGTGCCAAGCGTGCAGGGTGGGTTTAGGGGTGTTTTGTTAGGACTGAGGAAGGACAAGGAGTGTTGGGCCCGCCAGAAGTCCACATCTCTTTAAAGGAAAGGGAAGAAGGAGCCAAAGTGACGCGTTGTTTTTAAGGGGTGGGAAAAGAAGTTTATACCCCCCAGAAAAAAGCTGCGGGAAAGCCGGAGCAACAGGGTCCTAGTCTGGACACCAAGACAAATAATTTCCTGTACAGAAGAGGAAGCAGGCTGCAGTGAGGTCCGGAGGCCAGCGCGTGGTGGTGGCAAAGGCCAGGTTTGTTGTGGGACAGTCAGCAAGAGGAAGGGAAGGTTCAGGAATAAGCAGAACAATGACTCATTTACAAGCTGGTCTCTCTCCTGAGACCCTGGAGAAAGCTCGCTTGGAGCTCAACGAGAACCCAGACACACTGCACCAGGACATCCAGGAGGTGAGGGATATGGTCATCACCAGGCCGGACATTGGCTTTCTGCGCACAGATGATGCCTTCATCTTACGCTTCTTGCGGGCCAGGAAGTTTCATCACTTTGAGGCCTTCCGCCTCCTGGCCCAGTACTTTGAGTACCGGCAGCAGAACCTGGACATGTTCAAAAGCTTCAAGGCCACTGACCCTGGCATCAAGCAGGCACTGAAGGATGGCTTCCCTGGGGGCCTGGCCAATCTGGACCACTATGGCAGGAAGATTCTAGTCCTTTTTGCAGCCAACTGGGATCAGAGCAGGTAAATCCTAAATTCAAACTTGTCCTGGGGATTCTTTTACTCTCCCATTTTCCAGAGTTTACCCTGAGTAGTGTCATGGTTTTAAAGCTTTGATGTGTTTGTTTATTTGGCTGGGGGAAAAGAGAAACTGGAACTACAAAATGAGGTTCCGGTGGGCATCCTCAGGGGTGGGAGAAAGGCTTTTATTTCTACCTTTGAAACTCTTACTTCGTGAGCACCTAGTTTCTACTGCAGCTCTAAATGCTTCCTGAACCCTAATATTGTGCTGCAATCTAAATCATTCAACTTCTAAATAAAGCTCCTAAATTTTTAACCTCTTGAGTAAGTTTACTATTCTGTGGAGAAATGAGGATGAGAATGGAGACAACTTTTCCTCCCTCCCCTAATGCAATTCTTAAACTAGGTTCATTATCATCATCACCATCACAATCACCATCACCACCATCATCATCATCATCATCTGTCTCCTTAGTACTGAGGTTTTATTTTTAAAGAATTGCCTGGCATTCAACCAAGATCAAATAGTTTTGTTGCTTGGGAACTTTTCTGCTTGGTGGTGTGTAGATGAAAGAATAATATGATGTGTGTCACTTCAATGAAAAGGAAGAGTTGTACCCTCTGCCGCTGAGCATGCCTACTGACACTGAAAATAAAGGCTGACTGGTATGCTCGTTCTACACCTGTCACTAATCTAAAGAATGTGTTTCCTGTCTGATGTGATTTTTCATCTTTTGTAAGCAAGTGGAAAATGTTCAGACATGTCAGTTGGTAGACTTTTGGAGTTCTATTGCTTTTTAATGGAGGAGAAATTATATTCTTATTTCATCTACATTATAACAGAAGAATGCAGAGAAGAACTATTCCACTTCCTCAATCAAAATTATTTTCTCAGGTTGAAAGACATAAAAAATTATGAAAGGGTCTTGGGTAAGGTAGTTTCAATTAAGTTCAAAGCTAAATATATTTCATGGAACTTGAGAATGTTACCAGAACTATGAATCATGAGGAGCTGGTTGTCATAACATTGGTGTATTTTTAGTTCTGTGAATGGTGACTTTTGATGCATCTGGTTCATTGAAAACATCTCTGGAACAATTGTAAAAGACTTTTATGGTTACTGAAAAAGCTTATTGATCTTATGGTTTTCTAGAGAGGCTTCTCAGACTGTTGAAATCTTACCATGTAAGTGAATATTTTTAACAAGTTTTTACTCTTTAGTCACCTGTTCCCTGTAATTCTAAGTTGAGAACTACTCTGATTTCTTTTAGGTAAATAAAAAGACAAATTACTACCTAAGGAATCATAAAGCTAAGAAACTTATAGAGTTAGCTATTGAGGGGGAATAGAGGTCTATTCCTTATTTTGGTTATTTGCAAAGATCTCACTCTACTTTTTATCAGGTGGCAAAGTTTAAAGGCCCATGAAATGCCATCTTTTGACCACAATTCCTCTTTAAGAAGCTTTTAATATTTTTCCCATCTGAGATGTACATTGTAGGGTCATGCAAACCAATTATTGTGTATATCAAAATTGAAAAAAAAAAACTATCCAAGAAGGAACATAATCCATATGTCAGTTAGATTGACATTTTATTTATTGAGCTACAGTGAAATGGGTGCTGTGGAAATTTTATATTTAAATATATCTCAGGGTCTGTCAAAGATATCATTAGAGAGGCAGATTGTGTTCACAGAGACGTGCATGTATATCAGACTTTTTTCACTTATTTTTATAAGTTAACTAATATTCACACTGATTTATAAGCCTAATTAAGATGAAAGTCACTTATAGTTCTCATCTATATGGGAAGCTGATTACTCCAGATTTACTAAAGAAACTGTTTTAGTTTTCTGTCTTATTCTTTCATATAAAGGATAGGTTACCAGTAATGAAAATCTATCTCCTTGGAAATCTACAATGAGAGATGATTTATTAATTGGCATATAAAATTATTTGTATTAAAACTACACAAAAATCCTAAACATTAAAATTTCATGTACGTGAAGTTAAAAATGAGAAGCTATGTTCTGTAAAAATACTCTATCTGGACCTATAGGCTAAAAATTATGAATTCTACTTCTACAGTTGGAAACAAACAGGTATAATCAAGAAGTTATACTATGTCAAGATCAGAAGGCATACAAGTTATTTAGAGCTTGTCTAAAATTCTTCCTATATTCTTAGAAAAAAAAATCAGATCTGCGTATATCAGTAACAAGGACTAGTGGATAAGCAGCCCTATCCTCCTGACATATTCTGTAAACTTCTATCATTGAAATATATGCATAAGAACTGCTCTGAAGCATGTAGGATGGTTTCTGGCAGTTTCTTCCTCTAGTATCAGGATGTCACCAGCCTCTTTCCTACCTTGGGTCTGAATCCCTTTCCTTTCTACACTCTGCAGCCTCAATTCTTATCTAACTTGAATTTTCACAAAGTCTGTGCCACCTTCCCTCAATGTTTCCCATACTACCGTTCTGTTAGGTGGATCTGCCACATGCCAAATTCTCTCGGTCCCCATGCCTCTCCCGTTCTGTGAGTCAGATCCTGCTCTCATCCTGCCAGACCAAACAACCTGGGTCTCTTGAGAAGACTGCACTTCTGATCACAATTCTGACCACCTTCCTTGAGTTGTTCTGTGAATTGCCTGGCTTTTAACAATCTTTTTTTTTTTTTTTTAAGTAACATTGTTTTAAGAAAGTAAAATAGCATTGTTTTAAAGAGACAATAGGTGGGAACGTCCAGGATTACCCAGGGAAATTCCAGAAATGAGGTAGAAGAAAATGTTCCCTTTATTTCGAAACAGCTTATTTCCAACTTCCCAAAAGGGAAAGCAAGATTTTTTTAATCGAATTTTTAAAAAATTTTGTAAAGACCTCTGAAATAACTAATTTGTGTGACAAAAAGACTAAGTCTTATGTTATATTTATAATAGCACGTGATCTAGAGTTATTGCTAGTTGATATTTGTTGAGTTGAAGTGAGTTATGCATTTAAAAAAAAGATTCTAAGTAGGAAGTTATCTGATGTATACTTTCTCCTGTGTGAAATTTGTAGGACAGTTTTCTGTGCTCCTCAGGAGACTAGCAACAGTAAATGTGTATGAGATCGTGACTATAAATAAAATAGTGTTTCTTTATACTGCAGTGTGGTGCAGGTCAGTTTCAGGTTATTGCAAAGAACTGGACCATTTCCAAAGCTTTTGTAGGAGACATGGAATCTTCAGGAAGACTAAGGTAAAATAAAAATATTTACAGTGTACCTGCCTTCTAACATACCTAAAAAATAATTGAAATACTAGAATGTCAAAATGACTTTCAATGTGGTCTGTGGTTTTTCTAAAAAGGATAGAACAGGGTCAGATGATTTGTTACATTTGTTGTGCAATCTATACCTTGGTAAAGATTCATACAATTTTATCTCATTTCTTTCAGATTGTCTAACATAATTTCTGAAAACAAGAATAAATTCCACAAAATTAAAAACAACTGAACTGTTACACCACATTGCTAAGATGCAGTAGTCTTCCACGCATTATATGCTGTGTTTCCTTCCTGAATGATAGTGCCCTGCTTAGGACTCAGCAGATACCTTTAAATTGTCCACCTGATTGCAACAATAGAGTGTGAGGATAATGTGACATGAAGCTAGAAGAGATCATACTATCTTAAGAAAAGGAAGCTTGGAATTAAAGTAGAGACCAGTTTAGACTCTGGAGCATAGGAGCAGGTATCTGAGAAGTTGAAATTCACTGGAACATACTTCCTGTGAATATTCATGAGTGAATTGGGCCCCTGAAACATAATGATGACATGCATTCTGATAGTTGGCCTGTAGGTCATAAGTAGTATTTTACTTCATTAGAATTATAAAGTAGTTCTCTATACTTTTGTACATCAAACAAGCATTTATCTGGAATCTGACTAATAACCATTAGAAAACAATTAAATACAGCTAAACCAAAATGATTCCTAATATAGTGGCAATTTTGAAGCACTGACCATCTTGCACTATGTTTGGCTTGTCATGATAAACATTGATGATCACTTATAGTATTGAAGCTGTGGAAGGGATAGAAGACTGGCAGGTCAAATATCAGGCTATGATTCTCTAGCTTATCCTGGAATTTGCCTAAAAAACATATTATTGTCAGTTTGTTTATTCCTATTGTGTGGCTTTTTCATGAAAAAGAAAATAATGATATTTGCAAGTTCTGATTGACTTGTGAATATGCTCCCATGTATTAAAATAACGTGGTCAGTCTCCAAATTAAAAGAAGGTTATGTTGATAATAAATTAACATTTTATTTTATTTTATTTTATTTTATTTTTATTTTTTAAAGATTTATTTATTTATTTGAGAGAGTGAGAATGAGAGAGAGTACATGAGAGGGGGGAGGGTCAGAGGGAGAAGCAGGCTCCCCGCCGAGCAGGGAGCCCGATGCGGGACTCGATCCTGGGACTCCAGGATCATGACCTGAGCCGAAGGCAGTTGCTTAACCAACGGAGCCACCCAGGCGCCCCAATAAATTAACATTTTAAACAGCCATAGACTATACAAGTTTGTTTTAATCCCAGCCACAAAGTTTCATTCTTCTCTGGAAGTGCACTAAAATAAAATAAAACAAAATAAAGTAAAAATTACTAGGAATAGTCAAGGGCAATTAACTATATAATTAGGGAGAAACACTCATACTCAGTAATCTTAAAACAAACAAACAAACAAAAGAATATAGGCTTAATTTTTTTAAAAAAAGATTTTATTTATTTGACAGAGAGAGACACAGAGAGAGAGGGAACACAAGCAGGGGGAAGGGAAGAGGGAGAAGCAGGCTTCCCGCCGAGCAGGGAGCCCGATGATAGGCTTAATTCTGAGGCCAGATTTTTGAAGACTCCTTGTCTCAGTTTATTAAAGTTTACTTATATTTATTTAAATATGTTTCAATTTTTTGTTTTACTGTGTTTTATATTGTGTCAAGGTCAGGAATCCTTACCCTTCAAATCCTGGAGGCATCTTGTGCTGTGTTATGGTGAATTTTGAGATTGAGTCAGAACTGGAAATGGCAAGCGTCAATTCCACAGGACTTCTGTCCCGGCAGAGCTTCTGTATTGCTTCCTTATAAGGAGGCTTTTTTCATAAATATTCTGGAAACTGCAGGTTATTCCAAACTATGCCCTTGGTTCATACCATGGAAAATGGGAACGAAAAAAAAATTGTCCTGAGAAATGTTAGTGGAATATTGGAATAAATCTCTGGAAAAAATAGGACGGTCTCTAGAAACTGGGGCAATTATACAGTAATTAGTGAAATAAACTTGAAATAACAACGAAGACCAAGAATGCCAACCTTAAAGTAGGATGTTGATGGGGTTTGGCATGACCTGGGCTATTTTCATATTTTAGATATGCAACTTTAAACAAAGTTGAAGAGAAGCAAAGGGTTTGAGGTTACTGCACTGAAAGGAAGCCTCAAAAGAAATGATTAAAGATATTTTAAAACAAGCCAACAGCTAGTAAATTAATGCTATCCTAGGCGAATGAATTACATTTCCTCCATTCTGGGAAAGGTTGAGCTCTTTTCACAGAGAGCAGGTGCATATACTTTACTAAGATAATAAACAGCACTCCTGATGTGGGGTGGGGGGAAGGATGTCCCTGTATGTCAGGTCTTTGTAACATCAAATAACAAATTGAGCAAAAAGTACTCAATTCAAATCATTTTTTAAAAAGTACGCCTGAGTCAAGCATTTGTTACATACATAGAAATTTAGTAGGTGCCAGGGGCAAATGAAGACATGTAACATATTCTTTGTACCATCAAGGGGCATATGACCTCTGGGAAGAAAAAACACGAAGCGCTAAATAACTACCAGAGAGGTTGTAAGTGCTTAATGGGGGTACTGTTTGCCTGTGCTCGAAGTTCAGGGCCAAGGGGCAGCTGCGGGCTCCTCAGTGTTGTGCAGAGAGAACATTGCCTTCTCCGTTAGCAGAATTTAACCTTTTATTGTTTCATTTTAATTCATTAATTAATTACTTCATTTATTCATTCGTTTAAAACACTTTTATAGCATGTGTGATGGGCCAGGTATTCTTCTAAGCCCTTTACAACATTAATCTATTAAATCTTTATCACAATCCTACAAGGCAGGTCCTATTGATATCCACATTTTGCAGATGAGGAAGCTGAGGCTCTGGGCAGTTGAGTGTCTCACCCATGACCATACAACTAGTAAGTGAGTTGGTCAAACTTTTTGTGTGTATATAGACAGTTACCGAAAGGAGTCTAGTGAAAAACAAATCTACAGGAAAGAATTCCATCTAACGTTTAGAAAATCTTGACTGAACATCAGAATAGACCATTAGAAAGTTCAGTTGCTGGAATAAATCTCCGAAGACAAAGACTGCACTTAGCAGACCTTTGCTGAGAGTATTCTACCCTCAAAAGAAGAGTTGCCTTTCTGATGTTTGCATTTTTTCCAGCACAGTTCTACTTTATTTTGTTTTGTTTTATTTTATTTATTCTGATGTCAGTAGGTGCACATTGTTTTACCTTTTTTTCTCCAAAGAAAGACATTATTCCTGTAGATGTTTCATTTTCAGTGATTCACTTGTTCTCACTCACCTACATTCCCACAGCAGTAAAACTAAAGCAAGGCTCAGACAGTTAATCTTCTGTGCTCAGTGATATAAGCCAGACAGATGATTATTTCAGAGTTCATATTTTCTCTAGGGTTTGTAGATCTCTCCTCTTCCCATTCAGACTCTTAGGAATGTCTTCTCGCCTTTCCTTCCCCAAAACCTGCTGCTGGGGCCAGGTTGGAGCTTGCCCTGTAACCTGGCAAGGTGACATGTTGGTATTGACTTCCGATCTGTCTTCTGACACACATGCCACAGAGACCTGAAAAAGCAGAACAGCTATTCATTAGACTGTGTTCTAGGTATGAGGTAGCATGGGGAGTGCAAAGAAGTCAAGTGTCAGAAAGACCTGGCTTCTCATCTAGGCTCCCCGCTTTACTCCCAGGGTAATTCTGGGCAAACCATTCAAATTCTCTGAGACTGTGTCCTCATCTCCAAAATAATAGGAACAAAGCCAGCATAGAGACTTTGAGCTTGTTTTGAGATTAAGATAATGCATTTGAAATTGCCTTGGAAATCTTAAACGATTACACAGATAGAGGTATTATTATTACCACTCAGTAATATAAAACACCTAGATAGGTTCACCAGCTTTAGCGCTAAAGATACCCCGAGGCATTAATAGAGGCAATTCTCTGCCGTTGTCTTTCCCCTCAGCACCTTTCTAATAAGAAGTGCTTCAGACATGAGAAATGTGGCTTAATGAAAACTGAGGGGTGGGGGTAGCCTTAATGAAGAATTTAATAACGGCTGATTGATTTAGTGACAAAGGGAAATTGCTTGTTGTTGTGCTGTTCAATGTGATGCCCAGATGCCAGTTTTTCCTTGTCAAGCTGAAAGAAAAGGTTGGGGAATGGGAAGGAAATGACCTGTTTGTGATTTAGGTTGCTCTTTGCACGGATTATAAATTGTAGAGGACGCCACTCTGTAAGCCCCAGGACTGCACAGGTCAGTCAGCACCCCCAATCCTTGCATGGCCAGAGGCAAGAGAACAAGCTTCCCTGCTCTTGACTGTATCTGTAGCAAAAAGGAGATACAGGTGTCCGTCTTCTCCATACGGTTTTTACATATTATCGGAGCTCTGCTGTCTTTCAAGAGCAATGGTCTATATAGTCTGGCGTCCCGGTTGTAAAATCCCTTACTGTTGTTATTATTTCTTCTTACTACCTGCTATGCATCATCCTCTCCAAGTTGATTTCAGATGCAGGCTTTACTTAATGCTGTTTTGAGAAGCACAATCAAGAGTCAAGAGCTGCATTAATGTGCTAGTTTGTTATTTATGGCTTTCTTCCAACATACAAGGGAAGAATAGCAATGGTGGAGCTCCTACAGTTGGGAGATAAACCTCAAACACGAGCATACTTATTGTAATGGCCTCAGGTTTGTAGATTGTAACAGTTAAAAATAATTTCAAAGAGAAGAATGAAAGTAGGATTCCAGAAGATGTAAAATTCATAAAATCCTCCATTTCTTTGGGGATATTTGACAGACTTTAGCAAGATCTCATGTAATAATGTTCTGCTTATGAAGAGCCTGCTGAGCTGCTAATGGTAGTAATGAGACATGTTTGACAACAGAGGACTGGAGTGTCAAGAGTGGTTTTGACCTGCCCTTTGAATGCGGTTAGCTAAGATGTTTTAATGTTTCTTTTCTTCAATTTGGATATCAAAATGATTTATATAAGGATCATTTGATTCTCCTTTTGAAGAAAGATAATAAATTTAAAAACTTGGTGAAATTTGCTCTTGAAAACTTGGCAAAGCTACTTTTCTTCATCTCTGATCATGGGATTTGCCTTACTGTATTTCCTTGGGAATAATGATATGTCTGTAAATTTTTCTCTTGATTTGACCTCAGTTTTGGAAAACCATTCTTAAAATGTGTTGTTTAAAACAAATTGCCTTTTGATGTCTGCCTTTACTGGTGCTATGGTTTATTCTCACTGGATATAATACATCATCCTTCCAAAGCTGATTTCAGAGTCAAGTTTTACTTAATGCTCTTTTGGTATTATTAATGCTATTTGGTGTTCTTATGGGTAACATAAGAATAATCATAATGGGGAGAAATTCTAAATTGGACTTTTCTAATTAAAAATTAGAAAAATTATTATTATGAATTTCAGGAATTAAAATGAGTATTTTTTTAAACAGGTCTCCAAATTTAAACCAGAAATATAGCCTTCCTCCTCCATCTTTCCAGTCTGTGTAGGTTTATAGGCTTTTTGTCATAACACTGTGTTAGGCTATTATATTCATAGAGGAGATAGGCCAGCCAAGGAGTGACAAATAAGGTATTCAACCATACATATTTTACAGATTTAAAGACAAATAGGTAATAGAACTCTACACAAAATTTTATTATCTTACGTGTTCAGGAAGTATTTTGGGATGCCATATCTTTATGCCTGTAAGATAGGCTGTATACCTTCCAAAGGTTTAAAAATAATCTCTTGATCCTTGCCTTTTGTAAGAGTAATAAGCTATCTAAAGATCATCATTAATTTTTAAGTATAATGTACAAATAGCCTTTAGTTCTGATTATATCCTGCTTAGTACACTATGTCTATGGTTACCATTACAATAAAAAGTATGCTCTGTATCTCTTCCAACCAACATTTACTGAGCACTTGCTGTATACCTAGCACTGTGGAATTGCTTTCCCCTGAATTGTGTCTTTAACTTGCCCCCCCTGCCCCCCACGGCCAGTGAGATCGAGTAAGCTAATCATAGGTACTTCCATTTTTTCATATAACGGAACTGAGCCTCAGAATTATAGATCAATGGTGTGTCCAGGACCACACTGCTAATGAAGGACAGGGAAGAGATTCCATCCTGAAGTCTTCTGACACCATGCCGTAGGCTTGAGTAATGCTGGGATCCCAAAGGGATTCTATTCCAAACTACTGATTTTACAGATGAGGAAATGAGACCCAGAGCAAGTGAAAAATCACCTGAAGTTCCTTTCTGGACTACTATGCTTTCTCCATTCGCCTCCAAATGTTTCTAGAAGTGAAAAATAGAACTACTCCCTCATATGTACTCACTATCTCATACTGTCTTCATCGAAGGGATTTCTACCCCTAATCTACCAGCCCTCCCCATCCCACCTGTTTCCTGAGGTCAACATTTCTTTCTCTAGCTTTTGCTAGATGTCTCCACCTGAATATCTGAGGGGAAAAAACTTGAAATGTTAACATTTTCATAAATTTGGTGATTCCTCTTGAAATGCTGGGATCCCCTTCTTGAATAACTATTTTATTTTCTTCTCAGCTCTGACTACATTACCTCCTTCACTTACTTGAACTTAGGATCTGTGTGTTTTTGACTTTGGAATTTTCCCCCTTGAGCTTTCTCCTCAGTTTAGGATCTACTTTTTCAGATGTTTACTTGATATATCTTTCTGGGTGTACTACATACTTCTCACCAATACTACAATGGGCTTTATTCCAAGCTCTACATTTTCAGATCATCCAACTGTACCCTCTTCTTGCATTATTGATTTTGATGAAAGATTTTACCATTTATTCAGGCTCTGAAGCTAGAAAATCTTTGTGTCATCTTTTACTCTTCCTTCAATCTTAGTCTCTGTGTCTAATTAAGTATTACATTTTAACAAATTGACCTCTAAAATACTTCTCAAATTTGGCTTTTTTTCTTTGCTCTTCGTTCTGTTGCCTTCGCTGAGGTAGTATCTTACTCTAATTAGTGCCTTGGCACTCTAGTCTACTCCCATTCTACAGGAACGTAAGGAGCATTAATTGGGTTCCTACAATGTGCCAGGCACTGTGCTAAGGTGCAAGGCTGAAAAAGATAAAGACTCAATCCCATATCCTTCTTTCTTTCATTGCATCTTTATGATATTAACTCCATATGAGTAATTAAAATCTGCTGACATTTTTAACCATAGCTGTTTACCCTAGTGTTCTTGTTTATTGGTGGAACTCCTTCAAATCTCATTCTCAACTTTTCCAAATGTGAAGGTGTGAAATGTCAATATTACTGAGGGCATTCTTGAGCTGCTTCAAAAAATACCATGCCTAGTTTTCAGGATAGGTGAGATGAGATTTTAGAAAATCATAGGAAGGCCTGGAGGTAAAGGAAATGGTTGTAAAATATGAAACAAAATATTTTCAAAAGCATTTTAGTTTGTTTGGGGAGAATACATGTTAAATTCTAATATGTCCGGGGAGTGCAGCAAATAAATTTCCTCTTGGAAGAAGATTTCTAAACAAAATTATCTTCAGACTCCTGAGGTATTTTAAAAGGAATTTTCAGTGTGCTAAACACTTTCTATAGCTTTGACAAAAGTGGTTGTTAGATTTAATGTAGTCCATTTCTGTTGCTGATAGGTACACACTGGTGGATATTTTGCGTGCCATCTTACTTTCTTTAGAAGCTATGATTGAAGATCCTGAGCTTCAGGTGAATGGATTTGTTTTGATCATAGACTGGAGTAACTTCACCTTCAAGCAAGCCTCCAAACTTACACCAAGCATGCTGCGATTGGCTATTGAAGGCCTTCAGGTAAAAATTGACAAATTACCCAGTTTCTCAGTCTTTCGTGTTTGACTTCTCTTATCTAATGTGTTAGAATGACAAAATGTCTTACTTAAAGAATAATAAAAACATTTTTTAAAATAGTTTTTAAGCACCAACACTAAAACACTAACTGGACAAAGGATTATAGAAGAAAAGTTGAAAGATATGGACCTTTTAATAGATGGGGTTTGTAATACTAGGTACAAACCTCACTATGTCTAAGCATAAATGTGGGTGATGACCTGAGATTTTTATCGTGATAATCAGAACAAAGAGCACATTTTGGATTTTAATTATTAGCTATTTAGGCTTTTTCGTTTTGTTTCTCTTTCTTTTTATGTGTATATTAATTATTAGCTAAATATTTGTTTTACTATTCCATTTAACCTCCTGAATTAGGGATATGATCATTAATATCTTCATGTTGCCCAAAAAGCTGTTAGAAAAGCAATCAATCAATATGCATTTTGGTATCTAAGATTTGGAATCACTGTTTTGAATTACTTCTCTAGACTTAATTCGGGTTTTTGTTGTTGTTGTTTTGGTGGAAGGGCCATCACATGGAATTGACATAGGGATGGTGCTTCTTCCAGTGAACGACTCTTACCTGGTTCGGAACTATAAAGTGGAAAATCAATTATTAGTTAGTGACATGTCATAAACCTACTTTTTAAGTTTTAGGATGTCCTTCCACTTTCTGTGGTTTGCTTTACAGTACTTTGTATATAGTACTTATGGAATAAATCTTAAATTCTTTACCAAATTTGCAAATTAACTCTTGAGTGGTATTAGTTACTATTCTCTGGATATTCAACATGTATCTTAGAAGTTTGCAAGTCAACAGTTAATTTTTGTAACTTTTACCGCTGAAAATATCCCTTGTTTTAAAATGACTAATTATATCTTTGTCATTCATTAGGCCAGAATGCTAGACTTTATTTTTTCATGTTGAATAGCCAAAATTATCCAGATCTCTGTTCCATAGTAATTTCTGACTGTGTCTGTAGGCATTTAAATTGATGGCTGATGACTCGACTAAAAATGGTCCATTTCTCCAGGCAGCAGGACATCTTAACCAAATTGAATTCACAGTTTGGATTTTGCCCCTGAAGTGAATAAGGCACACTGATCCTTTTTCTCTGCATAGCTTTTTCCTGATGCAGGTTTCCTGACTTGCTCTGGGTGAGTCAGCGGTGCTCCTGTCTTATCTTAAATAACATCTTTTTTAAAACTCCATAGAAACAGTTAATAGGGGTTGAGAGAGGACACAGGATAAGCATGTTTGGAAATGCATTTTTCATGTGGAATCAGTCCTAATTCTGCACTATTGCCAGCAGTGTATAAAGTGTCCTTCGCTTTATAAAGAAAATTGGGTACCACAACCATGTTACTTAGCACAGAATGGCAATCTAGCCTTTCATAATTGTTTTATCTTTTTTTTTTAATTTAACTTGTCATCTTTTTTTTACAAGATGGATAGGCTAGGCCTTCAGCTACAGGAAGAACTGGAGAACTCATATTATTTGTAGAAATTGAAAAAAAAAAAAAACCACCTCAAGAATAGACTCAGTATCTTGTTATTTGCTAACTTACATGCTTTATGGAGTCATTCAATAGTAGTGTTATAAGTCAGTCCAGGAGGGAGAACTGACAACCGGGACATGTTTGGGAGCTTCCCCATTAGCCATGGCCACAATCCAAATTTCTTTAAGTGCTAAGTGTCAGCAAGATAGGAACTACAGTCAATTTAAATCTCTGTGTTTGTGTTGGAGAGAGAAGGATCCCCTCCTCAGGTGGGGACCTGTGCTGGCTGCCTTGTTTCTTTCTATTCCCCATGAAGGTTTCAGTCCTCTTTCCTTTCTCCCAGGACCCAGACTGAGGAAGCAAGGTTGATTTCCCCTGGTTGTAAACTGGGAAGCCACTTAAAAGAAAGGAAATCTTTATGGGGAATAAATTTGACATGTTACTAATATTTATTTTATTTTTAAAAAAGATTTTGTTTATTTATTTGAGAGAGAAAGAGACAGAGACAGAGCATGAGCTGGTGGGGGAGGGGCGGAGAGAGGAGGAGAAAGAGGGAGAGGGAGAAGCAGACTCCCCACTGAGCAGGGACCCCCCCCCGACTCGGGGCTCCATCCCAGGACCCTGAGACCATGACCTGAGCTGAAGGCAGATGCTTAACCAACTGAGCCACCCAGGGCCCCTGTTATTAACCTTTAAACTCAGTTTTCCTCCAGTTTGGATTGATTTTTAAATGCTCTGTATCTACGTGTCTATCTTGTATCTATGTTTATATCTATATCTAGATTTAAAAAAATAGTAATTCCAAATAAGAATAGAAGATGTACTAAAAATGTTCCATTCATTGAGACAAGCATGATTTCCTAGTTTGTCTTCTACTGAAGTAACATTTTGACTTTTCTAATCATTCCTCTGTTTTACTTTGCATAAGCTCTGTGAGAGACATTGTTGCCTTGATCCATATTTCATGCAAAGCATCAATAAACTTTTTTTGAGATTAACATAAGACCAAAAAAAGGTTTGAAGTAAGATATGTACGCAATTTTAGGTTGCTAAACACAACTACTACCATCACCAAGACTACCAGTACTACCACAATAGTAAACACCTTCCGATGAACCCAGTCAGGGAAATTAAGAGATGAGGATATCTTTAATAACTCAGCGATAATTTATATCATGCTATAATCTTGCTATAATATGTTACTTTTATTCAGGCAAACATAAAAAAATACTCTAAGGAGTTGAAGTAAAAATGAGAAAGGTCATCAATGGGTCTAGTGCCAGGAAGAAAACTTACTTTAATAATGTGTATTATTAATGGGATGAGGCAACTGTGCTTTGAAGAGGCCCCATCTCTTTTCTTCTTTAGGTATAACCTATCTAAATGCACACACCAACCCCCTTTTTCTCAAGCAAGAGTATTTTGAGTGACCTGGCTAGAGATAGCACCTGAAACCTGGGAGAAAGACACATAGACCATTGCTTTTAAGACCTACCTATGATCAAAGTGCAAGGTTAATAGGGATATAATGTGGAAGGGTGGAAATAGAATAGGCTTTAGAGGCTGATAGGCCTGGATTTGGATGACAAGCCTGCTACATACTAAAATACTTGGGCAAATTACTTACCTTGTTTGAATCTCAGTCTATTCATTTATACCAATTTTAAAGTATTAAATTAGAAATGATATATCTTGTACCTAACAGGTGATGGCCATGCTCAAAGTAATTGATATGGATAAGCTTATTTGGCAGGTGACATATTTTTCTGCATGTGTGCTGGTTTTCTCACAATTCAGTGACTACTTAGACTATTTAGACTTAAAGCTGATCGACTTTGGGATCTGAATAACATGATCTTTTGCTTTTAGTGCTTAGGTTATCAGTACACAGATTGCATTTTTTTTTTTTATCACTTCACTGTGTGGTTAAGTAGCATCTAGATATTTTCACGTTAGGTGCCAAATAAAATATTTTTTTCATGTTGGAAGCCAAATGAAAAATGAGATTGTTTCACCTAGTGAAAATTAATCTTTGTTTTCTTGGGGAGAAACTCCAGGCACAGTTGGAAAGGTGGTGATTGTGGGGATATCCTTGGCCTGGAGGGATGAGCAAGAGTTTGCTAAGTGGACAAGGATAGGAAGAACATTTTGGGCAGGAAAACTTTGGGGAGGTGCTTTGAACAAACATACAGCTGTAAAGCATTGAAGGTACCTGATAAATCTGTTTTGAGGTGGCTAGACCAAGAAGTGAATTGAGGCAAATGACCAGAGGATGAGCCAAGAAAGGCTGGTTGAGAACTGTTTCAATGGGATGGAGGATGGCATTCTATGTGATTTGTCCTGTGTTCTCCAGACATGGGGGAGGTTTGGGACAAGCAAGTGACCTGATCACTCCTTTGTTTTGGAAAGATCTCTTGAGTAGAAAAAAGGACGTGGATAGAAGGATGGAGAAGTTAGATTTAGAGAGCCCCCACACTACCATGGAGTAACTATATTGATCTCATTTTGTAGGACAGGAAATGAAACTTCAGGGTGTTTAGGAGAGTTAACCAAATTTTCTCAAATGACATAAAGGCGTGAGTCCAGGTTGTCTGACTCCAAAGACCAGTGTCTCTCCTGAATCTTGTTTCTATTGTTTCCAGGGCCGTGTTTAAGAAAAAGCGGGTAGGCTCAGATTATAGTAACTTCGCTCCCCCATGCCAAATCCTCATGCTATACCACGAGTGAAATTTGTTTTTGGGTTAGGGAATACAATTCTAACTAAAGAAGTCACAATGGCTGACCTATGGCAGAACGATTTTCTTCTTCCCAGTGAAAATCCTCCTTGAGTAATTGCCAGCCTCTCAGTTCCCTGTGATAAAGGCCAAGTGAAAGGCACTTTTCCGTAGCCAAAGAGAACTTTTATCAATACAACCACAGATTGATAAACCACTCATGATATTGGTCCAAGGCAATTCTGTATGCTTTCTCTGTGCAGAATCTGTAAACACATTTTTAAACAAAAGGCCTCAAACATTTTTACCAACATAATGTAGTTCCTTGATAGATAAGAGGCAACAACAGATATTTTTGTGGAAATAAATTATTCAGACTTCATTGGAAAGAAACAAGAAAGAAAATTATCTTGCTACTAATAAGAAGTTAATTGATTGGGGTAGTCATAGTAACAGGAAGCATCTTAGAAAATCAATACAAGATTAAGTGGTTGTGACTTGTAGCCCTGGGAAGCCAATTAAAACATGAAATATTTGGAAATACCTGGAACAGTTTAGACTGTTTGAATTTACAGTGAAACAATGTTCTTTTTAATATTTCTTGTCCTTGTTCTATTTTTATTTTTTCTCATAAAATATGAGCATTCTTAAAACTCTTTAGTAATGAAAAACTCAAACTCTTATGAATCCAGAATCTCTTATTTGTCATTTTTTTTAACTTAATATTAATGGTACCTGTGTTGTTCATTGTTCTTCGGATATATTTATCTGTTTTTCCCTCTTAGCTCTGTCCTGCTGTGTCTCAGTGCTTTTGTTTCACAGTTTCACAGGAATCCCCAAACTCCATCTGCTGAAAAGTACATAATGTAGTCAAGGCGCGGCTCGCTGTCAGGAGGTTTGGCTGTAACAAGGAACTGAATAGCTCTTTGAGTTGCTACATAAAACTCAGATGTCAGGGCCATCACAAAATGCCTAAATCAGTGCCAGATATTTTAAGAGCCCTTAATAAATAGGACTTGTGAAAGAATAAAGAATATGTAATCAATCTACAGTACTTAATGCCAGCCCTTTCTTCGGTCTAAAGGGTCTAGTGTTAGGAGCAGCCACCAATCTGTTAGCTCTGGGAGCTCTGGTCATTCATGTGGAAGGCAGACAGCACTGCTTCTACAAATTCTGGCTCTGACTGTTTGGAAGCCCAGTCCTACCAGGGGGAGCTTGCCAAAAGCAGAAGACATGCTAATGACTTGGAACATCACTGTCCAAGGCTAGCGGGTGAGGAGCCCCATTAACTTCAGTCCAGCATTAGTTTGTGCAGTCCTCTAAATCCTATCCACAATTTCTGGCAGCTTCCAAATTGTGTGTGTGTGTGTGTGTGTGTGTGCGTGTGTGTGATGGTTAAGAGAGAATATCAAAAAAGAACTCAGTGAGACATTGGGTAAATTAGAAATTTGTAATAAAACAAAAGGTCTCTGTGCTTTGCAACAGTGTTCTTTGCAATGGTTGTTAACCTGCCAATAGTGTTCAGGCTTAAAATGCTTTGGACAGTAGCAGAAACTTCTTGCATTCAAGCTACCTTGTAAACTTAAGGCAGCATTATGGTGCATTGATGGGAGAGGGCTGAAACCATGCCTATCTTTTTAAAAAATGAACACAGATTCATGAACTGTATTCATTCAGACAGCCTGAAGGTGGGAGCATTTATTTCCACATTTTGTATGCACAGGCAGAACCATATTGAGAAACAGCGACAAGGGTAGTGTGTAAAAAAAGTGACATTTTTTTCATCACATGCATAGCTGTCTGAGCTAAGTGTGCTTCCTTTCAGTTGTTACTTAACCTAAAACAAATGAGTGAAACCCTTAAAGTTGCTTTATTTCATGGTGTGAGAATGTGGTGGTTTGGCTGAGAGGTTTCGTTCCCAGAAGTAGGACGTTGGAAGTCTTTTTAAAAGCTGACAATAGGCATGTAAAAGCTATATATAATATTCAGTTCAGCAAGTGGGCTAAGGATTATATAACCTTTGATAGTGGGCTAGGATAATTCTGTGTATGTATATATTACATATATACATATAAATGTCTACATATTACTATTTTTTCTGGCATTACAATTGCTATTTTATGTTTTGATTAGCAGCTAAATCTGTTTAAAATGTCTAGTTGTAGGAAGTATGTGTCACCCTTGACAAAAAATGAAGAGATGGGTGCTCTAGAGTTGCTTAACACATACTTGCTGACTTAAAGTATTAGTAATCATCAATACAATTTAATACCTCTACACTTTCAATTTAATACCTCTACACTACTGAAGGAGAGTGTATTTGCCTCAAATAACCAAATAATTGCAGTGACAAAAGGGAAAGAAGCAAATAGCAATCATTTGGTCTGAGTCAGTGAGATAATGATAAATGGATAGAAAGTAATTATCTATAATGAAAAACTGAACAAACCATATGAGCTGCTCTGCATTTCATTTTATTGGCTATGTTTAGACATGTCCTTAACGAGAGAACAAAAAAGATGAGTAAGTGCAAGTTCTCTTTTATTCTTTTTAGTAGCAATGCAAATACATCTTGATACGTCCTTCTCCCCCAGTGGAACTTTATTTTTTCACTCTCCTCAGTTCTAAAGTGCAAAATGTGAACAGCCACTTATCCTTTCAAAAATTAGTTCTGATGCAATGGAATACTATTCAACCTTATAAAAGAAGGAAATTCTGCCTTTTGCAATAGTATGCATGAACCTGGGAACATGCTAAGTGAAATAAACCAGGCACAGAAAGACAAATGACTGCATGATCTTACTTACATGTGGAATCTAAAAAAATTCAAATTCATAGTAACAGGAGTAGAATGGTGGTTATCAGGGGCTGGGAGGTGAGGGAAATGGGAGATACTGGTCAAAGGGTACAAACTTTCCATTATAGATGAATAAATCTGAGACCTAATGTATAGTTTGGTGACTATAGTTAGTAACAATGTACTGTATTCTTGAGATTTGCAAAGAAAGTAGGTCTCAAGTGTTTTCACCGCACACGCCCCCACACACTCACCCCCCCCCCCCCCCCACGGTCATTATGTGAGGTGGCAGATGTGTTAATTAGCTTGACTGTGGCAATGATTTTACAATGTGTGTATATAACAAAACATGCTGTGGATCTTAAATATATACAATTTTTACCTGTCGATCATATCTTAATAATGTTGGGAAAAGATTAGGACCCTAATATCATCAGATTTTTGTACAGATGTTGATAAAATTGACATGCTTATTTTTCAAATGTTTAGTCATTTTGCCTTCATAAATATAACTTCAGGTACATCTAAATCAAACATTTTTGAAATCTCAAACAAAGGTGTCATTTTTGTTTTCATAAATTTTCAAAATTCTGCTACCATTTTTCCAGAATCATGGAGGTGAGTGATTCTTTTGTCTCATCCATGGGTAACACTCTTGTTATATTTTCTTAAGATTGACCTGGAAAGAAGATACTCTTTATCCTTCATTATAACTGCTCTGAAGATCTGTTTTTTTTAATTTTATTTTATTTTGTTATGTTAATCACCATACATTACATCATTAGTTTTTGATGTCTGTTTTTAATGGGCTTAGTTTTCTGCACATCTGCAATTGGAGAAACTACAACAAACTCATAGTAGGAGTGCCTCCTAGACTACTATTTGATGCACAATTAATAACAGTGTGTGTATGTGTTTTAAAGATTTTATTTATTTATTTGAGAGAGAGAGAGAAAAAAAGAGGGAGATGGGGTAGGGGCAGAGAGCGGGGACAAGCAGGCTCCCCGCTGATCAGGACCCTGAGATCACCACCTGAGTCGAAGGTAGACGCTTAACTGACTGAGCCAGCCAGATGTCCCAACAGTGTGTTTCTATAGCTTAAAGTCAACTGCATTTTTGCAAGATCCCAATTAGTTCGAATTTTAAGATGTGGGTGAGTGTGAGGTAGTTATGTAACATAGTAATAGCTGCTATAACAAACAAACCAAAATGTGTACATTGATTCAGTCATCTTTCCATGAAGTCCAATAAGGTGCTTCTCCTAGTGAGTCAATGACTATGTTCCTTCCACCTTGTTGTCCTGCCATTTTCTAGGTATAGTTTTCAGGTCACTTCGCTCAATTCCATTCCATTTTCCTATAAGGTAAAAAAGTATGGAGGATTACACATTTTTCTATGGGCCAGACCTGAAAACAATGCACATTGCTTTCTTTCAAATTTTATTGGCTAGAAAACTCAGTCAAGTAGATACCCATAACTACAAAGGAAGTGAAGAAGTGTAGTCTAGCTGTGATCCTAGGAAGAAGAGGAATGGTGGATATCTTTTATTCTCTTTCACAAAACTGATTCCCTAAAATATTTACTTTTTTTTTTATGTTTGCTTATGTTCTCTGAAAGAAAGAGGTGATAATTAGACAGTGTTTCAAGGAAGTGTAATTGCTACATTCAAGCACAATGGATAAGTGCATCTTTCCTACAATCCATTCTCTGTACTGACAGCAGTCTCTGTACCTGACTAGTTTTGCCTAGATAAGGGGGTTGGTAATTTCTTTATACCTGGTCACTATAACTATATGTCTACAAAGGTAACATGGCGGTGATTCAATCAGTTCAACTTTCCTAAGATGAGTATTTCCAAACATCCTGAATTTAAAGGGAGGAAAAGCTAAATAATTTCTCCATAGTCTTAAGATGGTGTCCAAGACAACTATAGTGATATTGTTGCTTTAGCTTAAAGTGAGAAATCCGCTGAATTTGGGACTTCATTTTCATAAAATGAGAATATGACTTTTTTAAAAAGTGAGAATGAGAATACATTTTTTAATGAGGTGACTTAAATTGAGAAACTCCTAGGAAAAATTATTAGCTACTAAAACACTGAAAGGATTCCTCCTATACAGTCTTGTAAAGATTTAGAGAATGGAATCTCTGTCAAACTAGGATATAGAGTCCACCAGCATCCAATATTTATCAAGTGCTTTAAAAACCAGTTGGAGTTTTACTTATTGTTTAGTCACACAGGGAATACATGCAGAAGTCAGTATAATTTTAGTCAGTACAGAAATTAATAAAGTAAAAGTTACATCGTTAGCACCTAGTTTTTTAATCATATTGTGTACTGTAAGGAAGCCACTTTCCTCTTGAAGGTATTCTAGGAGCTCTTTATTTCATGTTATGATTTTTACCTATCTCAAACTGCCATCTCAGAAAATTTTAAAATTTTACTTATGTTATGTTAACTGTTTCTTGGAGTTCATTTCTTCAAGTCTTTGCATTTTTTCTAGTTTTTGTTGTTGTTGTTTGTTTGTTTTACCTGGAAGAGTACAGGGGGGTAAAATGTCAGAGTATTTGAATTCTTTTAAATGTGTTTATTCCATTTCCATTTTGGTTGATAGTTTTGCTAGATATAGAAATACAAATTCAAAATAATTTTCCCTCAGTGCTTTGAAATCATTACTTCATAGCTATGAAACAGCCATTATTTTTGATAAGAAGCCTGATTTCAGATAAGTCCTTGTTGCTTTGTAGGTATTTATATTTTGTAAAAGATTTTAGTATCTTTCTTCATCTTTGGCATTTGCAAGCACACACTTAGAAGCAGATCTTTTATGTGTCTACTAGACCATAATGACATATTTTTATTATTCTTTCAGTTGGAAAAACCAACATTTTTATTATTCTTTCTTCTGAATTTTTCTCTGATCCCTTTTCTCATATTCCTATACTATGGACTTTGTATCTGTGGTCTTAATCCTTTGTATATCATAATGTCTTATGATCACATGTATTTATTTCTTAAACTTTTTAATTTTATTTTGAGGTCATTGTAGATTCATGTGCAGTTTTAAGAAGTAGTACAGAGAAATCTCATGTTTCCCTTCTGGTAATGTCATATAAAAATACTGTACAAGCTCACAACTGGATATTAATGATGATGTAGTAGAGAATGAAAGTCCTGACTGCTCACTTACTTTTCTCTGACCACCAGAGTAGGGGTGGGGTGCCTCATAACAGCCTGCAAAAAGTGCCATTCTAGACTTCCCTCTCACCCTTTGTTGGTGTGGGTGGTGATTAGGTCACATTTTTTCCTTTCCTTCCCTTCCCTTTCCTTTTCTTTTCTTTTTTCTCCCCCCCCCCCACCCCGTGGTGTATGGCTGGAGTAGCATAGTTATAGCCTAAAAGTTTTGAATGTTGTGAGTGTGCATCTTTCCTGGTCCTTTGCCCAGTGAGAGCAAACTTTTGTTAGGGTTTTTTTTTGTCTGTGCCCACTGGAATTTCCAGTTGGCAGTTTCCTGAGCTCTAAGTCTGAGATATATGAGGCAAAGTCAAACTCAGGGTATTTACCCAGGTCATTGTTTGGATCCTAAGGTTTCTAGCTGGTGTGCTTTCACCTTTCGTAGTCTTCTTATGTTTTTTTTTTTTTTTATGTGTAATGCCCAGTTTTTTAAGTTATACTTAATGGGAAGAATAAGGAAAAGTATGATTATCCCATCTTCTTTGAGGTAGAAGTCAAAACTACATGTAGTTTTCATATTTTAAAATTTTATCAAATATCTGATTTAGTAATATTGTTTTGCCTCTTTCACAATGCTTTTGTAAATTTACTATTGTTTGTACTGTTTACTGTCATTTAAATTTGTAGAGGGAGGTGAGGACATTGAGCTTATTCAATCTGCTGTATTGACTTGGAAGTTCCTTAATGCTTTAAAGCCAATCATTATCTAGTTTTTGATCACAGAATGATAGAAATGACGTTCATGAGGTATCATTTTTTTACTTTAACATATGAGTCTCGAGAGAAATTATTATTCTTTCATGTGGCAATAGTTTTGTTATTATTATGTTTTTTAATCTAAATTCCCAGGGATATATTTTTTCTGGGGTGAAATACAGAATAAATTTATTTCCAAAATCCAAATTCTAAGGGATATACTCACAATTTTTTTTTTTTTTTTGGAAATAAGTATAGGCCCACATAACCTAAGACTCCGAAGCTCAGAAAACCAGATTTATTTGCAACTGGGTAGTGATTCAGGCAGATAGACAACTTTATCGACTAGTTTCAAAAGAAGATCTCAAAGAGATGCCTCTGGTCATCCCATTATCTCTGCTAATATGGCTAAGGAAAGCACCTTCTACTCCATATAGGACAATAATGGATTGCTACAGAGCTGGTAAACAAACTACATTTGGTGGTAACTGTAGCCTGCTGTCTCAACCCAGGTAGATGGTCAGTGTCATAGTGGGTTACTGCTAGGTGCTAAACTGAGAGATGTAATTAAGCTAGTGAAAGAAGAGTCAAAGTACTCTGCTGCAAATCATAAGAGGCTGTTTTCTAGTTTTATAAATATTTAGATCTGGAAAGGACCTTAACCCAAAGAAAGGCTAAGGTGACTGCTGTGCTGCCTAGAAACCATCAGAGGAGGCTTAGCCTGAATTGAGCAGCACCACGGAGAGCTCCTAGAAATTCCATTGTTAGGGTCTGCAATTTTCTGCTTTCTAGTTTTGATTTTCTCTAGTCATCACTGCCTTTAAAGTGAGCCCATCTGCTTTTAGAATTCGTCACAATCCCTGCTGAAGTAGGTTTGTTTGTTTGTTTGTTTTACATTATCCTGAGTCTCATAGTTTATGTGTTTAAGACTACGTTTTTTATGGGGCTCAAGGTTCTCCTTTTAAGATGTTTCCTTTATTATTTAGCTCTTGTTTTTGGAATTATTTACTGGAAGTTCATGTATCAGCATTCCCTTCCCTTTTCTTTCCTCTTGGAGGCTTCCCACATGTTATTTATAACCTAATTTTAAGAATATGAGCTATTTTTAAGCTGGATTTAGGGTAAGAGAAGTGACACTGTGAGTTGTTTTTATCATGAGCCCAGGTAAGGAAGAAAGAGATCATTTTCTTTCACCCAAGCAAACTGCTGGGAAAGTCATGTTCAATTATCTGCTTTCTTTATACGGAGTTGTTTGGAGAACAATTATAGAGTATATAGTTAAAAACAAAATTGTCTCTTCCTGACACTTGCCAGAATAGGTCAGACTTTAGAGTCAGGTATTCCTGGGCTTAAATGTTTCCTCTGCCACATCCAGATTTCAATTTTAGATAGACTACTTAACTGATCCCAGTCTTTGTTATCACATCTTTAAAAATGGGATTAATACCTTCCACCTGGTATTATTATGAGGATTAGGCAAGATATCATGTATGAGAGAGATTGGCATGATACCTAGTCAGAGAAGGCATTTGGTTAAATCAGTTGTGTCCATGAACTTCTTCTTTGCTCTGTGCTCCAGAAGAGAATCTAAGCAAACTTATGTGAAAGGAAGGCTACTCCTTTAGACTGAAGTATGATTTTTACATAATGTAATTAACCAGCCTAACTTGGCAGATCAGACAGAGCTGACCAACTGAAGTTATGTTGGAAGAACCCCCCTATACACCATTTCTTGCAAATGACACACATTTTAACAGTTTTCTCTTAGAAGTTTATAGCCCCTGGCTTTGTCCTTCCTGGCTGTAAATCATAGTTAAATATGATAGTAATAAGTCTTAGTGCTTTATGACACAGGAACTCACTAGTTTATTCCTAGGATGTAAAAGTCTTGAGATTTTTACTCTTGAGAATAGCACAAATATTTTCTGTTGAAACCACATGAAGAGACTTGTATAGATATGATTAATACACATATCTCTCCTCACTGTTCCCAGCCATACGGTAAGCTCCTCAATGGCAAGAATGACATTTAGTTCAGCTAAATAACTCACAAGCTGGCCAGCAAGGAGGATCATATCACTGGTTTTGAGTGGACTAAAGGCCTATTGTAGAACTGCAGCTCTTAAAACTTTCACCTGTGGTGAAGTAGGATAAGATATTTTTGGGAGAGCATACTTTGGATGGTGTAATATCTCAGGCGTTTGAGAGATTCAGAAGAAGTGGTAATCAAAAGAACTATGGGAAAAGGAGAGCTGGTATATTGAGAAAGTCACTAAAAGGACTTCGTGACCAATTGGGATGGTAGGATTCAGAAATAATACTGGCCAGGTGATGGCATTTAAACATCAGAAGTGTGTTGAGAGCAATTATTATAATGAGTGGCAAGGCTAGAGTGGCAGTGATAGGGTCTGGCCTTTGGGGGCTATGGAGTTCCTATGGGAAAGATAGATTTGAAGACAATAGGTGTTGCTTAAAATATTCAGCCAAAACAAATGAAAAGGAATGAAGACAGCTATCCCAATGTAAGGTTAGAACACCATGCCTAGTTTCCTGATCTGACCCAGTTCTCAGACTCAGAATCCAGGACCAGAAGTGGAGTACAGGTCCCCATAAAGAAGGATCCCACAATACCAAGTTGTTTCTACCACGGATGATCTTTCAAGTCTTAGGAGTAATGTTTGCAAAGAGTTTATAATAATATGAGCAATGGCTATGTATAATGTTAAGTAAAATATATACGATATAAATGAATGTAAAATATTATCACATTTATGTTAATGTGTTTGGAATGTAAACAATTATTACATGAGAGTGATAGGACTATAGTAAATTTTTCTTTTTTCTTCTTTCTGCATTTTACACATTTTACCATTGGGGACATAGTATTTTAATTATAGAATATTTATTTCAAATATCCATGATATACAGTAGAAAATAAAGCAAATTATTTAACAAGTAAATATATAATATGCCATGTTAAAAAGGTTAGTTTCTATTTTAAAATAATATTAACATAGGTTGATGAGTAAATTAATAGAATTAGGCAGCTGCAGCTGCTCATCTTAAGAAAACTGTGCAGTGCTAACATATAGAGCTATGATGGGTCACGTTTGGAGAGCACAAAAAAATCTGCAGCAAGATTTCAGGGACGCAGAGTCAGTGGAAATGTAAATATGCTTTGTAGTAAAAGATCAGACTTGCTTAAAAAAACATGTTTTATGAAGTTACTATGCTGGTATATAATCTGAAACATTATACTAATATACCTGGCATGTATTAACTAGTTTTTGGTAGGAAGAAGGAAGGAAATTGAATTTCAACAGCTATCAAGCAGCCTTATTTAAAAAAAAATATTTTTATACAAATCTGAATAAGATAGCCAGAGATGAATTAAAAGACAAAAAAGTGGACAGAAATTGCACCTTATAAAGACAATCATGCTTGTCTTTATAGATAGTCAAGGATGACATGATATGGGTATGTAGAGAGATATAAGGAAGGAAATAGCAGAGCTAAGGTTTAGAGGTGAAAATGCTTAGATCGCATTTAGAATATGTAATAAGTCTAGGCAGTCTGATGTAAAGGTAGGTGAGAAAGATAAGCTGAAGGAATTTGGTAGGTGGGGGCCAAAATAGGAGGGACTTTGAATTTAAACTGTATTTTACGAAGAATGGAGAATCAATGGGTATTTTGAGAAAAACAAGTCATGAAAAATGGCCAATACAAAAATTAATGTGACATCATTCATTTGTTCATGATTTCACTATACAAATATCTATTGTGTGGGATAAATTTTAAAGAAATAATTTGGAAAAGTGGGAATTTAGGAGAATTTTGTAGCAGTCCAGCACAGAGATGCTGGAATTCCATAGTAGCACAGACCAAGAAATAATGGAAAAGAAGGGGAGGGTACTTTTTGTCTATGTCTTTTCCTACCCACCCTTTCTTCCTGTCCTCATTTAAATCTTCTTTCTCGCCTTGGTTATCTCCAAAGACAAATGAGTGGCCCTGAGTCCAGCTTGCACCTGTCCAGTCCCTCCTTGACATGATGATTACAACTTTCTTCTTATTTGTATACTTTTAAATATTTAAGGATTACAGGTACATGACTGAATTTTTTTTTTCCTATAGACTCTCTAGGTTAATAACTAAGTGCAGGTGAATGGAAAACTGAGTCTTAAAATATCAGAGAGCTTCCTAATGTGATCTTTCTCATCTAATAAGGATGCTATTTCTTGGGCATTTTATGTGATTCTTTATTGGGCTGTTGGCCATTCTATACAGATCTAAATCAGTTTTAATAGGTGTACAATACAGGAGCAAATACTATGTCAAATGCTGTAATGAAAAGCTTAGTGTAGACAAGTCTAGAATCTTAGAATCTTAGCATTTGAAAGAAACTTAAAAACTACCCAGACCATCTTACATAAGAATTAACTTCTGTGGTAGTCTTAAGAGATGATTATGCAACTTCTGTTTATACACACTTAAAGCCTGCTAGTGCAGCTTCTTACAAGGCAGACTTTGCCATCTTTAAGAGTTTGGCACCAAAGTTTTTTTTTAAATTCAGCTAAAACCTGTCTCTGAATCTTGCACTTTATACCACCTCTTATGCCAACTCTTGAATGCAGGGTTACTGCCACTCCACCTAATACACTGTCTTTTACATAAAAAATATTTCAAAAACATAGAATGTATGTTCCTTTGAACATTAGAAGCGATCTGATATTTTTCATTTTATGATTTCCTTCTCCAAATATATATTGCTTGTTCTTCCATCCCTTTCTCTCATGACATAGTCTCTGAATAGTGTATCATTCTGGTTGACTTCTAAACGCAAAAAATGTTGTCAGTTTATCCCCAAGTAAAAGTATAATTATTCCACATGTATTTTGATCAGTTTGGCAAATATTTCCCACTATTAGAAAATATATTTTATATTTTAATATATTATTTATGTATATTATTATATCATATTCTATCACATCATTTTAATATATATTATTTATTTTACTTAGTATATTACCAAATAGCCAGTGATCTGTAAAAGTGCAAAAAGAACAGGGCAATTATATCTTACTCAGGGAAAGGATTAAGAAAAGAGATATCCATAGATGGTCCTAGAAGGATTTTGAAAGGAATAAAATGCATTGTTAAAAATATTATAGGGGAGCTTGGGTAGCTGGGTCAGTTAAGTCTCTGCCGTCAGTTCAGGTCATGATCCCGGGGTCCTGGGATGGAGTCCTGCATCAGGCTCCCTGCTCAGCTGGGAGTCTGCTTCTCCCTCTGTCCCTCCACTCCCAGCCCCCAGCTCGTGCTCTCTCTCTCACTCTCTCTCTCTGTCTGAAATAAATAAACAAAATCTTAAAAAAAAAAAACCACATTGTAGTCTGAGAACAGTTGGGGGAAAACAGAGGTGAATATGTACACTATGCATTTGGATATTAGCAAGTAAGTTAATTTAGTCATATCTTAACATTCATGAAGAAGTAAAATAGGGAATAAGGTCACCAAAGTTAGTAAATACCTAATAGTAGAAGGTCATGAATGCCATTCTTAAGTTTTTGAGTTTTTTCTGTAGGTGATCAGTCAAGTTTCAACTTGATAGGATAAGTATATTTTAATAGATAAGTCTAGCGGTTCTGTGATAAAGGATGGATTAAACAGAAGGAAACATTGTAACAGTTGCAACATGTTGTTGGTTCACTCTAAGAATGCCATCAACCATAATTCTAACAAATACTGATGATGAATTCATAGGTAGTAAGGAAGCAGTGTATTAAAACACAGATTGATGAGTCAGTTTTTGTCAAAAGACCTGATCATTTTACATGGAGAATGCTGTTCAACCTGAAGATGCATCACCCTCACTTAGTGAAATGCTCATAACCTCTGCACACTGGACATTTAGCAAGCCATTCGGAGAGAGCAAAGCTCTGTCAAGGCACTGCAAATGCTGACTGTCAATAAAGTTACATTTATCACCATCACAGTGTTGTCTTATAATATCCCAATGTCTCCTTTTATATTATTTTTTCTTAGTTCTTTGAAACAGGTTTTTAAATAGGCTGTTAATAAAAGTGTGTAAATTTAGTTCTTTTCTTGTTCAATTCGATCTGTGCCTGATCTTTGATCTCATGGTCCTATGGAGCTATTATAAGAGACAGGTGAGAGACAGGATTCTTGAATCCATTGTGTAATGTTCAATCTTTAGTGGAGTCCCAGTTATCCAAGAATCTTATCTCATGTTCTGTTTTAATGTTCTCAAAGCTCTAGCAGTAAGAAATAGGAATGAATTGCTTTGAAGTCACGCTTTATGTCATCTGAAACTATATGTTGTTCAGACTCATATATGAATACTTGGAGATTGTTCACTTCCTGCTGGCTAAGCTGAAGGTCGCCCCTATCTTCAGTAACATTTTTTTCCAGAGGTGATTCGCTTTATCTCTCTCCATAACTCCAAACTGAACTTTGCTGTCCAGGTAATATTGGAGTGGAACTAGGCTGTGCAGATCCAAATGACAGCACATACTTTCTTCTTCACATTAGTACCTGAAATTCAAACTACCTCTGCCAAACCACATGGAGTAAATCCTAGGGCCTTACATGCTGCTTTATTTGCTGTGCACTAGGATGAAGTGGAAATAATTTTGTAAGGAGCATCCTGATACTGCCTGAAAGGTTATCATTCAGTACAACCCAGAGCAGAGGAAGGATACGTTTCTGTTGCATTAGGTGTCTCTATTAGGTCACCTTTGTTTTCTCAAGCCAATGCCAGTTCTAACTCCAGCTCACATATCGGCTAAAGAATCTAATAAACTTTTAAGGGGCCATTTTCAGAAGATTGTCAGGGAGTACAACTCTAATTCTAATGCTAAAACACTCAGGGATATATTTGCCCATTTTTTATTTCATTAGTCTCATGATTCAACCTCTTGGTTTTATTTTTCCTTCTTTTATACTTAACTCCATTTAAAAATATTGTATCAGAGGACACCTGGGTGGCTCAGCTGGTTAAGTGTTAGAATCTTGATCTCAGCTCAGGTCTTGATCTCAGGATTGTTAGTTCAAGCCTCACACACACACACACACACACACACACACACACACAATTGTATTAGGTAAGATATTTACTTCTTCATAAAAAATAAAAGAGAAGAGCTTATAATTAAAATTTTGTAAAAGGTCTATTCCCACTATTTACTGCCAATATCTTATGGTTATCTTTTCATAGTATTTACTCATGAAATTTCTTCTGTTCTTTCAAAAACCATTCTTCTTTTAGCCCTTTCTCTTCTAATCTGTCTAATTGCTTTCTAGTTTTGCTGGGTGGCTATCACGTTGGATAATTTTTCACTTGACCCTGGTTTAATCTACAATTTCTTGTTGAATATCCCTATCCTGCCACCCCTGGTTTTCATACCTATATTGCTTCTGTTTTATTCATTAGACTTTTATCTCCTTCTCCTATTTTAAAAATGCTTTGAAATAATTTATGCAATGATGGTTTTTTCCTCCACTTCTCTCACTGTTGACAGTTTTCATTTTCTTAAAAAATATTCCTCTTCCATCACTTTCAATGAAGTCTCAGGAGTAAGGGAGAAAAATATATGTGCTCAGTCATTTTATATCAGAAAATTTTCATCTACTTTTTTTTTAAAGATTTTATTTTTAAACAATCTCTACGCCCAACATGGGGCTCAAACCCACAACCCCGAGTCAAGAGTCACATGCTCCACTGACTGAGCCAGCCAGGTGCTCCAATACTCATCTACTTTTAAATACTTTTATGTATAGTTGTAAACCACTGAAATCCTCCCTGGTAAAACAGGGTGTAAAACTTTTATTTCAACTGAGTGGCAAAATCCACAGGTGGCAGGGAGTATCTTTTTCTTTTTTTTTGAAGATTTTATTTGTTTATTTGACAGAGAGAGACACAATGAGAGAGGGAACACAAGCAAGGAGAGTGGGAGAGGGAGAAGCAGGCTTCCCACCGAACAGGGAGCCCCATGCAGGGCTTGATCCCAGGACCCTGGGATCACGATCTGAGCTGAAGGCAGACGCTTAACGACTGAGCCACCCAGGTGCCCTGGCAGGGATGGCATCTTAATAGCACTAAGGGATGGCAAAAAATGGGGCTTAACACATGTTATCTCATCAATAAAACTTGATTTTCTTCTTTGCCTAAACTAAGAAAATTTTAAAGGTGGATGTTGGTCATAGAGTGATCAAAGCAATGTCACTGCTGTAGGAGTATGTGCAGTATTTTCTTAGGATGGTAGTGCTAGTTTAATATGTAAATTTTTATCTCTTTCACACTTACTAATGAGTAAAAACTTACAACAGAGTGGACTAAAAAGAAGATTTGAAAGTGTGGTAAAGTCCATGCTCACCTTGAGCAGTAACAGCTTGATTAGAGCTTTAACCTTTCAAATCTTTAATCTTTCTGTGCCTCATTTTTCTCAGTTATAAAATTAAAATGATGCAATAATAGTTTGGTCCAAGAAGCTATGGGCATTCTGTAAATCATAAACACTGAAAGTTTATTTGTTGTCTATTGTTTCTTTATCTATGTGAGATTTTTTTTTAAAGATTTTATTTATTTATTTAAGAGAGAGAGAGCACGAGTGAGCCCGGGGTTGCGGGGGGGATGCAGAGGAAGATGGAGAAGCAGGTTCCCCACTGAGCAGGGAGCCCAACTTGGGGCTCCATCCCAGGACCCTGGAATCATGACCAGAGCTGAAGACTTAACTGACTGAGTCACTCAGACACCCTGACTGAGTCACTCAGACACTTAACTGACTGAGTCACTCAGGCACCCCGATGTGAGACTTTTTAAAATTAATTATTCCTCAGGGTTGTGTTTTTTCCTCAATCTTTAGATATATAATTTTGACTCAAGACTGTGGTTTATCTTTTTCATGTTGGCATATTAACTTTTTAAGAAAATTTTTTTAAGATTTATTTATTATTTGAGAGAGAGAAAGAGAGCATGCACACACAAGTGGGGGGAGGGGCAGAGGGAGAGGGAGAGAGTCCTCAAGCAGACTCCCTGCTGAATACAGAGCGCAATGTGGGGCTGGATTCCAGGACCCTGAGATCATGACCTGAGCTGAAGTCAGATGCTTAACCAACTGAGCCACCCAGGTTCCCCTCTTTTTTTGTTTTAAAGGAAACATTTCAAACTAGTATTATTTGGTTCATGAAATTAAAAGATTTAAAATGACAAGCTAATTTTTTATCGTTTTCTGGGTAAGGCATTATTTCCTTAAAAATCCACTCTTACTGTGGACAACTGGATTATATTTAGAAAATATTTTAAATTTAAATCCTTAAGAGAAATAGATTTTGTTCCTTTTTTCGTGTCAAATCTATAAGCAACAATAACATTAAATGTGGTGATGGTTACACACAGCCACACAGGTGATTAAATTGCATAGAAGTACATACATACACACTTATAAATGAGTACTTACAAAACTGATGTCATCTAATTAGGCTCTGTGGATTGTACCAATATCAAAGTCCTGGTTTTGATGGTATATTTTAGTAAAGTATCCCACTGGGGTAGGCCAGGGGAAGGGTGCATGGGATCTCCCTGTTCAGTTTTGCAACTTCCTGTGAGTCTATAAATATTACAAAATTAAAAAAAAAATTAGTCAGTAATAGTTACATATACCTTCTGAATGGTGAAAAAAGTGACCTATCACATTGTCTGGGTCCTACCACCAGCATTGTGCCAATATATAGTAGAAACAGTAAATAGTTATTGAATGAGAATGAAGAGATAATGTCTATTATCTCTTTTGATGAACACCATAGGATAATATTTAGAAAAGCATTTTTATTTTGAATCATTAAAAGAAGTTGGATTGTTTTTTGCTGCTTCATATTGGTTTTGATTATATTTACATGACAGAAAGAATATTAGAGATAAAAGCAAAAGTCTTCAAGTAAAATCCTCTGTTAACGTTTATATGTAAAGGAATTTTACATATAATCATGACTTTACCTAAATGTGGGGATTATTTCTTCAGAGTTAATACCTAAACCTTCAAATGGAACTTTCCTTTGGATACGCGCGTGCGCGCGCACACACACACACACACACACACACGAACATGAATATAGATAAGACCTGTATTGAAGGAATGGGAAGCAGATGGTAGGAAAAAAAGATTATCATCAAGATCTGATCTAATAGCAAATGATTTGGATGGGGTTGGAAGAGTATTGAAGATAAAGATGTTGGAGAAAAATGTAACTCTGTGTTTTATCTACAGACTTTCTAGAATCCACCTAAACTGTAACTCACAGGTGAACCATGGTCTGTTTTAAAAAATAGAGTGAATTTTTAAAAAAATTATATAAATCAACATAGCAGCCTAAATATGTCACATACTTCAATGTCTAAAATGACATGCATTGCCCTAGTCAGATTCACATGTTATATAAATACCATGTTATGGTATTTATCAGCTTTGTCACTAATTCAGAATTGTTGTGTTCACTTAGGTTTCAAGGATGGGTGAAGGCAAGGAATGTAATCTCTTGCTTATACTCATGAATTGCTGGGAAGAGGTCAAAGCCAGGAAGCACTCTAAACCACGCAAGCACACATTCAAACACAAAGCAATAGTTGGAAACATTTCTTTATTCAGAAAAATCTGTGTTTCCTTGAGATCTTATGCAACTGTATGGGGCTGGGCTGGAAATTTATTTTTAATTTACATGCCATTACTGAGATTATGAAAAGAAAGGTTGCAGATGTATGTGGTTGCTCTGATGTGAATGCTTGATCAGATAGACATGCTCGCACATCTTGTTTATACAAATTGGCAGACCAAAGACTAACACGAACTCTCCAATTACATTGCAAGATTCCAGAATGAATGGAGACCTTGAGTGCACAGTACTGCTATGTGGAGACAGTAAAGGCAAATCATTGACATTGCTATTTCAGTGAAGTGCACCATGGGTCAAGGACTTGTTGAGTATTACTTCCTAAGGAACTTTATTTGTAGGGAGACTTTGCAGTAATGGGAAGGAAAACTTCTAAGGAATAGCTCTGAATGATTATTATTTGACAATAAAGTAACAGGGGATAAAGCAAAAGGAAAAAGAATCTTTCAGAGGCCACATGAATTTCCTTGTGGTTAATTAGAATATTCTCAAATTAACCAAAATTGGTAAGTATCCATAGAATTTTGTGATCAACACAAGAAGAGCAAAGTGAAATCTTTGAAGCATTGCCTTTAAAGTTCTTTTTGTAGTTAGCGGTGCACTCATTAAGTATTTTTGAATTTTGGAGAGGGGATAGTGATCCCTATCTGAACACTTCCTTCCTGTTGTAAAACTAACAAATAAGAGAAGGTAAATATTCCCAGATTAGCTAAACTGAGACATCATCTTCCTTACCCCCAGCCTTGCAGGAGGTGTTCAGAGACTGAATGGGAATTCCTCGTTAGCAGTCATGCAGAGGGGGACTGCCTACACCGTGCGTGAGCCCTGGTCGTGCTGTTTTTCATGTGTGCTTCTTTGAAGGACACGTGCCTGAAACATCTTTAGACTCTCTCAAGCTGTTTCTATAATCCATTGCCTCACAACCCATATGGACATCACACAATCTTGGAAGGCAGTGGTAGAGCTAAAAGTGTTGTGGCAAATGCTTGGAAAACATTGTTCTGGCTTCAATGACCTCTTCTCTCCAACTCTTTACTCAAGCCAGCTCCATGATATTGGTCAGGAATTTAAATTAGGAGGAAATTGTGTATTATTATTATTTTAATAGTATACAGATTACCATAGCCTCTCAATGTAGTCACCAATCTTATTATTTTTTTTGCTCTGTTTCTGCTTTTCTATGTCTTTACTTCAGTGTGAGCTATCCAAGCTTCAGGATATCTTCACATGTATGGCTACTAACACTGAAATATCAACATATCATACCTCCTCTTAAATCTGATCCTTTTCTTATATCAGTTTCTAGTACAATTAGTGGTGAACTAACCAAGATTAAAAAGTAGCAACCTGCTTTCAGCCATTCTGTGGTAGGTCCCCTCTGCATCCAACCGTTTGTTAAGCTGTATCTTCCCCATATTTTTAACATGTGTAACTTGTTTTCCCTTTATGGTTTCAGACCCTGATAGGACTCAAATTCAGGATCTAGTTACCTGTGTAGTGCTAATAGATTTGACTACATGTCTCCATTTTCTTGAAATCAGGTAACCTAGGACATTTTGCAAGCGTTCATCCAACAAACTGGGCAAGTCAAAGCATCAAATCACCATTTTCTATTTCAAGAAATAGGCATCAGAGACACCCATAACCCTTATTCCATCCTTATTCTAACTACGGCTCCCTAGTCTAACTCCAGCCCTACCATCCCTAACCTTCCCCACCTCATCCCTGTTGTCCTGTGGTGGGTAGCCATGATGAAAGACCTGGGAGATGGTGGCTTACACATTACTTGGTCATTTAAAAAATAATTAAACTAAAACTCTAGCTGTTTTTTTTTTAACCTGAGATAAAATGTCTCCACATCAAAGTGGTTGCACTAAAACGTAAATATTAAAATGTCAGATTTCCATAACAAACTGCACACCGCTGCTAGACTAATGTTCTGACAGCACGACTGTAACATACCACTCTGTTCTCAATAATGCCCAGTACAAACGCTTTGGCAAGACAACCTGGATGGTCCAAGTAGACTCCACAACTGTCTTCTTAGCCATGCTACCAGCATTTCCTCACACTTACCCTCAACTCCTGACAAACACTCCTGGCAATGGTATCTTAAAGGTGGCCCAACCTTACCATCTCTGGTCCTACTGCTCCTTCTCCCCAGGACACTCTTACACTTGCTCCATTCCCTCATCCACAACTACCAGATTCTCATTGACACCCCAAAGTCTACTCCATAGTCTACTTTTGGGAGTAGTTTCATCATCATTCTAATTTTTCTCTTCCGTCTCTGGCATTGTTTCTCTCCTTCAAACCTAAACACACCTTGTGGAAATTATTTTTCTTGATTTATATTACTTACTCTCTTTACCAGTAGTATATAAATTCCTTCAAGGTAAGGCCTCTGCTTCGTTCACATCCCCCTTATATTTCCCAGGCTAGAGTACTGTTCAGTAAATATTTGCTAAATTTAATAGATGCTTAGAGGGCTATATTGTTGTCTTTATGTTGATATTCTTTTAAGTATATGATGTTTTTACCATTAGACATATTTACAAGTGTGTGAGTGTGTGTGTGTGTGTGTGTGTGAGTCTGTGGTACATGGTCATATAAGAACATTTGAAAAATATAAACTATACAAAATAAAAGTCATCCATTATTCAATTACACAGAATTAACCATGCTAATATTTTGGTGTATGTTTCTAAACCTTATATTCCTTTTTAAAATAAATTAATGTTTTTCCTGATTCATTAACCTAATATCATATTTTGATTATTTTCTGTCATTAAGAATTCTTTGAAAATGCCATTTTAATTGCTTCTGAACATTATATATTATAAACACATTATTCATTTATTTACTGTTTTGTTAAAGTAACTTTAAATTGATCCCAATGTTTTCCTCACTACAAAATATATATAAAACACTGTTGTACATAAAATTTTACTCTAATTAACGATGATTTCTTTATAATTGGTTTCTAGAACTGGCATTAGGGGACAAAAGGAGTATGTTTTGAGGTTTCTTTCAGGAATGTTTTACCAATTTATATTCCCTCAACAGAATCTGATGCCTCCTGTCTTGCCAAATCCTTGCAGCATTGAGTTTCATCATTAAAAACAATCTGGTCTAGTTTCGCATGCCTGATGTAGGCAGGAGTGTCCTGAAATATCCACTTAAGGACTTCTGCCTAATTCTTTTTATAATTTGCTCTTCTCAATTCCTCTAGCCGAAGTTCTGCAGCTTAACTCCCGTTTGGCAATTTTGAATATGAGAATGTCAGCACTTCTGAATATGTGTTACTAAAGTAGTTTAAAAGTCTAGTGAGAGACCTAATCCATTATTGATATACTGGCTGGGGTAATAGTAAGGTCTGCTGCAGTTGACTTATAGACTGGAGCTAGAGGCCTCAATATACAGGTCACAGAAAATTACTACATATTCTATTTTGATTAGAAATGGCACAATTATTTGTTACCTTTACTATGCATTCACTTTTAATAGAAGACTTAGGAACGTGATGATGTAACAATTTTATAAGTTGGTAATTTTTACTTTGGGTTCGCTCCTGCTGTTATACTTGATTGAAATTGGTATTTCATGGATTGTGAAGACGTGTGAGAATGGCCCTGTGTCGTGTTCTCCAGGCTGTCTTGCCTCCTGCGTGTACCAGGCACACACCAGCAGCGATCAACTTAAATAAGCCTTGTGTCTTCATGTTAAGGCTCTGTGGCTGTGATTTGCCTCAATCTGTTATCAACCTTCTCTGACAGAAAAAGTAGCTGGGGAGAATACCACACTTATTTTACTCAGAAAGATCTTCCTGCCCATTCAATTATATGATGACTAAACATGTTCCAATTTGTTTTCCCTGTTGGTTTTACTTTAAGAAATAGTTTTAGCTAGGAAGAGCTCTTTTGAGGAGGAATATTTTATACAATATCCCACTAAGCTGCTCAAGACTCAGACATTCCTCTCTCCATGCAAAGTTGATGCCCCTAAGTCACCAGTGTAATTTAAGAGTTTTATCCAGGTGTAGGGATTTATCTAAACTAATAAACCAGCATTTGTGTTCCAAGGACCCTTGCAGGGTGAGGAGGGTCATGTTTGAAGCAAAGCTAGCCAGCACCAACCGATTAATGGTGGGCACAGGGGAAAAAAATAACAAAATAATGATGTGTCTAGAATTAGAATATACTTGAGATTTTGAGATAGATTAGTCAGTTCTAGCCCACAAATTTCAGAGACCCTGACCATATAGTCATAGTGAATTCTAGGAGGCTTTCTCTCCATAATAGTCCCTGTGTTCTATTTAGTAATTCTGTGTATGTGGCAGGGATTATTTTGTTGACAGAGATGCATTTATCTTATGGGTAAGTAGATTTATCACTGGAACCTAGAAGCCAAGAATGTATGGATTACTTCAATACATGTGTTCAAAACTAGCAGGAAAAGAAAAAAAAATGGAATGACATTGTGTTTTGTCTGTGGCATCAATGTATAACAAGTTATGTTGTTATTTACAATATATTCACATGTTATTTACAAGTGATTGTTATGTTTACTTGTTATTTACAAATGATAATTTACTGGTCAAAAAAGGAATTGGGGTTATTCTTTGTAGATTGAAACAAGCCAACTATACTGTTATTTAAGACTTTTAAAACAAAATTAAAAATTTAGAAATGATGGGTCTATATTAAGATTACAGCAGTGATAAGAACATCACAAAACACTCTTTCACTTGAGCAGATGATAATCATGTGCTGTCTTGGATGAGGAAAGGGTAGCTTCTTGCTTTTCTCTGCACCTGTGGCTTTATAACCTGGGGAAGTCCTTGACCACCACTGTGTTCTGAGTGATCTGAGAGGATCCCTCCTAGTCTTCTTGCATGAAAGTTAAAAGACTCTCTTAGTCCAAACAATAAATTCTGATTGTAGAATCATGAAGGCAATGCAATAAAATCATTCTGCATTCAAAATGTTGGTGTGGGACCTGAGCTCCCTACAGTATATATCCACTCGGGTTTTCCAGTAATTTGCATTGAGAACATACAGCCCTTCAGTAAGTCCCTGGATGCTTTCTTTTATGCACCCTGTGAAGGAGAATATCAGGCAACCTCATTGTATATGGGCATCATTTCTAATTAACTTAAAAATTAAACCAGAGGACACCCTCAGACAAAACTGAAAAAGAACAAATCTAGCACATCTCTATAATTGGAACTGAATTTCATAAAAGGAGAGTGACAGAGGAAAAGAAAATTATTAGGAGTCACAGTGTCATGAAGTCTTCATTAGCTCGATACTGATGTATATAGGATGGGGGAAATGGCTACTTTTTAAATAGAAATGTCAGAAATGATATGTATTTGCCTTTGGGTAGAGCACATTCTGTTGACCACCCTTAAGAGAAATACATGTTGACACACATTCATGATAGACAATTTAAACAATAGCTGACATTTTGCCGAAGGTCTTAGAACAAACAGATATCATAAAGAATGCAAATGCAAATCTAGGGACATTAATTTTTGAATTTAAAAATTTAATCTAAAAAGCTATCTATATTTTAGTACGTATTTAGATTAGGATTTTAGCATTTGGGAGGGCAAAATCATTTCAAAATATATTCATATCTTAAAACTTTTTAATTCTAAAAGGAATTTTTACCTACAATGCCACATATTAATGGGAAATTAATGTATACAATTAATTACTATTTTAAATGAGCTGTCATGGTTAATCCATGTTTTTTAAAACACTTATTAAAATTAAGACATTGTTTTCTGAGGAATTATTAAAATTTAAATATGTAATTTATGTTCATTTTGTTTCAGAGATTGCTCATCAAATAGAAAATCTTGCTAAGTGCTTATTTTGAAATACAATGTGATATATCTTTGAAGGATGTCTTGTTTCCTCTAACAATAATTGACTTCATTTTTTAACCATTTAATTATTTTTTTCTCTTTTCTCAAACTCCCAAGTGTTAAGTAAACTTTAGAAAATGTTAATTATTGTTTCCCTACATGTCAGAGCAATTACTTATTTTGGTGAAATTTTGTTTCTACACGATCTTTGCATCTAACCCAGTTCCTTTACTGTCTGCTTACCTGGATAGCATGAGGTTTTAACAGGCAGTTAGAAGTTAAGAGGTTGGAGGTGAAGCATCCTCTTGCATTTGTACAACCCCAGTTTAAAAACTTATCTCTGTACCAGGTCAAGAGCCTTTGTTTTCAGTCTGTTATTTGCATCCATTTACACATGGCTCATTACGTTATGAGACAGGCATAGAAAAAGACATTCCAATTAGCTGGTCATTAAATAGTTCCCTGGCTGTTGTCTCTCAATTTGGCAAAATACTCTAGTTAGAATATTTTGGTAAAAATCCTTGTTTCCCTCATGAAAGCAATGGAATGACTTGCCTAGATCTGCCTGCCCAGTATTAATGAGACTACATACATGGGATCGCAGCTATAGCCCCATTCTCTTTAGTTCCAGACACTGCACAGAATAGTAGAGGTGGGGAATGGAAGCAGAACTTTGGAACTAGGACAAACATGATTTCCTTCAGGAATCTTAATCTTTTAGAAGACAGGTGGGTTGTGTATACAAATAGCTTACACAACATTCTAAAAGATAGACATGAGTATACAAATGCTATTATACCAGCTAGAAAGAGTACCCCCAAAAGACATATTTAGGAAAATATGGTGTGGTTAGTATGTCAAGACACATCAGTTTTTTCTTTTCTTTTCTTTTCCTTTCTCTTTTCCTTTCCTTTCCTTTTCTTTTTTTTCCTCTTGTCTTTTCTTTCCTTTCTTTTCTTTTTTCTTTCTTTTTTTTTTTGCCATGTCCTGATTTTCTTTATTAGATTAGCTAAGAGAACTCTTTAATAACATTTTCTGAATTCTCTATTAACAGGACTCTTATTTGAGGCTTTCCTACCCTCCAGAATGTTAAATCTGTATTCTCCACATTGGCAACCTTTCACTGGGGCCTCTTGCATTTCCACTCCATTCTCTTCAATATTCTGGGCTGCATTTTAGATCTGTCCTTCTGAGGGATGCCTTCCCCATCTTCCCCTCTTCCTAACACTTTTTGTAAAGCAGACCAATCTTAAATTTAAACATATCTGAAGGAAACTAATATTGGTGTAATCTAAGGAACAAGTAGTACCAACTGATGTAATAGTCATCTTCTACTTTCTATACCTAGGCACACTTTTAGAGAGAGTAATATTATCATATATGTTTTATACCTATGAAGCATTGTAAAAATTATTCTCATAATTCCAGACTTTTATATAGAATTTCATGTCATCTATATAAAACTTAACTGAAAAAAATTAGAAGCATCCTCTAAGATTGCTTTTGTCTCCGGTTGGTAAGGTTATGAGTAACTTTTTTTTATTATACTTTATACTTTTTTTGATGTTCAGAATTTCTACAATAATCATGTCCAATAACTATACTAAAATCATCATAAAATAGTGCAATATTTTTAATCTTAGTATAATTTTAGTGCTAGAGTTATGGAATTAAAAGTGTAATTTCTAGGTGTTGCATGCTATGACTTATCATTACATGCACTTTGCCATAGTGCATATAATAGTTGAAATTGTATGCTTCAAAAAAACTGCAGTAAAGGTAGAAAAGAAAAACAAACATTAAAAAAAGGCAAATGGGGGTGCCAGTGTGGTGCAGTCACTTAAGTGTCTGACTCTTGGTTTTGGCTCAAGTTGTGATCTCAGGGTCATGAGATTGATCCCCACATTGGGCTCTGAGCTCAGCGGGGAGTCTGCCTGGGACACTCTCTCCCTCTGCTCCCCCTTCTCTCTAAAATAAATAAATAAATAAATAAATAAATATTTTAAAAGGCTAATGAATTTAATTTTGAATGAGTGAGCTACACATACAATTTTCTCTATGTTTATGCTGAGGTCACTTCTTAACATTCTTGATCATTTTAGGAATGCTAGACAGTCTTGTGAAACAAGACCAAAGTTGTATTTTTACAAAAACTTCATTTTGCTCATTTATGGCTGCAAATTGTACCTTGATTGTACCAGAAATTATACTGATTTATGTTGTTCCCAAATTTGACAATTTACTCGTAATAGTATTATCCTAACACATAATTTTTGTATTTCATCAAAATCAATTAAAGAATTGAATAATATAATATATTAATAATTCATTCTCCAACTTTTCTTCTTGAATAGCTAGACATCTGAGGCAAACATACTTTGCTAGAAGTATATGAATAACTCACTTATGTATATTTGATACATATACATACATTTACCTCTCTATAGAGTGCCCATAGTGCCAATATCTATAGTGTCTATACAGTTTATATGTCAATGAGGAGAAGGTAGAGGCTTTGCTTTGATTGATACCATTTTGTAATTGTTGGCAATAACAATCAACTTTTTTTTAAAGATTTTATTTATTTGTTTGACAGAGAAAGACACAGTGAGAGAGGGAACACAAGCAGGGGGAGTGGGAGAGGGAGAAGCAGGCTTCCCGCTGAGCAGGGAGCCCGATGTGGGGCTCGATCCAGGACCCTGGGATCATGACCCGAGCCGTAGGCAGAGGCTTAACAACTGAGCCACCCAGGTGCCCCAACAATCAATTTTTAAGGAAACTCACATATTGCTTGAAGGGAATACTTCCAAATCCAGCTTCTCCCAAAGAAAGATATTTACTTGAGTATATGGTCAACAGAGGCTTGGAGAGATGTTGAATTCCACTAGAGCTTTGGCAGGCCAAGTTTCCATTAAATCAAGTGTTCAGTCAAGACAATCTGTACATCCAGCACAAAGTGTATCACTCAAGAAGAAAATGAATGGAAGCAGGTGAATTGCCAGAAGTTTTTAGAAGATAGAAATTCTATTAACTTTCTTCCACCCATCTTGGCTGTATTCTCACTAATTGCAGGGTACTTCTTATTTCATCATCTCCAGTAAAGAGCACTGTGGCCAGGAGAGTCAATGATCAGCATATTGTATGTTGTTATTCTATTCTATTCTATTCTATTCTATTCTATTCTATTCTATTCTATTCTATTCTATTCTATTCTATTCTATTCTTCTATTCTATTCTATTCTATTTAAGATTTTATTTATTTGAGAGTGAGAGAGAGAGAGAGTGAGGGAGAGAGAGAGAGGGAGAGAGAGAGAGAGCACGCGAGCATGCACAGGAGAAGGGGGGAGGGGCAGAGGGAGAGGGAGAAGCAGACTGCCCACTGAGCAGGGCAGCCTGATGTGGGGCTTGATCCCAGGACCCTGAGATCATGACCTGAGCCAAAGGCAGATGCTTATTTGACTGAGCCACCCAAGCACCCCTCTAAGCTGTTATTTTAATTATTATTTTGTACTATCTAGAGTTTTAGGACCAAACAATTTCCCATTAAACCACATTGTAAAATTACCTCCATGGTCATTTCCATATCTGTAAAGTAAAAATTGGTATTTAATATGGTAGCCCAGTACTTAGGAGGTGTGCTTAATGACTAACAGCTATGGTTGGCCATTAACAGTCCTATTAAATGTTTCCATTTTGCAGATAAGGAAATTGTGGCTCAGTTTACTTAAATAGTTTACTTAAGGGGTAAATACCAGAATCTATTCTATTCAAGAAACATTCACCTAGCTCTGCTCTGGGACATACACACAGACACACATTTTCAAAATGTTGAGAATGTAAAGATGAATCACACACAGTCTGGATCTGAGTACAACGCACAAAACAGAAATCTCTCTGGATAGTTCAAGGACAAATGGATTTAAATACAGGGAGCTCCTGCTTTAAAACCTCATTGGAGGGGCGCCTGAGTGGCTCAGTCGTTAAGTGTCTGCCTTCGGCTCAGGTCATGATCCCAGGGTCCTGGGATCGAGCCCCTCATTGGGCATCACAGTGAGGAGAAGGAAGGAATCAAGGATTATATTGTCCTTGTTTTGGACTTTGATGCCTGAGAGGTGGCCCTGAATCCGAATTTTAACCTAGATGAACTTCACTGCCAAGTCAGTGTTTCCCCTTCTCTTTCCTCCTGTCTCAACTGTGACCTGGTGCTGATCAAGTCCTTCTTTACGTAAAGATATATCTAAGAAAGCCCATGAACTCGTGTAAGTTTTGTGTGTATGTGTGCATATTCATTTTTTAATAGAAGATACATGGCCTCCATGTGATTGTCAGTTTAAAAATCACTGAGCTAAGACATTTAGCTTCACAACTTGGTAGCTGATGTTTATTCAGTTTTGTTCTAGAGATTAAACGCCCGTTCGGGAGTGTGTGTGTGTTTTTTTTTAAGATTTTTTTTTAAATTTATTTATTTGACAAACAGAGCGAGAGAGGGAACACAAGCAGGGGGAGTGGGAGAGGGAGAAGCAGGGATCCCGATGCGGGGCTCGATCCCAGGACCCGGGGATCATGACCTGAGCCGAAGGCAGATGCTTAACGACTGAGCCACCCAGGCGCCCCAGGAGTGTGTTTTAAAAGCATTCTAAGTGGTTCTGCTTCAGGTAGTGCAGTAGGTTAAAAATTCTTGAAGATCTTCCTGCCATGAAACACAGAAGTGTTAGATAAATCATAGCAAAAATATTTTCCGATTCTTTGCTGAACTCTAGGGAACGTGAGAGGTCATCACTCCTCACCCACCCCTGAACCGTGAGGCAAGAACACAAAGCCTTCTGGAAAAAAACAAAACAAAAAACAGGAGAATAAGTGAAGCCTAGGTGGTTCTGGTGGCATATGTTGACTGGGGGAACCTACAGCTTTAGCGGGTAATGGTTGCCTAGGGCCTGGGGTGGGCAGAAGCCGAGACCAGGTTTGTGTACATTGAGGACAAATGGGGGACTAAATGTGAGACTCTGCATTCGTCCAGGTGCTACACCCTTAGGGAAGGTTTGTGCTAGGAGAATCCCTGCTGGCTAGGAAACCTTTAAATAAACCTCTCTGCCTCTCCAAAAAGCAGGTGGAAAAATAATAGTAATAACAATATTGGTATTAATAATAATGATAATAGTCTCCTCTGATAATCTGAGACCATAATTGTCTCATAGGAGTTTGAGATTTGAATACACGCTATACAATCAGAGAAATCCCCAAATGGGAAATGAAATTGAAGCCAAACCAGGTTGATAGCTGGTAGGTGTAGGAGTAGGAGCTAGTAGGAGCTGATACAGACCTTATCTGGAGAAAGGCGTCCTCAAGCCAGCTCCTTCAGGATTCCCAATGATTAATATTAGCCAAATATGAGTTCACCATAAACAAGGTACCGTAAACAAGATCAGCAGAGACAGTAACCAAATTCAGGCGCTCAAGGACTAAGAAATAAAATACCTATGTATTAAATGGTTATATTATTAAATAATGTTATTAATGATGGAATTAAAAGAAGCAAAGACCAAGTAACTAGGGAATTAAAGCTACATGAAAATCTATCTCAAAAAACCATAAATTGGCAAAAATGAAACAGATTGACAATACTGAGTGCAGTATGTGGAAGAGCTAGAACTTTCCTTATTGCTGGGGGAAGGAGGTGTATAAATTGATATAATTGCTGTTACCAATTGTCAAGTTGAAGAATGTACACTCTATGACTCAACATTAACACTTTAGCGATATACCCACACATACACTTGAACATGCCCGAGAGACATGTCCAAGCATGAAGTCTGCAGGGCAACAGGGCTGGTGATGGCAAAACAGACAAAATATTTGGAAAACAATATGCACTGACAAGAGAAAATAAATTATGATGTACCATACAACAGTAGTCTATCCAGCTCTGACAATGAAATACAGCTGCACATGTGTAAAACTCAAATATGAGGAACCTCAGAAACAATGTAATGTGACAACAGACGAATACATTCACTTTGGTGACATATTTATAAAGTTTAAGTGCTTAGAAAACCCAACAGTATAAAAAATAAATAAATAAAATATAAAATATAAAAATAAATAAAACATGCAAAATTATAAAAGAAATAGCAAGCAAAATATAATATTTATAATATTTATAAAATAAAAGCAAGAGAATTACAATATGAAATTTTAAAAGGTGGGAGAGGGTCAGAGAACATGAATACAGGGAACTCTAAGGTTACCAACCGTGTTCTATTCCTCAAGCTGAGTGGAGGGCACACGGATGTTTATCTTAGCGTTCTCTTTATAGTATAGATTTTATTTTTTTAATCTATAAAAATGTCATGGCTTAAAAAATACTATGTCTGCATTTCTATCTGATTCATTTCTATTATTCTAATAACTTCTTGAGGAATGAAAAGTACTTGTTTATAAAAGAAGTAAGGCACTGACATAAAAGGAGACATATTTTACTGTTATTCTAATTTATTTATTTAAGTACTGTTGTCTTTTTATGGTGTGTTACTCTCAGAGATAGAAATTGCTTTTTAAAAAAAAAAGTGCTCAATGGCTCTGAAGATCAACATAGAAAAGGATGCATTAATTACTAGTGCTCCTGGGGTTATGCCGTGCATGTTTTTGATCAGACAATCTTATATAAGAAAAAGTTTAAATTTAAAAAATGCATCTGTGATTATTTCAGTTCCTTTAGTTTTCCTTTGTTCCCATTCATGTTCTAAATAGAACCCAGAAGAATGCCAGTTATTCTGATACCTCTTGAGAGATACACTTCTAGTGGTATAGTTTTTTTTTTTTTTTTAATGAGACTTACCTAGTCAGTTCAGTGTGGGATTTTGAACTAGTAGCAAGAATTAGTCCACTTATGTGGAATCCGTAGCGTACTCAAGTGATGTCAGATGTTGCAATTCATTCAGTTTAAGGATTTCCTTCATATTACGGAGTGAAGTGGGATGCACCTGTTTAGTCGCAGACAGGAAGAAAACACCTCTCAACATCACTTCAGATGCAAACCTTACACAGTGAGTTCTTGCTGAAGAGGAGGCTGGCTTTACGATAGGCCCATTTTCTTCCTGTGGGGTTCACTCAGAGGGTTTTGACTTAATTTAACCTAGCAAAATACATCCCCACATTTCTTACACTACAACATTAAGTTCCTATTTTGCTTATGCATGTTCCCCCCCCCCCTTTTTTAGGGCTGAAATAAGGGAAGGAGAATGTTTATAATGAAGTTGATAAAATAAGATAGAATAAAGTGAGTTTTGATATATGACAGTGCTCACAATGTAGATGACTATAGTGAAATTTTTTTTAAAATTTTAATTTAAATACCCTTTAACAGAAATAATTTAAATAAAACACTTACCTAACATAGATTCAGTATTTGACAAATTCCTAATGTCTTTTACTTCTGTTTCTTGGCCTATAATGACTGTTATCAGTTTGTAGGCTTAAAATACGGCACTTCCTAAAAATGCTAAAGTTCTTATCAACAAACTCTGCTTGAGAAGGATTTGCTTCATTACATATTGCTTCAGCTTAGGTCTGAAAGTTACAGTGTTTCATGCAGTAAGTTTCTTCCTTATTCATTTTAACTATATAAATCATCTCATTTAAGTGTGTGGAATAACATTTATATACCATATGACTTTGCTCAAGCCTTCTCAATATACTAAAGCATGTGTTGATTTTCTCCCCACTCTGTGTTCCTCTAGGATAGTTTCCCAGCACGATTTGGAGGAATTCATTTTGTCAATCAACCATGGTATATCCATGCCCTGTACACCGTGATCCGGCCTTTCCTAAAGGAGAAGACTCGGAAAAGGGTATCTGTTTGTTTCTTTGTTTTTATATTCTTTCTCCTCCCACATTCAGTGAATTATGCTGCATAATGTGTATCTAATATTGGCTGTGATCAAATGTGCCTCTACATTGCATATAAATGTTCAACATACAAGACATTTAAAAATTCTTGAAGACCTTATGATTAATTCTGATCAATGTATGTATGAAAGAAATACTTAAAAGCCTGCTAGTCTACTTTCCCACAAATTGGGAGAACATTTCAGTACATTCATTATATATTAAAGCCTCAGTTTAAAAGTAAAAAAAAAAATTGTGCCATGTTCCTAGATTGTTATTAGTACACTTAATTTCAAGTAAGATCCAGAGAAAAATTATAACTTTATAAGCTGATATATGAAAGTTATTTCACAATATGTATCCATTGAATATAGTGAATTTTGTGATATTTAATATAACTTTGTAGCGATTGTCATGATCAGTCACACATTTCAGAAAGAATGCTGATGTGTAGAAATATTAATATTTCTTTAAATGGCCAGTTACTTGAGTTCTAAGACCAATTTTTATCTAACAATGAGGATATTCAAAGTACATACAACAAAATAATCATTTTTTTTCTGTGAATAAGACAATTTATATAAAGCATTTAGCACAGTGCACGGTACATGGTAAATGCTGAACACATTTATCGTTATTATTAATAATATAGATTTTAAAATGCATTTTAATGCCCCGTATTTCATTTTATCCTCCAAAAGGCTCTGAAGCGTAACTTTAGTAAGCCTTACCTCCTATTTCAGAGCTGAGAAAACTAAATCTTAAGATGGTTAAGTAACTTGCTTACTCATTTACACAGCTGTAGAGTTGTAAAGCTAATATATGAATCAAAATATCTCCAGATTTAGAGCTATTTTTACCACCGTGCTGTGACCAATTTTCAAACGATTAGTTCCAAAGTAAAATATACTTTACTTCTAAATGTGTATTGAAGGTAATTTTCCATGTTTCTCAATGAATGAGAAAGCACTTCAGGTATTTCTGAGCCGTGTTGTAGAAGCCTCATTGTGAGCATAGAGGAGAGGTAATTGTTAAGTATGTGTTTGTATCAAACATTGAACAGAAGGTCTTCTGAATATGAATTTGTTGAAAATGTTCCGTTAGTATAGGAGGAAGCCTTCTGTAAACAATTACAATTTATATCAGGAATTGTTTCTACCAGTGAGAATCAAATTAATTTACATGTTAGAATTCAGAAAAAATGTATTGATGTGCTTCCCAAATAACACTTACAAACTTTGTTTTATGAAGAGGTGATCAGGTGATCCAAAACACCTGCTGGGGCTTTTAGTACATATTATACTAGTGAATGCTTCTGTAGTAGTCACTCTAGGCCACATGCTCTTCTAAGTACTTTACATATGTTAACTCATTTAATCCTTACAAGGATGGCTCTAGGGGAAGCATTGTTATTTTTCTCCTTCTATAGATGGGAAAATGAGGCACAGAAGGTCAAGCAAATTCCTCTAAATCACAGCTAGGAGGTAGTAGAGCTGAATATGTGGGTTTATTGGGAAGACAGTTCCAGACAGAGGGCACAGCAAAGACAAAGGTCCTCAGGTAGAAACATGCCTGGTATGCTTGGCAAACAGCAAGAAGGCACAGAAAGCTGAAGCAGAATGAGCTACTGAGGAGGGTAGTAGATGATGGGATGGAAGGGAATATGGTATGCCACATCATAGGGGGTCTTGTATTCCATTGCAAGGGTCTGGGCTTTCAGTCAGAGTGAAATGAGAAATACTTGAAAGACTGAATACAGGGGTGACTTGTTCTGAGCACAATGTACTGCTCTGTTGAAAAAGACTAAGGAGGATCAAGTCTAACCCCAAGCTCCAGGTTTGGGGTTATTTGATTGAATTGAATAATTTTGACAATGCCTGGAAAAATTCATGGCTAGCATTATTCTAGATGGAAGTGAGATATCTGAGCTTTACCATTTTAATTAAAACTATATGACTTGTAAATCTTCATAAGAGAAAACAGTTATAGGTTAAAACACTTCTGATTTCTACTTATATAATCAATATAAAGTGCAAGCTATTATATTTCTTTATGGGTATTCCAAGTGATTCAGCATCATAATATTACTCAAACACTGTATACCTTACATGCTATAAATCTGTGCTCTGAAAAACTGACAAAAGAAAACCCAAAGAATAGTTGTGCATCTTTTGTCACAAAAAGGAAACTCCTGGTTCTTTGTTTTTTTTTTTTTTAATTAAATGAAATCTGACTTTGAGTCTCCAACATACGAACTAATGGGAATAGCGACCCTAGGTGGTAGGGGTGTCCCTTCTCAAAATCTCATCAATATCTGGAATCTTTCATGTGGAACGAAATTTTCCATCCAGGATGGCTACTTCTGACATCCTCACTATTCAAGCCAGTATTAGTTCCTTGAATTAAGGTCTCCTTCTGCTCCCAAGTTGTCTGTGAAAAAGAAAAATAGCATCTTCACTAAAGCTGGAACCCAATGCCTAGGATTCAACCTCCATGCATTCTTCAGCTATTCCAGGGTTGTGGTCTTGCCACTCCCAAGAGCTGACAGGAAACAGGCTTCCATACTGATTGGTGCAACTTTCTACCTGTTCCTCAGTATGGGGGACTCTCTCTTCTATTCCTTGCTAATTCCTAAACATATTTCACTTTTCTCCCTTCCACTCAGGTCACCTACCATAATCTCTTTAATGGCACAGTGTAGGGAGGTAAAGTAAAAGTATTATTTAGGCTATCTCTTAGAATAGTAAGGTACTCTGAGGCAAGGGAGCAAACAAGACTTCTTGCATGAAATGGTGGAAGACAGAAGAAACATTCACTGCAAATGTCCTGAGACAAATGTGTGCATGGTGTGTTTCAGCAAGGAGGACATAGTAGATGTGTTCAAAGAAGGAGTTTATGGAGGGCCTTACAGGACTTACTCTAAGAGAAAGGGGAAGTCAGTGGGGAATTGTGAGCAGAGTAACGTGATCTGACTAATGTCGTGACATGGTCATTCTGGCTGCTGTGTTGAGAACAGAGTGTAGGTGGCAAGAGTGAAAGTGGGGAGAGCAATTAGAAGGTTAGTGCAATAATACAGTTTGAAGGATGATGGTAGTTTGACTTGGGGTTGTAGGGGCAGAATTGGTCAGATGTTCAGATTTGTGATATATTTTGAATGAAGAACCAAAAGGATTTACTGACAACTTAGAGAGGAATTAAGGATGAGTCGACAGTTTTAGCCTGAGAAACTAGAAGCAGTCATACCACTAACTGACATTAAAAACAGGGAGGAGCTGATTTGGGGAAGAAAGCTGTGAGTTCAGTTTTGGACATACTAAGTTTGAGGTGCCCATTGACCTCTTACGTGGAGATGTCAAGTGGAGAGGGGAAATAGCAATCTGAAGCTCAAAGGAATGGTCTGGATGCAATATATAAAGTTCAATGTGTGAATGATATTTAGGGCCCTAGACTGAATGAGATCACCAAGGAGTAAGTACACTTAGAGAAGAGAATCAATCCAAGAACTGAAGCCTGCAGCTCTGTGACATTAAGATGTTGGGGTGATGGGAAATAATCAGCAAAAGAGACTGAAAAGAAGCATCTGTCAAAGTAGGAGAAAATCAAGAAATGCTGGGAATAAATGTTGCAATGATGAGAGTCATTTATATCCAATGCTACTGAGAGGTGAAGAAAAATAAGGACTGAGAATTGAACATTGAGTTCAGCAATGAGAAAGAGCCTGACAAGAACCATCTTCATGCGATGGTGGGAAGCAAAGCCTGTTTGGACTGGACTCAGGAAAAATGGGGCTAGAGAATTTGGACGGTGAAACAACTCCTTTGATGAGTTTTGTAACAAAGGGAAGGAGAGAAATAGGTTAATAACTGGAAGTAGAAGTCTGGCCAAGAGAGGTTTTGTGCCTCTGTTTGAGGGACATGGGAAGGGAGGTGGGTTGGCAAGTTTGTCCTCTGATGGGAAAGATCTCCCAGACAGAGGAAATTTGATGATATGAGAAAGACAGAAGAGACTTGCTTGAGCAATATAACTGAGTAGAGGAGAGAGGATGGCTTCCAGTGCACAGGTGGAGAGATTGGCCTTTGTAGAGTTTATCTTTCCATTGTACTAGGCTCAGAGGCAAAGCATACGGACACAGATGCTGGTGGGTGGGTCTCATCCGGTTGCCCTATTTTTTCGGTGAAAGAGGAAATAAGGCCAAAGCTGAAAGTGATGTTGAGGGAGGATGTAAAAGAATGTTAGCAAAGAGAGAGAAAGTAGTGTGCTAGGATTTCATTTATTTCTCTAAGGATTTATTAAGATAACTCATGCATGACTTGAAGAGATTTCTTACATGAAGAAACATCTAATGAAATAAGGTTGTATAACTAATAAAATAAGAGTTTCAGGTGCTAGAACTTAACTCCCCCCCCCCAAATTATTTTGATTTCTTATGAGAAGAACCTAAGTGTGTGTGTGTGTGTGTGTGTGTGTGTGGTGGGCGGGCTGTTGTGCTCTGCAAAGAGGAGCTGGAAGGTGTAAAGTTTGCAATTAACCTAATGTGCTTTGGAGCAGATGTTATCTTCCACCTCTGTAGGCTCCATATCAAATACTTCAGGCAGCCGTTTGCTCTGCCTATTTTGGCCAGTGACCTGCTCTCATCTGTTTTTACTGGTCCATAATCTGTTGAAATTACTTGTTGATTTATAATTCCCATCCCTATCATTTTGTTGGATGTTATAGACTAGTTTTTCTTTGTTTTCCAATATATTTACTTCAGTGGACTCTAAAATTACAGAAAGAAAAGGTAATTATGTTAGCCTGTTCATCATAAACCTGAAGTATGAGTCACTTAGAAACCATGAGTGACTATTTCTAAGTTACTTATAAACTATAATCCTTAAACAAATATTATATAAATTATATGAGATGACACGAATGCTTTTTCAGAGAAGACCAATCTACAGTTTTGAGATTGAAATGAAAGAAGAGAAAAGAGGTAGCAATTTATGGAGAAACAAATCTTGAGTATGTACCTTGAGTAATTTTTCAGCTTAAAGATTTATTTATTGTGAATTGTGTAAGACTGATGAATCACAGACCTGTACCCCTGAAACAAACAATACGTTATATGTTAAAAAAATAAGAAAAAAAGATTTATTTATGAGAGAGAGAGAGAGAGAGCAGGGGGAGAGGCAGAGGGAGATGGAGAGAGTGAATGCCAAGCAGACTCCAGGCTGAGCGAGGAGCCCGATGTGTGGCTCAACCACACGACCCTGAGATCACGACCTGAGCCAAAACCAAAGGTCCATCGCTCAACCGACTGAGCTACCCAGGTGCCCCAATAATTTTTTAGTTTAAAAAAAAAGCTCTAGGTAATACCAATTATTAATGTATACATACAGCTTTACATTTTCACTCCATTATTGCATTTTTATTTGAACAATAAGCATGGAAACCTCTAGTAGAGAAGATGCTGGTAACATTATAGAACATAAGTCCTTTGGGATGTGAACCTTCACTCATCCTTTCATTATGATGATGCTAATCTACTTTTATTTACATCACACACTTAGCATTATGAAGCAGTAATTTAGTGTTTACAGTATTCTTATTTTTATTGATGATAAAAGAGAAAGCCATACTGGTAACAGCTTTTGGGCTTAATAACTTGGATGGGCTCTATAGTTGATGAGTCCCTTATGAGAATGGTCTCTTTTAACAGCATTCGTTATGCACATCATTAGCTTTGCACAACTAACATCAAGATGATGTACAGATCAACATGCCCATTGGATTCTGCTTATGTCCTCAACTCTAAAGTAGGAAACCAAATTTCATGTTTCAGCTCTTTAAGCCAACCACTATCTGACTTTCTAGAAACTACTTCAGATTCCTATGCCTCAGGATTTCTATATGAGATATTAGGATAACAGTACCATCCCTGTATGTTTCACAGAGTGGATGAAGGATTTAACTATTTTAACAGACATGGAAAACTCTTGTTTTTGCTTTTCCTAGCCTCACTCCCTTCTCCTAGCATTTGGATGGTATTTATTCTCCTGTGTGTGTTTCTCCTCACCCTTCTTCTTGCATTTGTAGATATTTTTGCATGGTAACAACCTGAACAGTCTACACCAACTAATTCATCCCGAGATCCTGCCTTCTGAGTTTGGAGGAATGCTGCCCCCTTATGACATGGGAACATGGGCAAGAACACTACTAGACCATGAGTATGATGATGACAGTGAATACAATGTAGATTCCTACAGCATGCCCGTGAAGGAGGTGGAAAAGGAACTCTCCCCCAAGTCCATGAAGAGGTATGCTGGAGGTGGCTGGGAAGTGGGCTGTAGCCAGTGTGGGAATGCCCCAAGTGAACTCCTCAGTTTATACTTTTGGGGAGTATATATTCAGTGCGATTTTAAATCCTTTTATGTCCCCATGATTAGACATGTAGGAATTTTGAGTCAAAGATAAAGTCATTCAAGGCAGTGTCAACTCAGTTTTGTTCCATGTTCACAGACAATCTAACAAGGCTGTTAGGGATCACTAAATCCAGTGGTTTTTCAAACTGTACCCTCAGAATTCTGGGGGAGTACCTTAGGCCTAGCAGGTGGGGTGGGAACAGTGCCCATCTCCACAACGAGAACAACTCTCCTTGTATCCGAGCAATTTACTAGACTTTTGTATAAGATTTCATTTGAAGAAAGGGATCCATGGCAAGCACACTCACACACACTCACACAAACATACACACACATGCACACACATTTCAAACTTATATTCTCTTTTTAGTATCTCTGCTCTGTTTCTGATTTAAAGGTCTAGCCATTCCTGAGGCAAAACATTCTATTTTCCTACAGCTTTACTCTTTATAAAGTTCATTTTTGAGTGAGATTCTGATTCCTTGCTTTGACTCTCATGGTACTTTTATGCCTGTTTTCTTTCAGTCAATGCAGGTTTATTGAACACATACTCTGTAATAGGCACTTCCCTAGGTGCTTTGGATTCACTGTGAACATACACACATCCAGCCATAGCTTAGTGGTGATGGAAGGCGGGGGAGTTGCTGAACATGCCCAAATGTATAGCTGCCTCTGACTTTGCATTCTGTAGCAAACCAGAAGATACCTAATTCTCAGGCTCCCCCAGGCCACAGAAAGCCAGAGTTCACTTGGATAGTAGTAACGAATATTATTTCTCTGTTCATTTCCCATCACAGAAATATAAGAACCACAGCCCCTGCAAGTCTCTTTTCACCTGGCTCAGGGAGGACCAAGGCATCACCCCTGTCATCCCTCACACTATCTTGCATCTTTCTCTGATGAAAAGCAAGGGTCCTTTGGTCACAGTTGTGTTCATGCTGGTGTGCCGCTGTTCTCAGAACAGGCCTCCTGGTGCAGCTGCTGCTGTTGTTGCTACTGTTGTTGGTGTGTGTGATGTCCTCCTCTCCCCAGGCTGCTCCACGATGCCTTGGGGAGAAGGGAAAGGCTGGAGACATCTCCAGCTTTAATTTCTCCACCAATCAACAAGCAGGGGGAGGGGCAGAGGGAGAAGCAGGCTCCCCACCGAGCAAGGAGCCTGATTTGGGACTTGATCCCAGGACCCTAGGATCATGACCTAAGCCGAAAGCAGATGCTTAGCTGACTGAGCCACCAGGTGCCCCAGAATAACTTCCTTCTAATAAAAATAATAATCCTAGTTGTTGTTATAATCTGCCATTTACTATGTACTTATCATGAGTCAGTCCCTATCTAGGTATCTTTTTCATAACATTAATTTATTTTATCCTCACAGCAACCCTGTTAAATGGATGTTGTATCCTCAAAGTCACATAGTCTATGTATAGTGGACTGGGGTTCCAATCCATGAGGTATAGAGTCTAACGTGCTGTTGACGTAAGCCTTCCTTGTCTACCCTCTGAGATAGCAGGACGTAGGCTGTCACTCTGGAACTAGCTACATAAGGATTTGGAAACCGCTGTCACTGGTGATCCCTGGTTTTTGCCTTTACCAGCTAACAGTGCTTATTTCCTTCAACCACTTGTTCTGTGACGTGTTCGCTAACGTGGTTCCCTCCTCAGAGCATGTATCTCTCCATATCCTCCACATCCTGGCTGTATCCTATCACCTGCAGTCTGCGTACCTGCACTCCTCCCAAACTTCCTGCCTGTGTCTTTGCCTCTACCCTTACCCTGCTCCCCTGGCCCCCATATATTATCCACATGGCAATCTAAAACATCTTTTAAAATCTGAGTCAGATCATTTCACTTCTCTGCTTTAAATTTTTTAATGACTGCTGATTATACAGTGAATAAAATAAATTCTGTAACATGGCTTACAAAGTGCTATATGATCTGATCCTGCCCCCCTCACCCTTCTAAGTATATCCCACCATCTCTTTCCTCCCTGTCTTTCAGCCATAATATCCTTCATTCTGCTCCTGCAGCCTCCCTCTCCAGCTTGTTCCTCTCTAAAGGCCTTTCCACGTGTCACGGCTGCATAGGATGCTCTTTTCCTGCATCTCCCAATCCAAGGTCACCTCCCTAAGAGAGTGGTTAGGTCTTTATCAACCATTAGGTCTTAATCAACTCTACTTCCTCCTCATTCTGGTCACTCCCTATCAGTCCCCTCTTTTATTTTCTGCCTGTCAAATGACTCATTTTATTTAACGTTATGTCCCCTCCCCAAATTTAGGCTTCATGAAGACTTCAATGATTTTGTCTGTCCCATTCTCTGAATCTCCAGTGCCTGGAGTAGGGCCTGGAACACAAAGGGTGCCCACTGGGGATCAGTAGAGTGAATGAAGGAGCGCTCTGCTGTCTGTCAGTGGCCCCTTATAAGTCCAGTGTTCAGAACTGAATAGGTGACATCTGTTGCTATCACTACTTGCATCTAAGTTCCAGAACCCTAGCTTTGCCCTCACTGGCTTCTGTTGTTGCCTCTATTGCTGTGGTTCAGGCAGCCAAAGCACATTGCTGACTCATTTTGAGCTCCCTAGCACTAGAAGGTTCTTTACTTATAGATCCATATCCTCATAATTCTCTCTTTCCGTGTTTAGCTTTTTCCTCCAAGCAGATAATTTTAATTGATTAACACCATCTTGTTAGATTTGGCTCGGTCTGTCCACCTTCTGAAGTCTTTTTGGATCCTGATTTTCTTCTCCAATTAATTAGGCCATTCTGTCCTCTGCAGACTTGGCTCAAGGCACATCGACCTCCCCAACCCTGAGTTTTTTTGCTTCTGACGTGGATTGATTAGAATTTCAGCCATCCTTTGTTTGGTGTAGGTTTTGTATCTTACGAAGCTTTTAGGGTTCTATCTGAAAACTTGTGAAGAATGAGCTTAAGAAAGTCATTTCATTTGATTCTCACCTTCTGTGTGTCAGGGAGAGGCAGCTCCCCATCAAGGATGGGACAGAATTGTTCCTAGGTTCCCCCCTGCTCTCCTTTCCTCCATTTTTTTTTTCCAGTTTTGTAATATCATTAGGTTGCGAGGAAAAAACTCATTCCTTCACCAGAGACTTGTAGATATTTCCTTCTTCAGGGGAATTTATCTAGATGTATAAGAAGAAGACTTTGTTTTCCTGTGTTGATTTGTGGAGGAATAGCATGGTCACGTGAAAAGATACAAAGTTCAGTCGATTGTGGGGGCCTTATACTAGAGGAACATCTTTTACCTTACATCTCTAGTACCTAGGATAGTGCCTAGGATAGGCACATAACAGCTGCAGTGAGCAGCAATATTAACATTGCCGTTGTAATATGAGCTCCGATTTTATCGAATAATATCAACATCTATTGTTACTACCTGTCAAACTCCATCTAATGCTTTGTATATATTGACTCCTTTGCTTCTGTAAACAACTAATCAGGTAGTGCTATCTCCCTTTCATTGGTGAGGAGACCCAGATACAGAGAAGGTAAGGAACTTCCACATGGCACATAGGGGCAAAGTAGCATGGCTAATACTGGAAAACAGGTCATAGGATTCTGTAAGTCATCTCCCTAACTGCTACCATTTGCTATCTGCCAGAATTTGTGCTGTGATTTATGCATGCATTATTGAATTTGAGCCTTAGTGTATCTGTATGATGTAGGTGTTATTTTTCTCCATCTTACAGTTAAAAGAACAAAATCTAGGAAGTTTAAATAGCCTCCTCCTGGTCACAAGAGCCAGCAAATAACAGAACTGGAATCGGAATCCCCTTCTGTCCAAAAATCTATCCTCTTAAACACAAAGGTATAGCACCATATTGTGGATGCACAATAAATGAATAAATGATACCTGAATAATTAAACTTAAATGATAGAGTTTCATGAAAAAAAAAAAGTTATTCATTGCAAAGACAGCAGAGGCTATGTGGAGACCGCTCAGATATGCTGTGAGTTAATGATAAACAACTCCTTCTATTGCAGCAGAAACAGACCAATGCATTGACAAGTCGTGGTCCTGTAAAAATAGCCCTGTTGTTTTGGATAAGACAGGGAAAAAAAATCTGGACTAAAATAACAGTACATTTGGGACAATTAAATACCAAAAAAAAAAAAAAATCTTAATCGGAAATCATTTCTGCCTGGCTTGTTTTATTGAGGAATTATTCTACATATGGAGCCAGTATTCATCATCCAACAATTCTGATGCTGGTCGTGCATGATAAAAGTGAACTAGAATTTAATCACAGGTTGATAGTGCACTGTAATTTAAAATATTTCCTTAAAATCACCATACCCTCTAATCATTTTTTTTAATAGTCAAGGAACATAAAGATTTAAAAGATTGTGTGTGGGTGTGTGTGCCCATGTGTGTGCATGATATATATATATATATATATATATATATATATTTTTTTTTTTTTTTTGCAAATGCTTAAATTGTGTACTTTGTGCTGTCTGAAGAGTTTGGTGTGTACTGATCGATATTATTAGGATATGTATCAACATTTATAGAATAAATCTAACTTTGTGAGACTTTTAAAACATGTTTTCTGTTAATTTCTTTTTTTATAGGGTAAATTGCTTTATCTTTATTATTCTTGGTTTTAAATGCTTAATATCAAACTTCTTTCAGTATGGAAACTATTTCTTGGGTAGAATTTAAGATATCGAGATTTAGTTGTGTAACAGACTCTGTGATACGCGTTGTGCTCACCATAAGGAGAGAAACTGATGAAGTCCCTGCTCATGGAACTTGTAGTTAAGTGGGTACCAGTTGTCAACTTAATATTTCAGTATAGGACATTAAATGAACTTTTTTTGTGTTTTAGCATGGATTTTTCTTGGGAAACAATTTTTTTTTAGTTGAACCTAAGTAAAATAGTGGTAAAGGTCTAATTCCTAAGTGTTTTGTGCAATTGTCTGCTGTGTTAAAATGTATTTTATTCATGATATAAATGATTTTTCCTAAGATAAATTATCATTGCATTTAAAAGTGATACACAATCTTTTATTCCTCCTTCTCTTCTTTTCTTCCTCTACTTCTCTCTCTCACTCGCTCTCACTCATCTGCTAATTCACCTTTAGTTGATCTCCTTTCTGATATAGACATATATAACCTATTGTTGAGATAAAATGGTGAAAATGACTTAGGAAGTAAAACATTCCTGTTTTAATGTCCTCGCCTTCCTTTTTGTTCCCTCTCTAGAACCAAATTTAAGTTTATTTAAATGAATGAGTCAATTAATCAGTTAATCCTATAATTATTTTTGCTTTGATAATTAGTTCCATTGCTGTTCTTTTTCATTAGCATGTGCAGTTGTATTTTAGCTTATAGTCTTTCTTTTTGAGAGTTAATGAGGTTTGCTAAGAGGCATATTGCCACAGCAATAGCCAATTGGCTGGAATGCAGCAGCAGGGGGAAAATTCATTATTGAGGAGGATTTTAAAAGGGCAGCTGCTTCTTTAATGCCATAGCTATTAAGAAAGCAGTTTCCTGCCATAACAGTAGCATGTTCCATTGACTTTCCTCCTTCCCAGTTTCATGTTGTTTCCTAATGATGAACTGAGATATAATTCCCACCTACTATCAAAAGCGGGTATAAGGAGTTCAAATTACTTGCTCTCCTAATCAGAAAGTGCCACTACCTATAATAGAGGTTTTTTTTTTTAAAGTCTTAAATTGTTTCATGAAACTTTGCAGAGTAAGACTGATTTTATTCAGATGTTCTAGTGGGAAATTTAACAAAAATTCTCAAATTTTGATTTTTTTTCTAATGTGGTCTAATTGGAAATAAAAAATGATGGTTAAAAAATGCACATTCGTGTTGAATTTGTTTCGAGATCTTTTTTTTAAGATTTATTTATTTGTATTTATTTGAAAGAGATAGAGGTTGTACTTGAGCTGGGGAAGGGGCAGAGGAGAGGGAGAGAGAGAGAGAGAATCTCAAGCAGGCTCCATACCCAGTGTGGAACCCAGCGCAGGGCTCTATTTCATCACCCTGCGATCATGACCTGGAGCCAAAATCAAGAGTCCTGGCTTAACCGGTTGGGTCACCCAGGCGCAGATCATAGAGCTCTTTAGGACAGGAATTAAGACTCCTATCATTTCGGGCGCCTGGGTGGCTCAGTTGGTTAAGCGACTGCCTTCGGCTCAGGTCATGATCCTGGAGTCCTGGGATCGAGTCCTGCATTGGGCTCCTTGCTCAGCAGGGAGTCTGCTTCTCCCTCTGACCCTCCCCCCCCTCATGTGCTCTCTCTCTCTCATTCTCTCTCTCTCTAATAAATAAATAAAATCTTTAAAAAAAAAAGACTCCTATCATTTCTATTTCATTTCTCATAACAATAATGTCATTATAATAATTTCCCACTTGGAGATGTTCTGTTATCATCCATCTGTCCTATACTATATATTCTCACTCTCAAAAAAAAGACTTTTGATCAATTGTGAAGAAGAGAACTTAAGCTTATTATGGTACATTTAGAATCCTTTGCTGCTCATTATCTAGTTAGAGCTCAAAGGGGATTGTTTTCTCCCTCTGATACAAAACCCACTATAAGCATGTCCCTCTCTAAATGTGCAGCATTGTCAGTTCATAAATCCCTTGATGTAGGGAAGATAATCCACATCCATGAGAAAAGTAATAATGGACAAAACACAGAGAAAGGAATGTAATTATTTGGTAATAACTCACTGACACTGGCCTTATCATTTCCAGATCCCAATCAGTAGTGGATCCTACAGTATTAAAACGCATGGATAAAAATGAGGAAGAAAACATGCAACCTTTGCTATCTCTGGACTGATAACTTCTCTGCACTTCCCATGGATTAGAAATGGAAGGTACTTGTTTTCAGCAACAGGGACAGCACTGTGGAGGAATGACCAGCTGGAAACTTATTTATTCATGTTAATGTAGCATAATATATAATAAGGCATTGGGTTTCCCATTTGCTTGAACCATGGGTGCCCTGGTCTGGAGTTAAAGAAAAAAGTCAATAATTTATTCTGTAAGTGCCAAGTTCTTTGTAAATATAATCTAATCTTCACATCAAGTTTGTAAACTTTGGTAGTAACTGAAATTGGAAAAGTTTGGCTCATGAGTCCATGCCGGTGATATAAACTATAACAAAAAACAGAAAAGACACATACACAATGGAAGCTAATTAAACGTAGCCCTGTTTCCTATGAAGCCATATTTCAGCTCTCATAGTGATTGTTTCAATGTTTTTCTCTGAAATTGTCATATTCCAATGTACTTTTAATGGACACAGGTAACTAGATGATTCTAGGAAATTAGTATGATAAATGTGTTTCCTGTCTAGTGATTTTCATTTCACAGAAAATGTGTCCTAGTGACTATCACTGGCCTTGAATTTTGGAGACAAGGAATGGCAGAAGAGCTGGTAAACTAAACACTTGAACTCTTCTATGTTGTTTAATTCCTGGAGTCTTGTGAAAAGATATGTTCCCCAAATTAAGATGTGGCATTCTAAAAGAGAGTGGATTTTTTTAAACTGCTGTCTTCATAATGTGTCTTTTATTTGAGATCCTATTGTATCCATGTCTGCTGTACATTAAGAACATTTTCCCCCCCCAAAACTCTTCGACCAAGAGAAAGAGAACTCATACATGAATAGTGTTTTGACAACTAACTTTGGACATAAAAGTTGCCATGTACAGATAAGGGGCTAATTTCTAATTCTTGTGCACTGGTTGGAAATATATATATATATATATATATATATTCACATGCACATATATATTTTTATTGAGCTCTAATAAATCCTTGATGTGACAGGCTTATAAAATAAATCATACATATTCAATGGTCTTAGAGATGTTATAAATAATTATGTGAGATGCTAACTCTGGAAAACTACTTCCACTAAAGTTAATGAAAATGAGGTATAGTGAAACAGACTTTCAGTGAACCTGTTTTAAGGGAATTCTAATTTAATTTGTAATGCAATCTTGAATCTGTATCATTTTAGTGAAATATATTTTTCCTTCACAAAACAACAGGTCTCAACATAATGTGGGCAGTATCAGGTGACCAAGAGTAATATAATTTCTCACAAATTCAAGGTAATTATCTTAATGATCCTATAAGTACAGATTTTCTTTTCAGAAAAGATTGAAAGAACATATTGCATCCATAAGACATAGTGAAAGCATCTGAGGGCATCTGAGATAGCATGTTATAGTTTAAATGTAGATGTGGAATTCTTATGTTAGTTTTCATTTCATAAAAATTCTGCAATTATAGCACATTTTAAAAATCTTACTTTAAATTTCAAATTCCAGTGTGAAAAAGCAAGATTTTTACCACCTTTTCAGAGTGGTAATTTTTGAGATTGAAAATATTCTTTTGAAAGAAAAATATCTCAAGGAACTCTTGGAAACCAACAGAAATAAAGGCATGTAGCAGCCTTTATATACTTTTTAGCCAAAAGCTTCAAAAATTCCAGTTACAATTCTATACAAAACTCTTAATATCAAGATCAGTACACCAACCTGTACTATCACGAATGGACTACCAGTGTTTGTAAAAATACATAAATATACATAAATAATTTGATTGAAATATACCTTAAAAATGCCAACCTCAAATCAAGTCTGGGAGAATAACTATCAGGCCCTCTGCTCTACCCATAAATATTATGGAGATTGGAATGAATTGGGGGTAAAAAGCTACAGCAACTCTTACCTTTGTAAGAACCCTAACCACAGAATTCTTATATTTTGGCCTACCTGACATATATTTGATAGTCTTGGACTTTATATACTATAGAAGCAAGTGCTAGGCAATATGATGCAGTAAGATAAAATAGAAACAATGTACAGAAGGATGGTCAACTTTTCATTCTCATGTGTTTCTCTTGATATACACCATTTATTGCCAATTTTTAGAATTCTACCAGCTTCAGATGTCAACCAGCATAGCCAGCTTCTTTCCCCTCTCATAAGGCTAGTGTCATATATAAAAATAACCAGAAGGGCATATTGTATGTGTATACCTATCTAATTATAAGTATGATTCCCACTATCTCCCTTACCCGACATTTGGAAACTTTGCATCCTATTGCTGTCCGTCTGCTCTTCTTCAAATGAGCAACTGAGAGTTGGCTGCATTGTGTAAAATATTTTTAAATGAATGAACAAATTACAACAATGATGCCTTTTGAAATTGCTTTATCTAGCTCAACCTGTGAGTAAACTCATTGTCCAGGAATGTTTTTGGAGCTACTTAGTCAAAGGATATTTGGTCAACTTTATAAATCTTCCTTTCAGCATCAGCTAACTAGCACCATTTAGGGATTTTTTTCCCCTAATGTAATTTCCTGTTACGTAGCTATGTCTGTTGTCACATAACTTAGTAAATAAGCACTCCTATATGTCAATTAATTGTGATAGTGCTCTCTTTCACTCTTTCTCTTTTGTGCATACATATGCGTGCATACACATGGCTGTTTGCCCTAATGAATCTGCCTATTTTGAGATCTATGCTTTCCTTTTGTAGCTGTCTTGTTACCGAAAATATGTAGACATCAAAGGATTACCACATTTGATTTAGAACAGACCAGTAGTTCCTGCTTCTCTCACCCTGCCTGTTCTGCTCTTTCTTATATCCTTTCTTTCTTCCGTTGTTTCAGGGGCAGCTGCTTCCAAAGCTGGTTTAAAAATAACTAACTTTCCTTTTACTGTCAGTGATATTTGCACACATTTTTGCTTGATATCTTAAAAGGAAGAGATTATCGTGAAAATACACTCTAAGAAATATGAAGAAGTGCCTCTTTAAGAACGAGATAAAGCAGTGATACTAGAATATGGATTCTATTTGTAGTCTCTTCTGAAAAGTAAATACATGCATCTAAATAAGGGTGAAATATGAGTATCATTTGAAGAAGGGTAGTTGAGGCCTTGCTTTGAACATTCCCCTACAGCATTAAGTCTTTATTGTGTCAGTTCAATACCATAACTTGAACACATTTGCAAATCTGGCATTACGCTAAAACAATATACAGGTGTTTGCAAGGAAGTTTTTGAAGTGGGCATACATGATCTCTTTTATTTCAATAATAGTTTGCGTAGTGTAGGCAGACATTCCTTAAGTCTTTTCACAGAAAATGCTTGTTTACTTGACAGGACTGAAAATTCATACATTCGTAAGCAGGAAAGCCAAGCAGCTAGGTTCTCTTTGACATTGTTAACTGGGTCACATTGTTAAATTGAACATTTGAAGTTTCTGTAATATTCCTGAGGGAACAGAGGTCCCTCTGATGCATCAAGAAAATGGAGCACTGTTTTAGACCTTGGGGAACATGTTTACCTCTCACAAAAAGAAACCCTCAGAGCCATGACAGTGTATCTTCAGAAACGGACTTCCTTTCCTTCTCCAAACAACTTAAAGGTTTATGGATATGTCTATGGTCCTTTAGAGAAATTCTATCAAGAAAACCTGCTGTGAGGCTATGTACTCTTCCGTTGTTTTATCTAAATGTCTAAATGGTCTGGTTAATACCTTTTTTGGTTATTTTGTGTATATTTATTAATGGTTACTGAAAAGTTGCCGTCAGCCATGAGGACTTTTTAGAATGATTATCAACACACAAAATAAAAAGAGCAGAGCTCTGGCATAATATTTGAATTTTCAGATACAGTATCCATATTTTGCACATCAAAAAGCTCATAGGCCTATATTCTATTTAAATATGCTATATAGATATATGGCCTAAAAATAGTGGTGCATTTTAAATTTATGAGGCCATTAGATCATGTAAGAATCAGCAAGTTGTATAAAATATATTGGCACAAAAGTAGAAGATTGGCTAAATATTCAGGATGTATAATTATCTACAGCAGTGAAAAGGATTGTTTTCTTCTTTGTTTTAGTTGAAAAAAAAAAACTGATTTTCAATATGCAGTTGGAACTATCTAGCACTACTTACTATTTGAAAGGTGACAAATAAGTAAGAATACAAAAGGAGGCTTGACTTTGAAACATTATTGTATCATGACCTTAATGGCTTAGAGAACATAATTGTTCACAAATTCAAGTTTTAATTTGAGAAATATCCATAGGTTAACCTCACACATGGAGATACTGTTATGAAGTCTATTCTGTGATGAGAGTGGAAATTTATTCCTTTGGATTGTGGAAAAAAATGTACAAGAGCAATTCTGTGGATTGAAATAGCCAAATTGTACTATCTTTCAAAGATGGGGGATGCAAATGATACTGTTGAAATTAAAACAAAAAAATAAGCATAGATTATGTACTTTTATAGTAGATAGTGGACATTGTTAAAATGAAGAAGGTTGTTTGGTCAGTATTGGACTTAGTTTCAAGTTTCAATACAAATATTTGGGTCCTTAATGATATCAATATCAATGCATTTATTCTGTCAAAATAATTTTCTGGCGAATGAGAAGGACCTAGATGAAAATCAAAATAAATGTTAATGGAACTTTTAAGAATGAACCAATCCTCATAATTTTAAAAAATTGCAATGGGTGAAAGCTGGTTTACATACAACAGAGATTCAAAGCATTATTTTATTTCTAATCCAGTGTTCAGTTTTCAACTTATTTAAAATATAAATAAAATTCCAAAACCAAGTAGTTTTTGTTTTCAAAACTGTTCAGAAAAAAACAAGATGTCTAAGAGGTAATTATACAAGTCCTTGATAAGAATACTAAGCACACTGTTTACTATTTGAGGGAGCTATTTATTCCAATACAATAGTATAACTGGTATAATATAATTTTTGAATAAGTATACATTTCTGCTTTTAAAAAAGCATTGATTTTGCATATGGCAAATGTTGAATTTGGTAGTATTGGATCTGTTGCACCTGTAAAATGTAAATTTCTAAAATGTCATCTAAAAATGAACAATAACTTTATTTTTTAAAGAAATTTTTGTTAGCTATTTAGGTTAGAATATCTGAGATTTTTCTGACACTTCTATGTTTGGAGCTTACAGGGGAAACAGAATTCATTCAATCAAAATGTCATTTTTAATATTGTATAACTTTTAGACAAGATTTCAAAGGATAATTTGAATGAAGAAGTAAATCAACATTTAAGTTGCATATAGCAATGGGAATGATCAGTAAATAACATTTCACTCTTTGTGTGGAGTGGCATTAAAAAAATAAAAGTTATGGCATTAGACATAAATTCAAAATTATAAAAAAGCATTGATTTAAATAAATTCTATTAAAATACCCCATTTCAAAATGTTAAATAAAATAAAATTATTCAGCCTGATTTTAAAAACATGAGTAATAAATACACATTTGTATCTTCTGTGAGTTTCCCTCATTTAACCTACCTGTAGATGAAAAGTCATCTAATGAGGGAAAAGAGACATTTACCTAGAACCCCTTTGGTAGACTTTATGACTTTCTCTGGCTTGAAAGCAGATGACTTCCCTGTATACAGCTTTTGAGGTTATCAAGAATCATTATTGCTGCCTCTTTGTGAAACCATGTCAGGAGGAGGCTACGTTTCTAGCAGCTTCTGAAGAAGCATCTTGAGTGGGAATAAACCCAGGGCAACCAGAGCATGCATAAAAAGCCAGAGATACGGAATTCACTCCTCACTAAAAAGTGCATTAAAGTGTATTAAAGTGTACATGCAGAAAATGATTTCAAAATGTCAAGGATTTCTGATATCAAGAGTTAAATACTTGGCCAAGAAAAAGAGTCCATGAGGACACGATGGTCAGGGCTCTGATGTGTATTCTATCTTCATACTGCAACAACATCAGAAACTCTGTCTCTGAATATCACTTCTCTCTGAAAATAAAAATGACTATGCTCTCTTCTTCCCCTTTTTTGTCTAACAGGAATCATAAAAAGTATCAGACAGAAACCATAAACACTTTGTTGCCTTTTAAGAAAAAATGTGACATTATACACATATAAACATAATTCACTCACTTGCATAGGATTGAATGTTTGCTTATTGATTTATAAATTTTTACCTAAAATTTTTTCAAAAATATATAAGATTTTAGTGCTGGAAAATTATGAATTTTTTTTTGGATCTGCCATTCATGGAGAAGACCAGTAATATCTTTCCTCTGAATTCATGTGTCTAAACATTGCTCTGTGGATGACTAATGAACATCTCACATTTAACACTTACAAAAAACCAAACTTCCCTTCTTTAACCCTGAACCTGCTTCTCCTTTAACCTTTCCATCTCCCTAAGTGTCAACTCAACCTTCCGGGCTGCAGGGCTCAAAACTTTCCAATCATCCTCTTTCCTCTCTCTCTCTCAAAAACCACATCCAAAATTAGCCAACTCATACTGTGGGATCTCCTTCAAAATGTAATATCCACACTCTGACCACTTCTCTAACCATGACATCATTACCCTGTACCAAGACTTCAACATTTTCCACCTGGAATATTTTAATAATCCAAAAACTAATCTCTTTGCTTCTGTCCTTGGCCGTTAGAGTGGATTTATAACACATTAGCAAGAGTGAGCTCAGATCATTTCACTCTTCTCAAAGCCTGCTAGAATAAAAACCAATGTCCTTATAGTAGAGAATGAGGAGGGTTGATAGGAAGTCTGTAAGTGCCAGCAGAGCAGAATAGCGTATTTTCTGATTGGGTTGGGCTTTTCACCTGTATGATGCAAAAGTAATTGTTAAATACTTTAATTTCTTGCTTCTAAAGTTCTACATAATATACCCTCTCACCCCGACCATGGCTTTTCTTAGAGATTTCTTAAGAATATTTCTTCTACTCTTTATTCTCTTGCCAAATTGTCATCCTTGCTGTGCCAAGAGTTTGCCAAGCTTTCCTCCAGCTCAGAACCTTTGCACTTTTGTTCCTTCTGCCTCTTTCTATCCCCCATATCCACATAGTTTATTCCCTCATTTCATTCATCTTTGCTAAAATGTCACCTTCTTAGAGAGAACTCTCTAAATTTTCCTATTTAAAATTACATGGCCCTATAGTTCTTCATACTTCCCCTTTCTGCTCTATTTCTTCCCCATAGCTTTTGTCACCTTCTAATACGCCATATAGCTTATTTATTTTGTTTATTTTACACTTTTTCCTAATAGAATATGAACACACAAGCAGGGATTTTGTCTGTCTTGTTTACTGTTGCATTAATGGTGCCTTAATAGTGTCTGGAATTTAGTAGCAAATCCAAAAAGATTGCATGAAGAGCTTCATTTGTTTCAGCATGTTATGTTATGTTATGTAGTAGCCAGTAGTATGCATTTAAGGAGAGGTGGTTTTTTTTTTTTTTAAATTTATTTGACAGAGAGAGACACACAGAGAGAGGGAACACAAGCAGGGGGAGTGGGAGAGGGAGAAGCAGGCTTCCTGCAGAGCAGGAAGCCCAATGAGGGGCTCGATTCCAGGACCCTGGGATCATGACCTGAACTGAAGACAGACGCTTAATGACTGAGCCACCCAGGCACCCCTTTCTTTTCTTAATAAGAAACATTTTTTTGTTATTCACTCTCAAAGGGGGAGTTTTCCCCTCCCTGATGATGATGGAAGCATGAACCAATAATTATATCCCACTCTCCCTCAAATCTGGTCTCTACCCCAGGGCCCAAGTTTTATATTAGTGTTTGAACTTGGTCTTTGGAAGTTAGTCTAAAATCATTGGACCCTTTATCTATAATATGCATGGCTTACCCTTACTTTTGGAGAAACTACAAGATAGTTCAGATGAAAATCATTTTGAGCTCAAAACCATAGTAAATTGTTTTTTGTTGATTATCCTAGTTAGTTCCAATTTAAAATTTGCAGGAAGTTGAAAGACTATAACTCTTCCAATATTGGAAACCAGAGTAAGGGAAAATGCCAAGATAGTTACCTTAGCTGGAAAGGAGAAAGAAGAGAAGAGGAGAGGAAAAAGAAATTATGATTACTTCTTCTCTGAAACAATTACAACATAAATGAAGTTTTGTGGTGTTTCTAAAATCTTCCCATGATCTTAGAAATATATATTACAACCATTTAGTCTGGGAACACTTTAACAGAAGTCATATCAGTTCCATTTTATATTTGATATCTTTGTATATTTTTTTTACTTTGGAGGTTTATAGTTCTGTTACCAACATGACAGGAACTGCTCATGTTCATATATTCCAACTGGTTCTCTCCCTTCTCCTCTGCATTTTAATAGCAGCTATTATTTTCTGAACCTTAGAATCACATTTATTTTCCTTGACTATCCCCAAACTTTTTTCCCCTACAATTTGGACTGACTGCTTCATAATTTTAGTAACCAAATATCTTAGATATTTGTTCTTGTGATGGGTTGCTGATTTTTATCCTTTGCAGTTTATCTTCACATTCTTACCAAACCTATGTTATTCCCTTCCCTCCACAACCCTGTGTGCCTTTCTCTACATTATAATAATTCAAGCTTCCAGTTTTACCATCTCCTACCAGGTCTTCTATTAAGAAGATACTAAAAATAAGTGTGGTGTTGAGGGTGAAATTGAAGAAGGAACTATAACCTGAAGAATAAGAATAGATGTTTGAAAATGTTTTCTGAAGACAATCAGTCTTTTAGTGGCTTTATAATGGGTACTGTGTAGCATATCGGTAATCAATGTAGATTATGTTTCTTGTCAGTTACATAAATATATGGCAGTCAGGGTTAATGGGTAATTTGGAAAAACTTCTATAGAGAAGAGACTAAATGGCCCATGTTCAGGAAAAAGGCAGAATTTTCTTGTGTTTCTTACTTTTTGATCTTTAGCCATCTGGACAGTAGAAGGCATTTGCCTCTGTGACATCCTTTTTTGCCAATCTTCAAGAATGTGTTTAGCATCACTTCAGAAATAAAGAGTTCAAGTTCAAGCACACACAGTGCATGGAAGATACTGTAGTTCCTGTCATCTTCTACCAAATTTTGTTGTTTTTTTTAATGCATTATTTTTATGATTGAATCATAAGAATATATTCCTTGGTAAATTTTATTAATTCTATCCACTTTTAAATGGATTTAGGAATTTTACAAGTCCTCTATTATATTCTTAAAACCATACTATTAATGTTCCACTTCATGTCGAGGTTATTTCACGTCCCTCTTGATCTCTGAGGATGAATGGAGTTCTGTTAAATAAAATGTCACTAAATGAAATTTTGGATTCAGAAATGTGAATGTGCATATATCCCTTTCAATCTTTTTTTATCAAAATCTAAATTTCTGTAAATTTAGAAAATATATCATATTAAATAGCTTTGAATAAATTTGTCATTAAAATATGGAGACATGACATTGGTGTTAGTGTTTGGGAGTATATAATGCTTTCAAATGGATTTTTTTTAAAAGATTTTATTTATTTATTTGACAGAGAGAGACACAGTGAGAGAGGGAACACAAGCAGGGGGACTGAGAGAGGGAGCAGCAGGCTTCCCGCTGAGTGGGGAGCCCAATGCGGGGCTTGATCCCAGGACTTGGGATCATGACCTGAGCCGAAGGCAGAAGCTTAACGACTGAGCCACCCAGGTGCCCCTTTCAAATGAATTTTAAACATGTGTGGGCATATTGCAATGTTATTTTGATTTATTATTGATTTGATCCAATGTATTTGATAAAACTGGTCTAACTTCAAATCACTATAAAGTCACTTCTTGACTTCTAGAATGACGAGATGGAGATACAAGCTAGTGTCAATGATAAAGTCTACCCCTTGAAGCAGTGGAGTGGATTGAATGATGATTTCAGTTTATTTCATTTCAACATTAACAAATATTTATTGAGCACTTGTCCTGCCACAGATACTGTTCTAAGTTCCAGGGATATGCAGTAAAACAAAGCCCCCGCTCTTCTGAAAGTCATATTCTAGCGGAGAAGACATACAAACAGCAGATAAGCAAAGTTACATACTGCCATGTGGTGTTTTCAATATGATAAAAACTTGCCTAGCTTACTTTGTTTGACTGCTGGCACTCTGTTTCCTCATCTGTGAAATGGGGCAATAATTGTATCAACAGTGTGAGCTAATTTTTGATACCTGGCCCTTTCCTTTTCATGGAAAAATGCAATATCATATTCTCGTATCCATGCTGTTTTGGGGATGACTATTAGAGTTTTTTAGTTCCTTCCTTTCTGCTGGGGCTGGGGGTAGGGCTGTTGACACTCACGGGTAATGCAGCTCACCATCTGCCTTTCAGGGTGGTCCAGAGGTGTCAGCTCCTGTAAAATTTTTTCCCTTTTAAGGTAGATTCCTTACTGCTCTAACTCATTATAACTGAAAAGCAAACATTGATTTTCATCAGAAAATAAGACAAAGAGGAACCAAAGATCAGCAAATTCTGATACGATTTATCTTTCCATTTCATCTGGTATTTTCCCTTATCCCCACAGAACCACAAACCCATTGTTTTCCTGGATAGGTTTGGGTATATTCTATGTACCACAGTTAAAGGAAGCTCTGACCATTGTAGTTCCAAAGGTACTAATTTAGGTAGTATTAAAAGGATTACTTCCTGCTGGTATGTGAAACTTAATGAGAAGTTTTGCTTTTTAAAAAGCAAAGTCATAGTATAAAATACTTAGAGAAACTCACCATGGGAAAGGTTCAAAATATGGGTAGAGTAGAGGACACCATGCATATTGATTATAATTCATCTAGGAGGAGCCATGAGTAAATAAAAGTTTCTCTTATGAAACATAGCAAAAAAACAGCAAATGACTTCCATCTTAAGGCAATGCAGAGCTTCTCTATTTCTGTTCATATAGAAAATCACTAAAGGAAAGTGTATATGTTAGGGCAGGCTAGATGGCATGTTAATCCATACACAGAAAAACTGAGTTATTTCACATGCTGACTTTTATAAAAAAATATTTAAGAACATCAACAATTGACTCATTACATTTATGAAGAAAAGACATAATTTATTATGGTCATAATCAAACATCTTGATTCTAGAAGCAGGAAGATATAGACACCCTTCAGATGGCCTACTTTTGTGAACTTATTTGTTTATGAAGTCTCTATAAATTTATTTCCCTCATTGATTATATACTGAAAATTTTAGTTGGTCTTAGGAAAAAATAGTGATTTTTACACACTTATTTACTAAAGGATAGTTGAAAGCATTCTTCTAGAGCAAAGAATTTTAAAACTTATTTTGCCACAATTGCCCTTTTGTCATTTAATGGGCATTACAAACATGTTTTAACTTTTCTCAAGAGAAGTAAAAGAAACTGTATACTTCAAGACAAACAAAAACCTAAAAATATTTTAACTTGCAATAATTATGAGAATATTTACTAATTACAAATATATTTGATTAATGGAGACTGACAGATTTTTATTAACACTTCAGTAAAAAAAAAAGCAAAAGAAGTTTTATTATTATCCCTCAGGTATAGCCCCCTCACCTCAACCAAAAACTACCTCTGTTCTTACATTCCTTGAGAATAATAGATGCCACTACTGGAAGATCTTTTAGAGATTAGATAATCCAAATTGCTTATTTTATTAGTATATAAATGGAGACCTATAAATAGTCTGTCCTGCTAGAAGTCATACAACAAATTAAGGGTAGAACCAAGGCTCAACCAGTCCAGTGATAATGTTGCTTTTAATAACTTTCCCCTGTTCTCCTTACCCTTTTTCTATTTAACTCTGTTCTGCCTGCATATGAACCTGTTTCATTTTCTCCATTGCTTGGGATTCTCCACCAGTATTGCATTAGGTGAAATCTACTCATTCAAAGAGGGCAGTACTCAGGGATTTTCAAATTAGAGACAGACTGTATATATCCACTATTCCCAGCCTTTCAGGATCTTAGCAATCAATAGCTTCAGGATAAGCCCAGTTCTACAGGAAGATGAAACTTTATCAGGCTTATCTCTAAATGAAATAGTCATTTAATAAAGCCATCTATCATGTTTAGAAGCATGTGTTCCTTAATTTCAAGAAGAAAATGGGATGTGGAGCATCTCAGCACAGCTACTCCATCTAGCTCTTGACCATCTTCTCTACATTTGTCAGTGAGTTAAGGCAAGTAGGACAGAATGTTACTTCCATGATGGCTGCCAAGCCACTGTGAAGATACGTAGGAGAGCTGTAGTTACTGTCTGGGAGAACTTCCCATGACTCGATTCAGGTGTTTCCCCTACTGTATTTATTTTTGATGTGCTGTCCTCGTAGGACTTACTACAGGAATTTTGCGGACTGGAGTATTTAACGGATTGGATTTTCTGAAATCCTTAAAAAAATGGAGAGAAGTGAGGATCTTAATAAATTGGCTAATCTAAGCATAAACATATTTAAGTCAGTTCACTAAAAGGGAGCAAAAAGGCTCTACATCAGATTTTACTGGAGATTACTTCAGCATTGCTATTGTTGAGTTTGGAAAGCATGGCTTTGGAATTACTTGGCCACTATCATTTTATGTGACTTTTGACTGCTTTTTTATGGCTGTTAAAATAATGTGTGAAGACATTGTATTAGATGCACATTAGATGCACACTAAGAATATAAATGATACACAGAGTCATGCTCTTTTAAAATAAAACATTTTAAAAAGATGTACTTATGATACTATTGTATTCTAAGTTGAGAGTGATCTACTTTAGATATGATTTCTCTTTGGGAAAAAAATTATGATGAAAAACAACATAGCTCCATACATCATATCATATATCATTTCAAATATATTAAAAATTTCAAATTAAAAAAAGGGAACCACAGAGGTATAGGTAGAAAGCATGAAAGAAAGCTTTGATAATCTTGGAATAGAGGCCTTTATACTATAATTCAAATTCCAAAAAGTTAAAAAAAATGATACATTTGACTAAATGAAAACATGAAATTCAAATATTTTTGCATGGAAAAAATCATAAGCAAAGTCAAAAGGCAAATAAGAAACTGGGAAAATTTTCAACTTATGTCACAGACATAGAGTCAAGCTTTCTAATATAGTAAGAGATTTCTAGAAATTGATAATAAAAGGAAAAACCCAGTAGAAAAAATGGACAGTTGATATGAACAGATGGTTTTACAGAAAAGAAAATATAGTATCTTTAAAAATATGAAAAAATGCTATGCCATACTCAAAATGAGAGAAATAGAAATTCAAACTATGGAGTAGTCTGATAACATACTCTTTCTCAAGGAAGCTATGAAGAAATAAGCTCTCCTTATATTGCTTTTAGGAAGGATTGCAATTTGGCAATATCTGTCAAAATTACAAATGGGACTATACTTTGATCCAGTTACTCTTTTGGGAATTTATCCTTCAGACATACTTGCACACATGAGAAATGTTTCAGAAGATATTTTCAAGGATAAATATTTCCAAAGATATTTATAGAATAATTGTTTGCAGAGAAAAATATTTGGGAAGAAAAAACTTAAAAATATATGGTATATCCATGGTTATATGCAGATCTGATATAATCTGCTTAAATAAACAAGAACACTATACAAATCTAAAAAAAATGACAAAACACTTTATGTGCTGAAATAGATCTCTAAATATATTGTTGAGAAAAACAGCAAGGGACAGAATATTGTAAAGAATATGTTACGGTTAATGTAAAAAAGTGGGGTGAAAATAAAATATTCATATTTGTATATTGAGGAAATGCAGAAGAACCAAAGGGATTAATAACATTTGTTGTATGTTGGGGGAGTTGGAAATTGGGTGGATTAAGACAAGGGCAAGAAGGAAATTTTCATTTTTCAGCTTTCTACATTTTTTTTTATTGTTGAATTTTGTGAATGTATTATTTATTGAAAAATCAAATAAAAAAAGCTTAAGAATTTTTTATTGTCTTAAAGCATTTTGACATTACTGGTAGTTAAAAAGTTTGTAGTACACTATACGTACAGAATAACAGGAGCACCCATGTGCCAACCACTCAGCCTAAGATAAAGACCATTACCAATAGTTTAAATCCTCCTTTATGTCTCTACATGATGCCCTCTGATTTATGTTTAAAGGTAACTATCTCAAATTATGTTGACTATTTACTTTCTCTATAATTTACCACTTATGTGTATATCTCTGAAAAACATCATTTTGCAAATAGTTCATGTAATATTGGGTTATCTCTTATTTGAATGTCTGGCAGAATTTAGTAAAAATGATTTGGGACTAGTATTTTTCTCATGTAAATATTTAAACTCTTAACCCTATATCCTCAATGATTTTAGGACTATTGAAGTTTCCAGTTTATAGTTAAGTCAGTTTCAGTTACTGTATTTCTTTTTCTAGGAATTTGACCATTTTCAATGAAGTTTTCAAATTGATTTGCATAGATTTTATAATAATCTCTACTTTTTAATGCAGTGTTTGTATTCATCTCCCCTTTCTACTCCTCAGATTATTCATATATGTCTTTATTAATACTGTAATAAACCTTCTTTATATAGCTTTGTGAGTTTATGTAGCTCAGTTGAAACTCTATTGTACCTTTGCTTCCTGTTTCATTAATTTCACTATATTCTTTTTTTTATTTGCCTTGTCCTTTGTGTTAAATTTTGTGAATCTTGTCTATTTAATATAAATTTTTAATTTGGGTTTTAAACTATTAATCTTTCCTATTTTCTAATAAAAATTGTTAAAGCTATGGATTTTTCCTATAGGAAATGATTTTTTTCCTCTTTTTTTATTTTTCAAAATATTTTACATGTTTGCCTTTGACATTTAATCCTTGACTTCAGTGGAATTGATGATTCCATGTAGTGAATGATGGAGATCAAATACTGTTCTCCCCCATCAGGTGTCTAACAGTCTTAGGTAGTCCTGCCTTCATTCATTGTTCTGTGTTTCAAATGCTCCAGCCTTGTTAAGGGCCCCCTTATTTATCTCCTGTACTTTCAGTAACTATTCAAACCAAAACCTTTGGTGAAATAGATCCCAGGTCAATGGTTATCATCAATCTTTGAAAGATATTTTTATTTTTAAGTAATCTCTGTCATCAGTCTTGGCTATCCTTCCTTGGATTCTCACACCTGTCTTATATTTATTATCTGAGGATTTCCCTTATTTTAGTGCCAATTTAACATTATTTAAATAGTTTTGTTCTTTTTTTAATATGGCATTTCTATTTGTTCTCTAGAGGGAGGAATTGCCAGAGTATTTACAAATCAATAGTACAAAGAGTTTTTTAAATTGATTGCCATTTTAAGAACTTTGAACTCTAAAAGAATAAGATCATTGGAATAAAAGCCTAATCTAGGTTTCAAAGAAATGTAAATTGTAGGAACTTTGCCCCTGGTGTTTATTCCCTTTGTGATATGTTTTTTTATCATTGACACTTTTGACATGTGCTTCAATGCAATGTGTTCCAATATTACAAATTAAAGAAAGAAAAGAAAATATTATGGGCATAGGAAGCTAAGTACCTACTAATCTAATAATAAATGTTCTAGACATTATTGATGTACATTAAGTAAGGTATTCCATATTGGTTGGAAGTGACAGTAAGTTTTCTTATAACAACAATTGTTTTGTCATTTATTTTTCTCTTGCTGATAATTTATGTATTAGCCTAGGCAAAAAGCTCTCAGATTTTACCTGCTGCCTATGCACTCTTCCATAATGTTAGGCAGGATTTTCTGAGGTCATGGGTACACAGAAAGTGTTCAACAAGCAGTCATTTCCCTTGGATTCCTTCTCTTTAAATAATCATATAGCAAAGACGAAATTCTTGCAGGATTATTAGAGGAAATGTTATGGTAACCAAGATGTCAAGTGGGATTCTTTCTATCTCTAAATTTTTTAGTGTTCAGAAACCTCCAAATAGTCTTTAAAACAGTTTTTAACAAAATCATTTTATACCTTTCAGAATGGGTGATCCAGAATCAAGGGCAGTTTCTTATAAAATTAATCATTTGTGAACCAACATGAAACCTGAAATTCCTGAAGTTACTCAGAATCTAAGGTGACTTATTCCTAAATAGCTCTCTACAATTATTTGGAGAAAAAGTTCAAAACAACTATTAATAATATATATAGATTAGAACAACACATACATATTTAGAAATTGGGAACAAAGAAAAATAACCATGTAAGCCATGATACTCTAGAGCAGTGGTTAGCATTGTGGTCTCTCAGGTCAGTCTCTTTGAGTTTAAGTCCTTTGTATTAGTTTCCTAAGGCTGCCTTAACAAAATACCATAGATTGGGTAGCTTAAACAACACATTTATTTTTTTTGCCATTCTGGAGGCAGAAGTCCAAGATCAAGATGTTGGTGTGTTTTGTTTCTTTATGAGGCCTCTTTCCTTGACTTTCAGATGGCTGCTTTCTTGCTGTGTCCTCACATGGTCTTTCCTTTGTGCACACATGCCCCTGGTGTTTCTCCATGTCCAAACTTCCTCCTCTTATAAGACAAGAGTCAGATTGGATTAGAACTCACCTTAAGAGCCTCTTTTTCACTTAATTACTACTTGAAAGGCACTATCTCCAAATGCAGTCACATTCTTTGGTCCTGGGGATTAGGGTTTCAATATAAAAAATTGGGAGTAGGGGGACATAATTCACACTATAACATCCTTGCTTACCATTCATCAGCTATGAAATGTTAGGATAATTTTTAAAATCTTCTTTGTAATTATTAGGATGTTGTGACTATTAAAAATAAGAAACATGCAAAACACTTAGGATAGTGCCTGGTATACACATAGCAAATGTTAACTATAGTGTTAATTATTGTACAATGGAAACTTTCCATTTTTATATTTAGGTTAAACATTATAAAATATGAAGTGTTCTGAAGATGTCAATTAAATGTAGTGGGTTTCTAGTGTTGGTGTATTCCGTTTCCTGATTGATCTTCTGTTTAGTTGTTTTATCCATTATTGAAAATGTAATATTGAAGACTCCAATGATTATTGTTGCATTGTCTATTCTATTACTTCCTTCAATTCTGTCAGTTTTTACTTCATGTATTTTGACACTCTACTCTTAGGTACTTAAAGGTTTATAATTGGCATGTCCTCTTGAAAGATTGACCCTGTTATCATTGTAAACTGATCTTAGTATGAGGGAGAACATCTGTAATAGGAAATCATAAACTCAGTGCCTCTTTTGCTCCAAATGCTTTTTTATCTTTTATATTTCTATATGTAGTAGCCCTTTTCCAGTCCTCCAGACCCCCTTTGAAGAAAGAGGAAGCTACTACAGTGCTTTTGACCAATGTTTCCTGCCTTATAGACCAACCATCCTTATGTGCTCTTACCACTAGAAACTCATGCCCTATCAATGGAGAATGCAACTTACCAAGGGTGAATGGGGAGTTGGGAAATAGCAACAGTGTCATGAAACTGAACTAGAAGCCAGAGAACACCAAGGCTTTTCTGTTTGAGATGAATATTATTAAGCAACATTGAAAATTCTGACAAAGTCTCAAAATACAAATGAATGTTAAATAATATTGGTTAACCTGTTCGCTATCAATATATTTTTTTTAAGTTTTTATTTAGATTCCAGTTAGTTAACACACAGTGCAATATTAGTTTTGGTTGTACAATATAGTGATTCAAAACTTCCATACATCACCTGGTGCTCATCACAAGTGCCCTCCTTAATACCCATCACCTATTTAACCCATCCCCTAACTCATTTCCCTTCTGGTAACCATCAGTTTGTTCTTTACAGTTAGGAGTCTGTTTTTTGGTCTGTCTCTCTCTCTCTTTCTTTTTCCCCTTTGCTCATTTTATTTCTTAAATTCCGTATGTGAGTGGAATCATATGGTATTTCTCTTTCTCTGATTTATTTCACTTAGCATAATACTGTCTAGCTCCATCCATGTTGTTGTAAATGGCAAGATTTCATTCTTTCTTAAGGCTGAGTAATATTCCTTAGTATATATATACCAACTCTTTTTTATCCATTCATCAATTGATGGACACTGGGCAGTTTCTGTAATTTGGCTATTGTGGATAATGCTGCTATAAACATCAGAGTGCATGTATCCCTTTGAATCAGTATTTCTTTTTCCCCCTTTGGGTAAATACCTAGTAGTGTGATTGCTGGATCATAGTTCTATTTTTAACTTTTTGATGAACCTCCATACTGTTTTCCAGAGTGGCAGCACCACTTTGCATTCCCACCAAAGTGCAAAAGGGTTCCCCTTTCTCCACATTCTTGCCAACACCTGTTGTTTCTTGTGTTGTTGATTTTAGCCATTCTGACAGGTGTGAGGTGATATCTCATTGAAGTTTTGATTTGCATTTCCCTGATGACAAGTGGTATTGAGCATGTTTTCATGTGTGTGTTGGCCATCTGTATGCCTTCTTTGGAAAAAAAAAAATGTCTATTCATGTTTTCTGCCCATTTTTAATTTGATTATTTGTTTTTTGGGTGTTAAGTTTTATAAGTTCTTTATATATTTTGGATGCTAATACTTTATCGGATATGTCATTTGCAAATATCTTCTCCCATTCTGTAGGTTGCTTTTTAGTTTTGTTGATTGCTTCCTTCACTGTGCAGAAGCTTTTTGTTTTGATGTAGTCCCAATAGTTTATTTTTGTTTTCAATATTATCAGCAGTACAGAAAATGAAATTAGACTAAAGAGACAGAATTATATTACTTTACCTTAACTATTATTTAATACATAGCTTAATCTACTTTTTAAATGTCTTTAATAAACATGGAAGAAAAGAACATATTATGTGCCAAGTAGATTTTAAGTGGAAAGAAGGTATTTTTAACTCATGCTTCACTTTGATGAAAGTAAAGATTTTTGTGAAGATGAGTTCAGAGTAGTAAGTGGAAGGAGCAGGATTCTAAAACATGGTTATCTAGTGCTGAAGTTATTTCTACTACAATTTTCTGCTACTTAAAGATATCTTGAAATTACCAGAAATTAATCAGGATACTCTGCTTTTTAAAGAGTTCTAATTAATAGAAATTTTGTAACATAACATATGTTATAATGTACAGTTTATCAGGCATGTCATATATAACATGTATTGTATAATACAAACAACTAGATGAATTGTTTAATTGCTACTGAAATTGATTTTTGTCATTTTATAGTAATAAAAGAACCCCATCTCTGTTATGTTTATTTAATGCAATGTGGTTTTCACTATTGGCATATTAGCAAAATTCCAATAAAAGGAAGATCTAAGATATACAGAACATCTTATAAAACAAATTTATCTATGTATATTGAAGTACTTTCCATGCAATGTAGTGACTAATGATGTGAAATTTCGGGAGGGCAAATGTCACTATTTCTATGTTAAAGACAAAAACTAAAGGAAAAATATAAGTTGAAAATAAGAATGAACATTCTCCAGGGGCACCTGGGTGGCTCAGTCGTTAAGCGTCTGCCTTCAGCCCAGGTCATGATCCCAGAGTCCTGAGATCGAGCCCCGCATTGGGCTCCCTGCCCCACAGGAAGGCTGCTTCTCCCTCTCCCACTGCCCCTGCTTGTGTTCCCTCTCTCGCTGTCTCTCTCTCTGTCAAAAAAATAAATAAAATCTTAAAAAAAAAAAAAGAATGAACATTCTCCAAAAGATTCATATTGGAAACATATTATCTAAAGCTACTTGGAAATGATCATCAGAAGTGGCTTCTAATGTTCCTGACAACTGAGAAAAAATGAGGCATGTATTACATGTGTTAGAGTTTTTTAAAGACTTATTTTTAGTCAAAAGCATTTTATAAGAGAAGAAAAATGTGAGAAACCTACTTTCTGATGACTTATTCTTCATGAACAAGTACGCTTGCTTAAGATACATTATGATCTCCATTGAGTAGAAAATGGGGACACTGGAAGGGTCTCTTGCTCTCTTCCTTCACAGGACAGGTTTGTTGAATGAACACGAGAAGCACTTAAATGCTTACTCTTATGTTTTTTAATTTTGGAAAATCTGTTATATTGGCTCTATTAGTCTGATCCTACCACATTACTCCTTAAAATGACATAGAAAAAAGAAAAGATGTTGAACAGATTTCTGGGAATATTAACAATCAAAGCAGATCTTTACTTTGTTAATTATATTAACCATATGGCATCTACCAGTCTTCCAAGAGCAAACAAGAACAGGAGTTTTGAAAAGAAAAAGCAGCAAAAATAGATGAGATGAGTAAAATAATTTGGGTTGATTTTTAATTTTTTTCCTGAATGGTCTCTCTCCAGACTGAGAAAGTGAGAAATTACATAGACTGAATCCTCTGATTCTGGGTATAGCTAGATAAGTGGTATTAGGAGCAGATCATCTGGAAAAGTACCTAGAGAGATGTTCTGCATGGGACACCAAAACATTACTGACAGAAATTGGAAACATTGAAATTGTCCCTGCTCCCAGTTTCAAGTGGTGGAGATAAGGAACATTTCTTGTTACACAATATGTCAGTTGGGCTTTATTTATTTTATTTATTCTGGAATTTGCATGACAGCAGAAATTTGGCAATCAGGCATAGCCAGTTGAAATTCTGAAAATAAATAATTCATGATGCCGTACTGTTTATGGGAAATTAATCTGAATCTTAAACCCTTTGCTATGGCTCCCAAGTGATTTCTGAATAGAAAAAAATGTATAAAAATGCTGAAAAGAAAATGGAAACTATAAAAGTTATTTGTTAATTTTTTTCAACTATAAATCCTGGGGCGCCTGAGGGGCTCAGTCGTTAAATGTCTGCCTTCGGCTCAAGTCATGATGCCAGGGTCCTGGGATGGAGCCCCGCATCGGGCTCTCTGCTCCGCGGGAAGCCTGCTTCTCCGTCTCCCACTCCCCCTGCTTGTGTTCCCTCTCTCGGTGTGTGTCTCTCTGTCAAATAAATAAATAAAATCTTAAAAAAAAAAGAATATAAATCCTGCTTTGCCCAATTAAAGTGAACCACTAAGTAAATCTATTTGATATACAATATTTATAAATAGAAAAGCAGAACATCAACTTATAGCAATACTTAACAGCAACAGAATAACTAGAATGGTCATAATATTTTTAAAATCCTTTTAAATGCATAGCTGAACATGTAAGAAAACAAGGGAAATATTCAAGATAAGAAAGTAAAAGTACTGAAGCTCTAGAATCATACTAAGTGGCGGGTTTGTGGAATGGGAGAGAGGGTAAGAAGTGGGTGGAGGAGGTTTCTATTTTATTTGCTCAGGTTTTAAAAGTTGAATGAGTGTTGGGTCCAAGAAAGAGATGGTAAATCAGAAATAAGATCCTACACTCAACTAGGCCCCCTAGAGGGATATACCCTCATTAAAAGAATAGAATAGCTACTTTACTAGGGAAAGTTACCCTCGTAAAGAAACTTGTAAGTATTACTCTGGGCACAGGTGGAAAGTAAGTGTCTCTGCTGAAAATTTATAACTGTGTGGAATTAAGGTTCCAATTTAAACTACATGGGTAGTCTAGAAAACCATAATCAGAAATAACATTTAAAAAGAAATCTTAGATATGGTACCTCTGGAATGCCTGGCAGAAGCAAAAACACAACCACTCTGGATGGGACATGCCAAACCTATGTTTCCCAGGACATCCACATACAAAAGAATCTTGAAAACAAGTTAATAATACAAAATTTAAAATCCACAAGGAAAAATATACCGTGAGCAAGAATCATCAGATATAACAAACAGTAGCAAGGATATCACTTCTCTTAAAATTTCAGATATTAGAACTATCAGATAAAAAGTATAAGTATATGCATGCCTATGTTATTGATTTATTATTTAATATTCTTAGTAGATTCACACACATTTTTTTAATTTAATGGATTAAGAATTTAAATGTGAAAATAAAACTTTAAAATTTTAGAAGAAAAATACAAATGAATATCTTGATGCTAAGGTCAGGAAGGATTTCTTAGCCCCCTCCCCCAAAATTTTAAAGAAAGACATATATCTGATTATATGAAAATTAAAATTCTCTGTATAGCAAAAGATAAACTTATTCAATCATAAACCATAAATGAATTATTTATGATGAGCTAGAGACTAGCAAAATCTATTTGCAATGAATATATCCAACAAAGGATTCAAATCTAGAATATATAAACTCCTGAAAATCAATAAGAAAAGGCAGATAATGCCATTGAAAAACAAGCAAAGGATTTAAGAGAAAAGGAAGACACCTGGGAACCTAGAAACCTGGGAAAACTTTTTCCTCCCTTACAGTTTCTAGAGAAACTTTTGAACATGCACACAAGATTAGATACAAAAATTGTCCTTCAAGTGTTACTTGTAACAACCAACAAATTGAAAACAATGTAAATGTCCATCAAGAGAAGAATAAATAGTTACATTGTGACATATTCTACCCTGGAATGCCATACAACAATTAAAATAGCTGTAGCTACATGTATAAAAGGAATTTTGAGATCGATACCTATATTCTGATGCCACTTATATGAAATTTAATAATGAGAAAAACAACAGTCTATTCATATGAAGCAAAAGTATAAAAATATCATACCTGAGGGTGAAAACCACCAAGTTCAAAATAATGATTACCTCTAAGAAGAAAAGAAGGGAGTATGATCAAGTAGGGATTCACAGGGGCTTCAAATACATCTGTAATATATTTCTTTTAAAAGAACTATGTTTCGGGGTGCCTGGGTGGCTCAGTCGGTTAAGCGTCTGCCTTCGACTCAGGTCATGATCCCAGGGTCCTGGGATCGAGCCCCGCATCAGGCTCCCTGCTCAGCGGGAAGCCTGCTTCTCCCTCTCCCACTCCCCCTGCTTGTGTTCCCTCTCTCGCTGTCTCTCTTTGTCAAATAAATAAATAAAATCTTTAAAAAAATAAATAAATAAATAAAAAATAAAAGAACTATGTTTCTTGGGGCACCCCGGGTGGCTCAGTTGTTAAGCGTCTGCCTTCAGCTCAGGTCATGATCCCAGGGTCCTAGGATCGAGCCCCACATCAGGCTCCCTGCTCAGCGGGAAACCTGCTTCTCCCTCTCCCACTCCCCTGCTTGTGTTCCTGCTCTCACTATCTCTCTCTGTCAAATAAATAAATCATTTAAAAAAAATAAAATAAAAGAACTATGTTTCTTTTAAAAGAATTATAAAATTTCTTCTAAGTTTTGATTAAGTTGGATGAGTGCCTAACTTCCATTTTCTTATTCTTTACATTACCTCTATGTTTGAAATATTATTTCAGTATGAAAAAGAAAAAAGGGTTTTTTTTTTTAATCCAACTCACTAAATAAATATTGGTTTTATAATCAACTGATGTGTCTCAGTGTTTTCCAGGCCCTGTGTAATTTGATTTCATTGGGCCCAGGTCTACCTTTGGGATGAACATCATACTTCTTGGAAGCTACCTACAGAATAATGTCCAGCTATTTCAGTGTTCCACTAGACAAGGTCAGGGAGGTTGATCTTTATCAAATGAATAATCTGCAAGGCTGTTAAGGACTGAAATGTATTCCTCCAGATTTCTTATGTTGAAACCTTAGCCCCTGATATAACTATTTGGAGATAGGGCCTTTAAAGTAGTAATTAAGGTTAATAAATGAGTTTGTAAGTATGGACCTTGTTAGGACTGGTATCCTTATAAGAAGAGGAAAGAGCACCAAAGAAGAGGCCATGTGAGGACACTATAAGAAGGAGGCTGTTTGCAAGCCAAGGGGAGAGGCCTGGGGAAAAACCGAACCTACTAGCACTTTGTTAAAACATGGGAATATATGAGATTGTAAACCCAGAAATTGATTGAAGACCAGAGGTAGAAAAGTTAGTTAATCTAAGAAACTTAAAAGGCCAAAAGAACAGCAAGTGGCCACTCCAGCAAAGTTGTTAGCAGTATTGGATTGGCTAAAATAGAGATCGACAGAGACATCCAAATGGGCCATGGCCTTATTCAAACATCAAGTGAACATGGCTGAAAACCCAAGTGTACAGGTAGAAATAGATTTTTGTTTCAGCTATTGTATGAATGGGGGCTTTCTTTGACTTTTGCACTGTATTTGTATTATTTCTAACATAATGCCCTATGAATTTTGGCATATTAGTAAATATTCGGTGGTTTAGTACTCAATGGCCTAATTTGAAGCCCATTCATATTTTTAGAAATCACAAGAGCAAAAGACAAACGAATAACAAAAGCAAACACCACACCCAGGTTTTAGGTAGGACTTGGGTCCAGTTAATGTCAAAGAAGTTAGTGTTTGAGTTTTAAAGTATTATTTGTATTTTTCATTTACTGCCTCTTCTTAGACATGAATAGTTTCTTGTCTTTATTCCTTTGGATGAGTGGCTTGTTCTGAGGTGAAAGGGAAGATAAGGTGTAAAAGTTTGTGCTATGGAGAGTTAAGTCAAAGGAATGACTAAATAAAAAGAAATAAAAGAAGCTAGCAATAGCTAAAAGAACACTGGATTATTATAGAAACAGACAATGTATAGAATACCCTTAATAATATTACTGTTTTTTGAACTCTCATCCTGTGCCTGGTTCTATGTTCTGCCTTTTATATACTATATTCTATTTAATTCTTAAAACCACTCTATAGGGTAGATACTAAGATTAGACAAAATTCTCAGATGAGGAATCTGATTTTGTGACATCAATTAATGTGCCCAAGGACACTTACCTAGTAAGTGTCAGGATCTGAATCCAGTTCTGTCTGATACATAACCCTAGGTCTTTAATTACCACAGAACTGCTTCACAAAAGGCAGACATTACTTTTAAGGAATTACAGTGTGAACCTTTATATTCTGAATCTCTTGTACACTGTCAGCAGTCGGGGGAGAATGGACCTGAAGCCTGACTCTGTTCTGCCCTGCATCATTGCAGGGCACTTTGTACTCTAACTTACATCTGCTGATGACTCAGAGTGGATGACATCTCCATAACACACCAGTTAGAGCAGAGCAGCAGGCTTCTCACCAGCTCATGCTGGTCCTCAAGGTAGTGTACGCCAATCAGACCTATCCTCAGGGAACTCCAGAATCAGATTTGGGAAGTCTGGAAGGAGGCCAGGCTTTCTATTCAATAGGAGTGGGCTGAGATTCAGATGTAAATAGGAGAGAAAGTCTGCTGGAGCAGTGGAAAATAACTGTGTCGCCCTGGATTGTCGATTTAGCATAAATGCTGCAATGATTCATCTCTGAGTTGATAAACATGTTTTCCAAAGTGAGAGGCAGACAGACAGGATGCAGTTCCCAGCTAGAAGGGCTTCATTACCGGAAGGTTTGTAGAGAGAAGCCACTCTGCCCACGCCTCCACCATGCTGGAAGTGGGTTGGTGCTAGGGGCACAGTTTTTCTTTTCAATGAAACACAGACAAGAGGAACTCTAGCAGGTTATTTTTCATAGAATAGTTTGAGGTGGGTCCTTAGACTTACTTTTCTTGTAGTTCATATAGTGACTTAGCTTCAGTGTCATAATTAGGGCCTGCACTGATGATGGGCATTCAGGAAATGTTCGTCAACTCACTGGCATGGTCACCAATGTACTCTCAGTTCTCAAAGGAAAAAAAAGGACCACAGATACTGAATTTGAAAGTATGGCTGGCATTGTTTACTCACGATCTACATGCGCAAAGAAATTAGGCACCTAGCCACCAGGTAGATATAGGGAAACTACCATACCTGAGTCGTTAACACACCAATTTTATTTTACAGGTTCTCATTTATATGTTAGTGCAACCCAAGTTCACCACCACTACCACCCCCAGGCTTTCAAGAATTGTTTTATAATTCATGCGGGAGAATGAGCCCTGTGCTCACAAGTAAATAAACTTACAAGGTCTCTTTGAAAGGGAAAGCTAGCAATATGCATTTGAAAGGAGGTCAATTACATTTGAAAATAATGAAAAGCAGAGTATTTTTCAGAATAAAGAAGAACAAAGAGTAGTATACACTGAAGAACTCTGCAGGGGGCCTAGTGGTGGTTTAGGGAAACAAAACAAATATTAAGAATATTTTGTTAATGTAGATTTTAACTTTTGAATTTGTGACGTGAAATTCTATTGGTTATGCATGAGCTAATTGCTTTTTCATTACCTAACAGCAACAGGCAGATTGAGGTAAAGTGTTAATTAAATAAATAAACAATTTAATTGTGAAATATCCAAATTTCACATATCGCATTCACATATCATTTAGGCATTTGGCTATAGGTAAGGCTTAGAAGAGAGGTCAAGATAAAAGGTGCTTTATATTCATGATATAAAAAAGCAGGAGAAGATGGGGCACCTGGGTGGCTCAGTCAGTTAAGTGTCTGCTTTCACCTCAGGTCATGATCCCAGGGTCCTGGGATCCAGCCCCACATTGGGTTCCCTGCTCAGCAGGGGAGCCTGCTTCTACCTCTCCCTCTGCAGCTCCCCCACTCATGCTCTCTCTTTCTCGAAATAAATAAAATCTTTAAAAAATTAGGAGGAGCGGGCGCCTGGGTGGCTCAGTTGGTTGGGCGACTGCCTTCGGCTCGGGTCATGATCCTGGAGTCCCGGGATCGAGTCCCGCATCGGGCTCCCTGCTCGGCGGGGAGTCTGCTTCTCCCTCTCCCACTCCCCCTGCTTGTGTTCCCCCTCTCGCTGTGTCTTTCTCTGTCAAATAAATAAATAAAATCTTAAAAAAAAAAATTAGGAGGAGATCTAAACACTTAAGGAATGATGATAAATTCAAATATGTACGTAGCCTAGATCTGAGCCTACAAAATTCTGACATTTAAAAGGTCTTGCAGCAGAGAAGGAGTGGATGAGTGCCACTAGAAGGGGCTGTCTGAGAAATAAGAGGAAAACTAGGAGAATGTCCTGTTAAGGAAGAAAAGAAAACGGGGTTTTCAAGAACTGGAAGTTGGTGGTCAGCTTGTAGAATCCTAGAAAAGTCAAATAAGTTTTCCTGTGATTTAGCCATTTGGTGGCATTAGTAAATTCCTTTACAAGAGCAATTTTTTTCAAGTGGTGGAGCCAGAAACCAGACTAAACTGAAGAGTGAGGTGAAGGTGAATAACTAAGAAACATTTGCAGAAAGCTTTTGTAAGAGAAAGTTTATAGTGAGATTCATCTGGAAATGTGGTTCACTATACACCGAAGACGTGTAGCCGAAGACATTAAGACAGAAAGGCTGCCAGATATAGTAAAAAATGGGTTACTGGGTTGGTGATCTAAGAGTTATACAAATAACTGCTTCAGGGGTTAGAGGGAGTGCTTGGCAAGTCACTGGAAGAATGGAAGAACGGGATGTTTTGGTCAGAGTTGGATATTTGAAATGGGTACTTTGAGAGTAATTTGAGTTTCTTGAGGTGGCAGAATTCAAGTTGTGATTGAGGGAGTTGGTGGCTTAGGTGAAGTGGAGGAGATATTAGGAAGTTGAGTGAACACAGTCAAGATTGTTGGGTGGTTCATTCAGGTGGCTATTGGATTCACTGGGATGGTTATAGCAGTTAAGGTGAAGATGGAGATTGTGCACAGAGGTTGAAGTCTTTTTTTTTTTAAGATTTTTATTTATTTATTTGACACACAGAGACAGAGAGAGAGGGAACACAAGCAGAGGGGAGTGGGAGAGGGAGAAGCAGACTCCCCGTCGAGCAGGGAGCCTGATGTGGGGCTCCATCCCAGGACCCTGGGATCATGACCTGAGCCGAAGGCAGATGCTTAACCATCTGAGCCACCCCGGCGCCCCAGGTGTTGAAGTCTTTAAGAAGGACCTGGAGTTTGGAGTTGGGGAGAGTGGTGAAGCTGGGTCATATAAATCACAAAGTTCTAGAACTTTGGATTTGGATGTTTCCTGATGAAAACCTGGAGGACACTAAACCCACTTCTTAGCCGAACACTTAAACAGTCGGGGCGTGAGAGGGAAACCCACAAAAACACCTTGCCTGAGAAGGATAAAGAGGAAATTTTGTTTTCTGGGAATACCTAGGTTTCAGTTAAAGTAATTTTAAATAACAAATAATTTAGGGGAATATCAGTGGTAAATGTGAAAGGTTTAGGAAAGAATGTTAGAATGAGATATTGGGTTAGGAGAAAATATGTTGACAGCATTGTGGAAATGAGAATTGAGGAAATGATTGGATGATCTGAGAGGTTTGGACTCTGGGCAATGACTCATATATACAAGGAAGAGAGAGATCATATGCTTGGTTCTGATCTTGATCTTATGAACTGATGGCCTCAGCTGCAGTCTAGAAGCAAGGCCTTACAATCGCTATATAGGATTAGGGTTCCTAGTGCTGGCTGTTGTCAGTACACTGGGGTATCAGTGCTGGCAACAGTGGACAAAAATGCTGGAATCAAGTGAGTCTTCACCGGGGGAAGGCTTGGGGTTATATGTTGGCAGCAGGTCTAAGTGGGTCCAGCTAAATTTCTGCATTGTGTGGTTATCCTCAAGGATTGGTCAGAATTTTCCACGGCCTTCGAATGGCTAGGGCCAAATACTCTTGAGACAGCCTGAGGGGTCCCACCTCATCTCGTTGTGGTGACTGTTTGCTGGCATCTCCAGCAGCGTGAGGGTCAATGAACATAGGCTTAGAAGTATGATAAAATATACCTTTAATTTTATATGCTGCAAAACATGATTTTTTATTATATACTGAATGGAGATTGGATAGATTTTGTTTAATACCTAGAACATAAGTTTTCTTTGAGTTTGAAATCTAGCTGCATTACTTATTTAGAGAATGACATGGAGAAAGTTACTCTCTTTTCTCAGGTTCACTCTCCCTATCTTAAAATGAGAAAAAAAGAATTAACTTGTAGGGATGATCTAAGAAATCTACACATTTCTGTGTGTGTACACATAAATATATATATACATACATATGGATGCATAACCTTGTACAGCTTGTCCCATAAATATGGGACAAATATAAGTCTTATTTTAATAGGATGCTATTTAGAGGTAATATTCAAATTATTTAACAATTAGTGAGGCAGAGGGAGAGAGGCTGCCTGACCAATGAGAATGCATATTGGCCATTTTGTGGGGTTGAAGCATATCATGATGAGTATTGGTTCTGACACTAAGTACATTGAAATAGCAAGTGCAGCAGACAGCAGTCCATTCTTTCTTGGCCACATGGTCTTGTGACTTTACCCAAAATGATATGGCTTCTCATTTTCACCCAATGAATTAGTAATAACATAAAATGCAAGAGGCAGTTTTCTCTATTGAAAATTAGAGTCATTATTTCAAATGTATGTCATAGTAGTATTTAAACAGTACTTTTTAAACTAGTCTTTATAAATGAAGATAGAGTACTTTACCTTCTACTAACAAGTTAGAATTACCTAAAACAAGAAATGATTAAAAGCAATTGCTTTTGATATCTTCTTTGGAGAGGTCAATATTTTGAAGAGGGGACAACATTTCTTTTCCTAAGATCTCTTTTAAAAATATGCTTATTTCAATTTATAAAAATTTAGCTTTTTTTGATGAGTTAGTATTTGAATAGTGGGTCTGTCAAACTACTGTGTTATTAAACTGAGAAGATAGTCCTTATTAAAAATTCAAATGTTATTGTGTTATGTTGTATTTATGTTATATTAAAATAAGGAATTTAGACAATTAAAAAAAAATCTAGGCCTTCCATTTGCCCTATCTTATCCAAGAAAAAGTACCTAGACAATTGAATTCAAAGGTCAGATTTAGACTTAGGTAAATCATTGGTTCTCCATAGCAGTTTGAGTATAAAAACAACACACATCTATATTATCCCTGGAAATATTAGAAGACTTTGAAAGAGTTTCTCTCCAGACTTTGATAAAAATTTGTTAAGATTTATCCAGAGCAGTATTTAATCAGAACATGATTTTCCTTTATATTGTTCAAATAATTTGTCAGGAATGCCAGAGAGAGATATGTTGGTTTATCCTTTTGTATATGAATCCATAGAGTTCATGATCCTTGACCTTGAAATATAGGAAATTTTAGTCTCCACCTCCCAAACTAAGAAAGTATTTATTTTTCTCTAGCATCTAGAATGCCACTCTAAATTTTGACTGAAACCATTTTTATTTGATATGATAATTCTAAAAAACTTTTTACATATGACATTATAATAAAAATGATTCTTTGCTGATATCCATCAGGTTACTTCAAATAATTTATTGCCATGATTTCAACGATTTAGTCCATGAGAAATTAAAGAGAGCAAGGCTCTGCCTCAGCTATTGTAAATCTATACTCAATAAATATTTATTAAGTAAAGAAATAGTTTTTAGTAATAGCTTTCATTATTTTTAAATCTTTTATTTAATTGTAAATACCCTTTAAAAAGTTATTTTGTACAAATTACAGGGAGATCACAATACTAAACATGTAAAACCAAACCAAGGTAGGTAACTTGCACATCAACTCTTGCTCTTACTTCTAGCAAATGATAAGACTACTGTAAGGTTGGACTCCTTTGGCCTTCTTTATGATTCTTACAAATTGTTACAAGATTGATTGCTCTGTAGGTTACCTAGATAAATAAAACCAATGGGCATGGAAAATCCAATTCACTGTTTCCTCTGTGACAAGCTTTTATTTGATTTCAACTTAACAAATATGTCTTGGGCACCTAATATTTGGTGGGCCCCATCTAGCTGCTAAGAATACGAATAAGAAATAATTTGTATCCTTTAGGGCCTTACAACCCAGTAAGTGAGATGGATGTACAAGCACAAGTGTGTGTCAAGCTTTAGTGTCATGCAGAAAAGTGGTAGAGTTATAATGTTATAATGTAAATTGGTAGACTGATGAGGAAATGATTTTTTCTGAATAAGATTAGATAGTTGGGAGTAAAAACATAATTACAGAAAGCTGCAGATATGAGGTCATGTTTGCGCTTGTTCTCGAAGCCTAAGAAAATCATTTTTTAGGTTGACTAGTGGAGGAAGACATTCTAGACCTAGGGAAAAGCATGGTCAAAGCCTGAACAGAGGGGCTATGTGTGATATATTTTAGCAATAATGACCCACCAGCAACGGCTATAGAGTGAGGTTTTGTGGGGACAGTGTGGAGGCAAGACTGGAAAGGCAAACTGTGGCCAGGTCATGGGGTAAGTGGGGCAGGGATTGGGTGGGATGGGGAGGTGAGAAGTAGTGGTGTTGCCCTTCATGCGATGGAAAGTGGAAAGCAAGCAGATGTTTCTATCCCAGAAGCTGGTTCTAAGCTTGATGACAATTCAGATCGATATATATCTAGCTAATACATTATTTGGAGTTTATGTAGGTAATGTATGTCAAAAAGTTGATTTTTCTTTCTCTTTTATTAATCAGTTTAGGGGCATTGGGAAACTGAATCTCAATCCAAAAGCAATTAGCAACATTTTATGAAATAAATATAAGCTAAATTATTTTGGGGTTGTATAACTTAATAATATTCCTTTAGGAAAAATAAAAACTTGAATATATATTTACTAATCTTCATCAGATGTTCTTATATGAAAAAATTTATTACTCATCATCTTGGATCTTAGATAAAATTATAATTCAATACTTATTTGTGAACTAAGTATAACTTTAGGTCTTGTTTTTGAAGTAGAGTAAGATTGTTTTCTTGAAACTCTAAGAGATAATAACTTCTTCAGGGAATTATCTTTGAATTGCTTTTCCTTATTAATTCATATTGACTTTTACCATTGTTCTGATGTCCCATTAAATTTGAGGTAGATATTATTATCTGATTAATAATAATCCAGGGTACTAAGCAACATTTCATCATAATCCATAAGCACCAAAGTTCCTCAAAGTTTTTCTCAGTATGTATATGTCAAATTACTTGAAGTTTTAAGGAATGATTTTGAGGCCATACTCTGTCTGTGCCATTCAACAAAGATTTATGTGCCCTAGGCAATGTTCTAGGTTCAGGGCAAAAAGGCACAGTCCCTGCTTTCATGAAGTTTACCTTTTAAAGTGAGAGCATTGTCTATAATTATGTAAACAAGTAAATGGGACAACTTCAGGTAGTGCTAAGTGCTGTAGAGAAAATAAAATAGGGGCAGCAATGGCAAAGAGAGTGACCTGGTGGAAGGAAGGGCCACTTCAATGAAGATGGTTAGGGAAGGGCTGTCTGAAGTGGTGACAACTGAGCTGATTCTAGAAGGGGTAAATATGTGACAGTAAGGGGAAAAGAGAGGAGTGGGGAGAGTGATCTAGGCATATGGAATAGCGTGTGCCAGGTCATGACCCAGAAAAAGATTCTGGTCTATTTAGAGATCAGAAAGAAGTCCAGTATTTCTGGAGAGGTTTTATGTGAGGGGTGGAGAATAGTAGGTGATCAAATCAGGGGTTGTCAGGATTTGGATTTTGGTCTGGTTGCAATCAGATGCCACAGAAAGGTTTTAAGACTATGCTAAAAAGATATAAGGAGAATGGACTATAAGGCATTAGCATAGAATTAGAGACCTCTTAGAGGCCATTAATGAGGTGTAAGTGAGATAATCATAGCTTACGTTAGCAAGTAGCAGTAGAGATGGTGAGAAATAGTATGTAGTATTTGGAATGTATTTTGGATGTATAATCAATAGAACCTTTACTGTTCAATGGAGAATGAGGTGAAAATCATCATAGATAAGGTCTAGGTTGGGACCCAAGAAGATGGTAGTGCCATCAATTAAGATAGAAAGAATTAAAAAAATCACTTTGGAAGTAATATGGAATCAATAGTTCTCTTTTGGTATGTTGAATTTATGATAGCTATTAGACATGTGAGCAGAAATAGGCAGATAGGTAGAAGTGAGCTCACAAGAGAAACCAAGGTGTGAAAATAAAAATTTGGAAATGGCGGGACATAGATTTTTTTAATGCTCTGGAGCTTAGATGAAATCTTCTGGAGAGGGAATGTAGATGGAGGAGAGGAGAGGATATTTCTCTTTCCAGTTAAGACAGGAGTTGCTGTGCAAGAATTGTTCTATTTATGGCTGGGATAAAAGAGTAGGTTTATACATTGGTACTTAGCTGAAAAAGAAATGATATGGAAGGAGGGTATCAGGTTCTTGACAAGTTTTGGTATGTTTAGTTGTTCCAAGCACTTGGGGAAGGCTCCATTTGTCTCCTCTCTGATTGGTTCCTTCAAATTGGCAATCTTATTCACCAAGTTCACGTGCCACATTCGAGTACATGGGACTTGGACCTTCTGAGGGACAAAACACTCAGGTTCTGATGTGTGCCTCCAGTCATCCCTTCTCAGGTATGGCCATGCCAAGTCCATGATTCCTGGGGCTTTGCAATTTCACTCTCTGGAATTTCAGGGCTCTTTTTTCCTGTTACACATATATTCTCTTGCATAAATTTTTCCTTAAAATAATCATTGAGTTTATACTTTGAAGCTTTTTGAATATTGATTCCAACCTCCGAATCAAATCTCAATGCAGAGCACCTCATTGCTTCATCATGCTCCTTTATCAAGCAGCAGTGCTAACTTTCTGAGATGTAAGGAAGGATAATATCTACCACAGACACAACCAGATTCCAGGCTACTCTTTTATCTTTTGTTGTGGTGGTAATGACAGTTTCCTTTTTTCATCATGGCAGATAAATTAAATAGTTAAAAAGAGGGACTGGTATACGATGGAGTAAATGACAATGTCAATAACAGAAAACAGTTTATATGTGCTTGTAAAAAGGGGTCACTTGTAAGGATAAAGCCTATCAGTGACCCACTCTTTGTTTTCAAGAAGGGAGAATCATTAAAGTTTAGGCATAGGAACCTAAGAAAAATGTCCCACTCTTACTCCATATTCTTTTTTTGTCCTTGAAACCTTAACTAAACAATGGTCACTCCATTACAGAAAATGATGAAATTTAACAGTAAAGAGGCTTTCAGGTGAATCGAATTGGCAAAGGGATGTTTGCAATCACTTAGAGAAACTGACTTGGATTTTAGTTAGAGACAGAGGCACCTAGATTTTAGCTCTTACACCTCCCTCTGTTTCATCCTTGCATCCAATCCCCAAGTCATAATGGTTTTGCCTCCTAAATAATTCTCAAATCCATTCATTTTTCTATATCCTCTTCCTTAATCCTAGCTACGTGGACTGCTTCAATAATTTTTTAATTGGTTTCCTGTATTTAACCCATTCTTTTAAAGTACAAAAGCGGATGAACTCAATCAGATTCAAATGTTATATAGAAAGCTTATGTATTTTAGTATACATACATAGAAGATGTATATATATGAATAATATATATGTATATGTATGTGTATTTATTTATATATGTGTATCTATATGTGTGTATGTGTGTATGTACACACATTTGTATATATTCATATGTCAAAGGCTGATGCATTTTCGTTAAGAGAAGAGAAATGCAAAAGTACATTTCATGGACCTTGGCAGGGAGACTAAAGAGCAGGGAAAGGTATTTGCCAAAGGAGAATGAGGGCATAATGATGTCGTATACAGAGCCCCTTCTTTGCTTCCCACACAAAAAGTATGGAAAAGGAGCTACTCCCTATAACCAATAAATATTTTTAAAGGAATTGAAACCCAATTTGGTTCTAAGTGCTATATTCCATAAATGTTAACAGGAAGGGAAATCCTTATTGTGCATGGTGGATGAATTAAATTCTGAATTTTAGTATTGTGCTTTTTCCAGGAATAGTTATAAGCATTATTTATAAGCTTATAATTTATTATTAAAGGGTGATAAAATGGAGATGTAAAATAGAAAACCTATGTCCTCCTTTAAGATAATGAATTCTTTGGTTAAAATGATGAGATAAACCCACATTAGCAAAGAGAAAAAAAACCACAAGAAGCAGCCCTGCAGAAAGATCACTCCAGCATTTAATAAATATCCAATGTTATTTTCCTTTTTAAGCTTCTAGTGTGTCTACAATGAAAACTATTTTATTTTGTTGTACATTAGAAGGAGACGAGAATGTGCTTAAGGAAATTTGATCCAATTAGTATTACATTGCTGACCTTAAAGAATGCACCAAATAAATTTAAGAGTAGGATTGAAATAGGTTATACACTGAATATATTCTAGAGGTTCAGAAGTGTAAAAAAATTTTACTTTGTGATTACAAGCAAGGGCATTATAAGATTTTATAATCTGAATTTGTTCATAGTTGTAGGACATCATTTCAATAAACTATTCTTAGGGGAGAAATACAGTCAAATTAAGCCGAACCATGTAACCAAATTAACAATATGCATTTGGTAACTACTTCCTTCTAAATGTATTAATATCATCAAGGCTGATCTCTCCTTCTATCTGCAGAAGCAGTTAAAACCTAAAAGAGCAAATTACTTCTATAGTTCTCCAGTTTGTGTTATTACAAAACTTGTGAAATCATTTTATAAATCACTTCATAAGACATATCTTCATAGTCATTGTTACATTGCTATCTGGTGTATTTTTTAAAAATAAAATTTTAGGGCGCCTGGGTGGCTCAGTTGGTTAAGCGACTGCCTTCGGCTCAGGTCATGATCCTGGAGTCCCGGGATCGAGTCCCGCATCGGGCTCCCTGCTCAGCGAGGAGCCTGCTTCTCCCTCTGACCCTCCCCCCTCTCATGTACTCTCTCTCATTCTCACTCTCTCAAATAAATAAATAAATCTTTAAAAAAAATAAAAAATAAAAATAAAATAAAATAAAATTTTAAATGTAGATGTAAGCAAAAAAAAAATCTGCCTGCAAAATAGAGCAAAATAAAATTTCTATTTCCTATTTTTCTCAGGGTCATGACAATTCAATTTTTATAACTTGGGAGTACTGCACTTGAACTAGACCATGAAAAATAATTTTGAGTACCTAAAATAAGGCAGATCTGGAATTAAGAGATGCAGAGTTTAACAAAAGTGGACTTATTTTACCTAGTAAATGTATTTCCAAAATTATATATGCACATAGGGAATGATTTTTGCATGTAGGTGGTAGCTGAACTTTTCTAAGTGAATGATATTGCCGAGGAAATAATCGTATTCATCCTCACTCCAACCAACATATCCAAATTAATCCCATAGTCAGTGCAAGAAAATGTATCTACAGCAGCCCTTGGCTTTACTCACAATGGGGCTGGAAAAATATCTTTGGCTGCCTTAACAATATCTTTGGCTGCTGGCTATTTGGGAACCAAACTTGGGTGGTAAATCTCCTAAGTCATTTCTGTGTAGTGGCCTGTTGAAACTCACTTCTGCTCCAGGGGCTTGACAGTCTAGCACTTACTCACTCCCTGGAATCTTTGGATTAGACCATCCATGCTCTTAACATCTTTCCATGTGTGCTGTAGATCCTGGCATCTACTACCCTACTCAATGACTTCACTCCAGCCATTCTCCCTTCTTCTTGCTTCATTAACTTTGCCTCTTTACTGGATCATTAACATCAGCAAACATATATGTTATAGTTTTCCCCATTTTTAAAAAAAGACTTTATTTACTTATTTGCGGCGGGGAGAGAGAAAGAGCTCAAGCAGGGGGAGGAGCAGGGGCAGAGGGAGAAGCAGACACCTATTGAGCAGGGAGCCCGATGGATGCAGGGCTTATCCCAGGACCCTGGGATCATGACCTCAGCTGAAGGCAGATGCTTAACCAACTGAGCCACCCAGGCAGTTTTCCCCATTTTTAAAACAAAACAAAACAAAAGCAAAAAGCCTCCCTTGACCTCACATTCTCTTTCTGCTACTGCTCAATTCTTTGCTCTCCTCTCTAGCAAATCTATACATTTCTTTTAAAGTATTCTTTGTTTTAGTGGGTGCCACTTCTTTACCTCCATTATCTCTTGAACTTATTTCAGTTTTTCAGTCTTCACCTCTCTACAAAAACTGCTCTTATCTAGGTCACCAATAACCTTCACAGTAATAAATCCCAATTCCAATCCTCATCTTTCTAGACTTATCAGCAGCATCTGAAGTAGTTTTTCTCTCTGTTTTAAACATTGTCTTGTCTTCTGGAATACCATTCTTGCTTACTTTCAGTTATTTTTACCTGGGTCTGATTCATCTTCCCCACAGCTAAACATGGCACATTCCAAGTTCAGTTCTTAGTCATCTTCTTTTCTGTAACTGCAAAGCCTCTCCTTCTTTCCCAGGGTCTTAATCTCATTTATATGCTGATGGTTCTCCCATGTGCATTTTCAGCCCTGACTTTTCTCCTAATTTATATATTTGTGCCCACAAATTCCAACTTGATAGCTCCTTTAGGATGTATAAGAATTAACCCAGATTAGTGTATCTTAAAACAAAGTTTTGATAATCCCCTTTTGAATCTATTCCTTCTTTATTCTAACACAGTGGCTCTCAATTGCAAGTCATTTCATCCCCAAGAAGATATTTGGCAAAGTCTGGAGACATTTTTGGATGTACCAACTAGGTCATGTATGCTACTGGTCACAGTAGCTACAATGCTCAGAGGGTCATCCACAACAAAGAGTTATCTGGATTGAAGTGTCTACCTTCATCTTTTTTCCCTCTCATTCTCATACCCAACCATCAGCACACCTTGTCAACTCTGCTTTCAGAAAATATCTGCAGTTTCTCCTCAGTTCCCGTGCTATTTCTCTAGTCTGCACAACCATCACCTTTCACACAGAATAACTCACCTCCTGCACTAGTTCATCTCTTCTTTTCTGCTAATACAGATGAAAATTCTACACATCAACTATAGTGATCCTTTTAAAACAAAGTTAGAGGCCTTTGAAGACTTCTCTACCTCAGAATAAAATCCAATGCTTTTACTTTTATTTGTAGTCTATTTATATTTGTTTCTCTTTTATCTTTCTCACTCTGCTAAAGGTAAGCTCCAAGAGAGCAGTCTGTTTTGTTTTTGCAGAATTCCAGAGCCTAGAAGAGTACAGTGTACATAGTAGTTGCATAATACATATTTATGAATTGAGTGAATGACCACAAGGTTAGTCTTGATGACCCAACCAGACAATAAGGATCTTTTAAGTATCACTGTGTGGACAATATTAACTGCAGAGTAGGTCATGATATTATATCAGAACATACTTTTTTTTTAAGGAGGCTCTATGCCCAACATGAAGCTCTAACTCATGACCCCAAAATTAAGAGTCACATGCTCTACCAACTAAGCCAGCCAAGTGCCCCCAGAACATACATTTAAAATGTCCTTTCCCAGCCAAATAGAATGTTGGTGGTCCTATGTTAGTCCTCCAAAAAAAGAAATTATGAGAAGCTTATGAAGTCAAATTTCCATTTCCCTTTCCAAATACACTGAATTAGGACCAAATTTTTTCCTGTCTGAACTACTACAAGATCCCCTGACCCATCATAAGGTCCCATCTTTTCTTATTCATATTCACCTTTCCCTGCATAAAAATTATTTGAAGGTAACTCATTGTTTACCAAATTAAGGAAAAGTTTTTCTCTTCTTGGTATTTATGTCATTGACAATATAGGTTCAAATAATTTTTCCAGTTTTAGTTTTAACTATTCCTTCATACAGATTCTAAATTTCAGACACTGAGGAACTCTACATTGGCTCTTTAGTCTGTTTTTGAGACTCCCTTCTTTCACTTATCTTGTGCTGGGTGGGATGATAGGATTTCTTTCTCATTTGCCACAACATCCCACACCTTGATATTCTACTCAGTCCTTGAGGTTCATCTCAAATGGCACTCTCCCTCATAAACACCCTCCTCTCTGACCTGAAAGGTAATTTCTCTTTCCCTTGAGTTCCATTGAGCTCTGTTAATATCTCTTTCATGCTCTTATCTTCCTCTACCAGGTGTTAAAATTATTTATATATTTGTCTTTTCTCTCCTCTTAGATTACAAATTCTTAAGGAAAGTGATGAATTTTTATTTATTTATTTATTTTTTAAATTCTATTGTGTTATGTTAGTCACCATACAATACATCATTGGTTTTTGATGTGATGATCCACGATCCATTGTTTTCGTATAACACCCAGTGCTCCATGCAGTACGTGCCCTCCTTAATACCCATCACCGGGCTAACCAATCCCCCCTCCCCCCTCCCCTCTAAAACCCTGTTTGTTTCTCAGAGTCCATAGTCTCTCCTGGTTCATCTCTACCTCCAATTCCCACCCCCAATTTTCCCTTCCTTCTCCTAATGTCCTCCATGCTATTCCTTATGTTCCACAAATAAGTGAAACCATATGATAATTGGCTTTCTCTGCTTGACTTATTTCACTTAGCATAATCTCCTCCAGTCCCATCCATGTTGATGTAAAAGTTGGGTATTCATCCTTTCTGATGGATGAGTAATATTCCATTGTATATATGGACCACATCTTCTTTATCCATTCATCTGTTGAAGGGCATCGTGCCTCTTTCCACAGTTTGGCTATTGAAGACATTGCTACTATGAACATTGGGTTGCATATGGCCCTTCTTTTCACTACATCTGTGTCTTTGGGGTAAATACCCAGGAGTGCAATTGCTGGGTCATAAGGTAGCTCTATTTTTAAATTTTTGAGGCACCTCTACACTGTTTTCCAAAGTGGCTGTACCAACTTGCATTCCCACCAACAGTGTAAGAGGGTTCCCCTTTCTCCACAACCTCTCCAACATTTGTTGTTTCTTTCCTTTTCCATTTTTGCCATTCTAACCGGTGTAAGGTGGTATCTCAATGTGGTTTTGATTTGGATTTCCCTGATGGCTAATGATGATGAACATTTTTTCATGTGTCTGTTAGCCATTTGTATGTCTTCTTCAGAGAAGTGTCTTTTCATATCTTCTGCCCACTTTTTGACTTGATTATTTGTTTTTTGGGTGTTGAGTTTGAGAAGTTCTTTATAGATTTTGGATACCAGCCCTTTATCTGTAGTGTCATTTGAAAATATCTTCTCCCATTCTGTCGGTTGCCTCATTGTTTTGTTGACTGTTTCCTTTGCTGTGCAGAAGCTTTTGATCTTGATGAAGTCCCAAAAGTTCATTTTTGCTTTTGTTTCACTAGCTTTTGGAGATGTATCTTGAAAGAAGTTGCTGTGGCCGATGTAAAAGAGGTTACTGCCTATGTTCTACTCTAGGATTTTGATGGATTCCTGTCTCACATTGAGGTCTTTCATCCACTTTGAGTTTTTTTTTTTTAAGATTTTATTTATTTATTTGAGAGAGAGAGAATGAGAGAGAGCAAGCACATGAGAGGGGGGAGGGTCAGAGGGAGAAGCAGACTCCCTGCCGAGCAGGGAGCCTGATGCGGGACTCGATCCCGGGACTCCAGGATCATGACCTGAGCCGAAGGCAGTCGCTTAACCAACTGAGCCACCCAGGCGCCCCCATCCACTTTGAGTTTATCTTTGTGAATGGTGTTAGAGAATGGTCGAGTTTCATTCTTCTGCATATGGCTGTCCAATTTTCCCAGCACCATTTATTGAAGAGACTGTTTTTTTTCCATTGCATGTTTTTTCCTGCTTTGTCAAAGATTATTTGACCATAGAGTTGAGGGTCCATATCTGGGTTCTCTATTCTGTTCCATTGGTCTGTATGTCTGTTTTTGTGCCAGTACCATGCTGTCTTGGTGATCACAGCTTTGTAATGTAGCTTGAAATCAGGCAATGTGATGCCCCCAGCTTTGTTTTTCTTTTTGAACATTTCCTTGGCGATTTGGGGTCTTTTCTGATTCCATACAAATTTTAGGATTGTTTGTTCTAGCACTTTGAAAAATGTCATTGGAATTTTTATCAGGATGACATTGAAGGTATAGATTGCTCTGGGTAGCATAGACATTTTAGCAATGTTTATTCTTCTGATCCATGAGCATGGAATATTTTTCCATCTTTTTGTGTCTTCTTCAATTTCTTTCATGAGTGTTTTGTAGTTCCTAGAGTATAGATCTTTTACCGCTTTGGTTAGGTTTATTCCGAGGTATCTTATGGTTTTGGTGCTATTGTAAATGGAATTGTTTCTCTAATTTCTCTTTCTACAGTTGTGTAGTTAGTGTATAAGAAAGCAACTGATTTCTGTGCATTGTTTTGTATCCTGCCACATTACTGAATTGCTGGATGAGTTCTAGTAATTTGGGGGTGGAGTCTTTTGGTTTTCCACATAAAGTATCATGTCATCTGTGAAAAGAGAGAGTTTGACTTCTTCTTTGCCAATTTGTATACTTTTTATTTCTTTTTGTTGTCTAATTGCTGTTGCTAGGACATCTAGTATTATGTTGAACAATAGTGGCGAGAGTGGGCATCCTTGACGTGTTCCTGATCTTAAGGGAAAGGCTCTCAGCTTTTCCCCATTGAGGATGATATTCGCTGTGGGTTTGTCATAGATGGATTTTATGAACTTGAGGAATGTTCCCTCTATCCTTATACTCTGAAGAGTTTTAATCAGGAAAGGATGTTGTATTTTGTCAAATGCTTTTTCTGCATCAATTGAGAGGACCATATGGTTCTTCTCCCTCCTCTTATTTTTTTTTTAAAGATTTTATTTATTTATTTGAGAGAGAGAGAATGAGAGACAGAGAGCACGAGAGGGAAGAGGGTCAGAGGGAGAAGCAGGCTCCCTGCCGAGCAGGGAGCCCGATGCGGGACTCAATCCCGGGACTCCAGGATCATGACCTGAGCCGAAGGCAGTCACTTAACCAACTGAGCCACCCAGGCCCCCCTCCCTCCTCTTATTAATGTGATCTATCACATTGATTGATTTGAAAATGTTGAACCACCGTTGCATCCCGGGGATAAATTCCACCATTGTGGTGGATGATCCTTTTAATGTATTGTTGGATCCTATTAGCTAGGATTTTGTTGAGGATTTTGGAGTCCATATTCATCAGGGATATCGGTCTGAAATTCTCCTTTTTGATGGGGTGTTTGCCTAGTTTGGGAATTAAGGTAATGCTGGCCTCATAGAATGAGTTTGGAAGTTTTCCTTTTGTTTCCATTTTTTGAAACAGCTTCAGTAGAATAGGTATTATTTCTTCTTTGAATGTTTGGTAGAATTCCCCAGGGACTCCCTCAGGCCCTGGACTCTTGTTTTTTGGGAGGTTTTTGATCACTGCTTCAATCTCGTTACTGGTTATTGGCCTATTCATGCTGTCAATTTCTTCCTGTTTCAGTGTTGGCAGCTTATAGGTTTCCAGGATGGCCTCCATTTCATCTAGATTGTTCAGTTTATTGGCATATAGTTGTTGATAATAATTTCTAATAATTGTTTCTATTTCCTTGGTGTTAGTCGTGATCTCTCCCCTTTCATTCATAATTTTATTAACTTGACTCCTTTCTCTTTTCTTTTGGATAAGTCTGGCCAGTGGTTTATCGATCTTATTAATTCTTTCAAAGAACCAACTTCTAGTTTCGTTGAGTTGATCTACTGTGTTTCTGGTTTTTAATTCATTGATTTCTGCTCTAATCTTAATTATTTCTCTTCTAATGTGTGGCTTAGGCATCGTTTGTTGCTTTTTCTCTAGCTCTTTAAGGTGTAGAGTTCGTTGGTGAATTCGGGATTTTTCTATTTTTTTGAGTGAGGCTTGGATGGCTATGTATTTCCCCCTTAGGACAGCCTTTGCAGTATCCCATAGGTTTTGGACTGATGTGTTTTTGTTCTCATTGATTTCCATGAATTGTTTAAGTTCTTCTTTGATTTCCTGGTTGACCCAAACATTCTTGAGCAGAGTGGTCTTTAGCTTCCAAGTGTTTGAATTTCTGCCAAATGTTTTCTTGTGATTGAGTTCCAGTTTTAAAGCATTGTGGTCTGAGTTTATGAAGGGAATAATCTCAATCTTTTGGTATCGGTTGAGACCTGATTTGTGACCCTATATGTGGTCTAATCTGGAGAAAGTTCCATGTGCTCTCGAGAAGAATGAGTATTCTGTTGTTTTAGGGTGGAATGTTCTGTAAATATCTATGAGGTCCATCTGGTCCAACGTATCATTCAAAGCTCTTGTTTCCTTGTTGATTTTCTGCTTAGATGATCTGTCCATTGCTGAGAGTGGAGTATTGAGGTCTCCTACAATTAACGTATTGTTATCAATATCACTCCTTATTTTGGTTAGCAGTTGGCTTATGAAGATGGGTGCTCCCATGTTGGGGGCATAGATATTTACAATTATTAGATATTCTTGTTGGATAGACCCTTTAAGAATGATATAGTGTCCTTCTGTGTCTCTAATTACAGACTTTAGTTCAAAATCTAATTTGTCTGATATAAGAATTGCTACCCCAGCTTTCTTTTGAGGTCTGCTGGCATGGAAGATGGATCTCCATCCCTTCACTTTCAGTCTGGATGTATCTTTAGGTTCAAAATGAGTCTCTTGTAGGCAGCATATGGATGGGTCCTGTCTTTATCCAATCTGCAACCCTGTGCCATTTTATGGGAGCATTTAGGCCATTCACATTGAGAGTGATTATTGAAAGATATGAATTAATTGTCATCATGTTGCCTGTGAAGACGTTGTTTTTATAGATTGTCCCTGTAAATTTCTGTTGTATATCACTCCTGGGGTCTTTCTCCTTTTATAGAACCCCCCTTAATATTTCTTCAGGGCCGGCTTAGTGGTCACATATTCTTTCAGTTTCTGCCAGTCGTGGAAGCTCTGCATCTCTCCATCCATTCTAAATGACAGCCTTGCCAGATAAAGTATTCTTGGCTGCATGTTCTTCTCATTTAGTACCCTGAATATGTCTTTCCAGGCCTTTCTTGCTTGCCAGGTCTCTGTGGATAGGTCTGACATTATTCTGATGTTCCTCCCTCTGTACATAAGGAATCTCTTCCCCCTAACTGCCCTTAAGATGGTTTCCTTGGTTCTAAGATTTGCAAGTTTTACTATTACATGCTGGGGTGTTGGCCTGTTTTCCTTGATCTTGGGAGGGGTCCTCTCTGCCTCTGGGATGCGAATGTTTGTTTCATTCCCCACATTAGGGAAGTTCTCAGCTACGATTTGCTCAAATACATCTTCTAGTCCTCTCTCTCTCTCCACTCCCTCCGGGATTCCAATTATTCTGACATTGGAACGCTTCATGGTGTCACTTATTTCTCTGATTCTATTTTCATGGATTCCGAGTTGTTTTTCCCTGGCCTCCTCTCTTCCCTTTTGATCTATTATATTGTCTTCCAGGTCGCTTATTCGCTCTTCTGCCTCAGTTACCCTAGCTGTTAAATTATCTAGATTGGATTGGATCTCACTGATAGCATTTTTAAGTTCTGCCAATTCACCTTTCATTTCTGCTCTTAGAGACTCTATGTTGCCATTAATGGATTTCTCCATTCTAGCCATTGTCTTCACAATTGCTAGCCTGAATTCCATCTCCGACATCTTGGTTATATCTGCATCCATTTGTAAATCTGCAGCATAAGTCATAATCTCTGAGTCTTTTCTATTTTGAGGACTCCTCCTCCTAGTCATTCTGTTGATGGGTGTTTGAGGGAATGTATAGAGTCCGAATTACTGACCAGAACCCAAGCAAGATGCACCTGTTTTCTTGGGACCTTAGGGTTGCTGGCCTCTTGTTTTCCCAGCCTGTCTTCTGCGGGAGGGACCTGCCGTGCTGTTACTCAGGCAACCCTGTTTAGGCGGAGTTGCCCTGCCCCCCTGTGGCGGGGGATGGGCTCAGCGGGAATCAGTTTTTGGGGCTTTTGTTCTCTGGCGGCTTTCCCTGGTGGCTTTCCACGTCTCTTCCACAAGTCAGAGCAGAAGAGACCGTTTCCAACCCTCTGCCTCAGAGCAGAGAGATCACAGTCTGTTCTTCAGTGAGCTCTCCAGAACACACTGTCTCCGTTTCTGTCCGTGCTGCTATAAACTGCAGCAGCCTGGGTTGTGTGCCCCTCCACAGTGCCCCCAGTCCTTCCTCCAGGTCGGGGCATGTCTCTGCCCTTTGTGCTTCTAAAACCGCCAGCCACTCCCAGTTCGCGCATGCGTGACCCTCCCGCTCCGGGTTTCTGTCTGGGGGCTGCAGTTCACATGTGCGACCCCGCCGCTCCAGGTTTCCACCTCAGGGGCTGCCCTAGAATCCTTTCCCTGCCACTACCGGTCGGCGAGTCTGTGCCCGTCCCCAGGGCGCAAGGCTGTCGCTCACCAGCGGTGTGGGATCCCCACGGCCAGGCACCCTCCCACTGCCGTTTATCCTCCGATATCTGCCCGCGGAATCAGGGCTCCTCACTTCGTACCTCGAAACCAACCACCTGCAATATTCTGTTTGTAGAGATCCAGATCTTCTTACATCTCAGGCTGGTTTCGTGGGTGCTCAGAGTGGTCTGGTAGATATCCAGCTCAATTCTGGGGACCAGAATTGGGGCCCCTACTCCTCTGCCATCCTTCCCCCTTCCTCTGAAAATGATGAGTTTTTTAAAAAAAATTGTAACTTTTGTGAAACTTACCAATGTATATTTAGACTTAATAACCACATATAATGTGTGTAAGCTTTGTGTTTTCAATACAATATTTAAGTTCCTTGAGGTATACAACTGTGTCTATTTTCTGTGGGGCATTTTGCATTATATAAAATATATTTTGACTAACATCTTTCTTAGATCCATAAAGAAAGCTCGAAAGTAGTTATTGAACAAAATTTCATCTAAAAGTTTTTAAATGTATGATTTAAAAAATTGTGTTACAAATATATGTTCTTAAATTTATGCTGAAGTAAATTTTTGAGCTTTATTTTTAAAGAAAGACCTAGCAAATACATGAGCTTACTGTCTTTACATCTGAAAACAATTTAAAATAACGTTGTTATTTTGATGGTACTAGTTTTCCCTGTGATATAGCCGAACAAAACTCCTTCCTGGACTCAAAAGTTATCATTATCCTGATGAATATATATAGATTTTATCCTTTTCATATCTTCCATTCTCCTCTCCCTGCTGAGATAAGTTCTATATGTTTTTAAGAACAATCTAAAATGTTTCCTGCAGGAAACTTTTCCTGACCTTCCCAGTGTAATTCTGATTGAAGACTTTTCCTACCTGTAATTATAATAATCATAAAATGCTGAGTTTTCTAATTTTTCTTTGTATCGCTTCATCATTGAATTTCTTATATAACTAACAAAATTAGCATATTACGAAACCAGCAGAAGTCACTGCTTAATTATATTTTACATTTAAAATATTAAAACTGTGTATCTGAGGGGTACCTGAGTGGCTCAGTTGATTAAGCCTCTGACTCTTGGTTTTTGGCTCAGGTCATGATCTCATGGGTGGTGAGATGGAGCCTGCAACAGGGTCCACGCTCAGTGGGGAGTCTGCTTGAAGATTCTCTCCTTTGCTCCTCCCCTCACACGTGCTATATTAGCTTTTCTCTTTCTCAAATAAATAAATCTTAAAAAACAACAACAACAACTGTATATCTGAGCGATTAAAGTGTGCTGATTCCTGTTCAAAAGTGAAGTGATCCTTATACTAGTCTCAGGGTCTCATTCCTGCTTGAGGGCTCTGGCCCGAGAACACATACCCGTACTCTGATGTCATCAGTCTTTCTCTTTACTGAATATTCTCTCCTGAATGTACGTATGCCAGTCCCTTCTATTTTAAGCAACATACTACTTTTATACACAGTTGCCTTATAACCCTATTGTTCTTGCTTGCTTTCCCTTCTTTTCACAGCCAAGCTTTATGAAAGAATAGTTAAAATTTCCTGTTCCACTTCCCTAATGCTCCTCAAACCAAGACATTCTGACTTTGGTCCCTGTGATGATTAATTTTATTTGTCAGTTTGGCTAGGCCCTCTGTAAAGGTATTATTTTTAAAGATCACACTAACATTTGAATAGTAGACTTTGAGTAAAGCAGATTACCCTCCATAATATAGATGTACGTCCAAGTACCTCCAATCAGTTGATGACCTTAATTAAAAAAGAAAAAAAAAAAGACTGACCTCTTATGCAGGGGTGGGGGTGGTGGGGAGGGGAGGAAATCTGCCAGCAGACTGCCTTCAGACTCAAACTGAAACTCTTCCCTGGGTCTCCAGCTTGCCTGCCTACCCTGCAGGTTTTGGACTTGCCAGCCTCTACAATTGTGTGAGCCAATTCCTTAAAATAAGTCTCTCTAGATAGTTAGATTATAGACAGACAGATAGATACAGAGATATGGATATACATACACACACATCCTACTGGTTCTGTTTTTCTGGAGAACCCTGACTCACACAGTCCTACCTTGCTTCTCAAATGGCTCTGCTATGCCCACCAGTGACCTCCTCTCTACCCAGTCCTTTCAGACTATTCTCCTACCATTCAAATATTCCCAGATCCTGTTATCTTTTTACTTTCCATGTTTTCCATCAAGTCTCATAACTTCAATTGCTACATGCATATGGACAATTCCAAGATTCGTCTTAGATCTCTTTCCTCAAACATATATATCTATTTATATGCCTTGGTGTCAAAAATTGAGCTCTTAATCTTTCTACTCTTTGTGTCCTTTCAATTTAAAGAAATGTTCTCAACATCCACTTCAAAATTGAAGTGGGAGACCTGTTAGACACCCACAATTCTTCATCAACATCTACCTCCAAACAGATACCGAATTCACTCGAGTGTGTGTGTGTGTATGTGTGTGTGTTAGGAGAATTCTAGGTTTGTAGTTGTTTTCTCTCAGTACTCTAAAGATATCATTCCATTATTTTCTGGCTTCTGTTATTTCTGTTGAGAGGTTAACTTTTATTCCTATTATTTCTATTGAAAATAATTCAATAATTCTCAGGCTACTTTGAAGATTTTTTTTCTTTGCCTTTGGCTTGAAGCAGTTTTCCTCAGATTCTATTATGTATAGGCTCTCTTCTGAATAAAACTACTGTCCCATTATCTATCCCATTTTCTCTCTTTCTACAACCCATTAATATGAATCTTAGACATTTTCATGAAATCCCATATGTACCTTTTATAGGCTCTTTCCCACATTTGTCACTGTTTCCTCTTCATGTTTCAGATTGAATATTGTCTATTGACCTGTATTTTCATTTATTATTCCCTGCCTAGCAAGCTGTTACAACCATCTGCTGAATCCTTAATTTCTGTGATTGCATTTTTTCTGGTTTAGAATTTATTGCATCTTGATTCCAGGTTTCTGATGACATTTTCCATTTTATTCTCTAGTTACTTGAAAATATTAATCATATTTATTGTCAAGTTTGTGTCTGATGACTCTATTTATCCCTTGTGATCCTTGTTCTGTTATCTGGTCTTCTCCCCTGTTTTTCTTAAGTTGGTTTTCCTGATAGATTTTTATTGACTACTAGTGACTGTGTGTGAAAAATTAGGGTCTCTGGATGATTTACAGATGATTTTCTTTTAATTCTGGCAGAAAGGTAGGGTAGATTACATTAATCCAATCTGAAGCTGAAGTGATTAAATCCTGGGCAGTTTGTTTTTGTGTAGATTGATCTATTTCCAGTTTTCCCTTGCTCCCATAGTACTTTTTTTTTTTTTTCAAGTGACCCTACTGATAGTTCAAACCTGCCCCCCCTCAGGAATCCCTTGAATTAAATTTTTACTTTTAACAAATTGGAAGAGTGGTGTTAGAAGATGTTTTTCAGAATAGTAAGTTGAGAATGGCTGTAAAGATTATGAATGCCTTCTTTGAAGACAACCATGAAAATAAGGAGTAAACAATCAAATAGGGGCACTAAGTCAAAAAGTTTTTATTTTCTCCTAAGAATAAGTAAGATTATGTGGTGTTGTGAGCAGAAGGCGAAGGACTCAGAGGAGACACTTTGATGGAAAATTTAAATACAGGTTAAAGATAAAGATGATAAGTTTTATGTCCAAGTTTTGGACTACCACTATATTTCTCCAAAATACCTCTTGAGACTTTTCTCTTCTTTTGATTGCCAGAACAGTCCCAGGAAAACAAATCTCTTACATTTGCATTATTTCAGAAGTAGTACAGAGATATCTCTAGGTCTTGTAGAGCAAGTGACAGCTTGTTTATAGGGTATTTCTTTTTTAGACATGAGCCTATTATTCTGTTTTCTTTTATAAAAACGTGTGTGTGTGTGTTTTGTCATTTTAGGATGGAAAGTAAGCTAAATATATGAAAAAAATTATACTATTAGACTTGGCTTTATCAGTATATAGTATCTATACTGTAGGATTTCAGTGATACTAAGAAAGTTTCTCTGCCCAAAAATACATACATAAGCACTCATGATAATGCCAACTTGCACTTCTAGAAATGTTTTTCTTTGGGAATTGAAGATTCTTTTGGTGAGCAAGAATCTTTATTATACTCCTGGGAGAGGTTACTATTGAACAGTTGACATTTTAAGGGGAATTATCTTACTTTCTCAATTAGTGACAGTAAAGAGAGTCTGTTCTACTGGGACTAGAAAGAAATATGCCTCAGGTACAGAGTGGAATTATTAAGAAGGAGAGGAAAGTAGCAAAGATAACTTGATCTATTTCACAATTTTGCTTAGGGCTGGCTCTGAAGAATGGTCTGTTATTGACACACGTAATTCTTCAGCCTTAAAGTACAGTTCTGAAGAGAGGACCATCATACATCTAAGAAAACACCACTCCTGTATTTACACAGCAGAGGCAGAGGGCAGGTCCTGTCCCTGTCCTTTCTTCTGTCAGTGTTTGGGCTTATCTTTCCCCACCCTCTGATTCTCAAATTCCTCACACTTCTCACAAAAGGGGTGCTTCCCTGGTAAAGGAACAGGGTGCCAAGAACCTTGCCATAACATTCTCTACATTTTGTATAAAAAAAGGATTATAAATATTAAAGTGACCATGATAGACAACACTCTTCTTCTATCCAGTAAATACAATCTCATCTGTAATTTACTTAATATTTTTTCTCAGATTTGATCTTAAGTTGTCTCAGTTTCTTTACATGGTCTTACCTTAAAAATTAAAGTCTTAGTGATTTCCATAAAATTATTAATGTGATAAGCCATATAAAATAATACATAACTAGAGATAATTAAAATACATAAAATATATAAACTAAGAAATGTTCTATGAAAGCATAGAATATGTCATACTGTGTCCTTCAGCAAACATTGTGCTACAATAGAATATATTTAAAATATTTTGTTCTTCATCCTTTAAACTTTCAGAAGATTAACATTTTCTTTAAAATATGTGTTGCCCTTGACTGCTGTTTATGGGTTACTTAGCTAAATTCAATTAGAAATTGAAGCCGTGCATCCAAGCAATTGGAGTTTTTGGATGTAACTACAACCAATCTTCACCACCACTGTTTCCATCATTTTATTTAGCACAATAAGCTAGATGCTGTGCCAAACACTTTAAATAGTTTATTGACATATTATCTATGCAATAATCCTACAGTATGGGTAATATATCACCTACTTTAGGTGAGGAAATGAGTCCCAGAGATTTTGAATAAATTGCTCAAAGTCACACAAATAAACCAAAAGCAGAGTGAAATTCCTACTCTAGATTTGTCTAATTCCAAAATTCATGCTCTTAACTATATTATCCTTTATACTGTAGAACTAAAATGAGTATCAGATAATTTGCTTTTATTTACTTGCCAGGAGTTTTCTTCTCATCACACAGAATAATCTCAAAATAATATGAAAAGTCTTCCCTCACAAACATAAAGCAATGAAAAGAATGTATTAAAACGTATTTTCTTAACCAGAAGTTTTTTTGTTTGTTTGGCAGAATGACCTAACATTCATACTTACTCATTTAGAAAGATAAAAGTGACTGAAGTGAAGAGTAACTTTGTGAAGTGGTATTTTCACCAGGAGAAAATTCTCTTCAGCATGCTTAGTTATTTCTACTTAATTTTACTAAGAAAAGTAATCGCATGAATTTAGGACTCTATAGTTAATGGCCAACATTTTTCTCAAGGTACTAATTTTCCACTAATGAGCAATTGCTCTGCTTGACTTGTTTTATAAACTGAAGTATATTCTTTTAAATAGTTAGGTAAAATATCTAATTGCAATCCTACCAGAAGGTAACATTAGACACCTATCATAATGATCCATAATTTTTGTATTAATCACCAAGAGTCATTGTATACATATCTTCTGCTTCACTAGACAAAATCTACGACTCATAGGGGGCTTTTTGTTGCTAGGCACTCTCTTTGCAAATTAATAGATTTTTCAGTGTGGAATTTAATGTAATGAAGCTGATTCTCGTATGTTTTTACAGACTAAAAACTATTTCAGACAATTTTTTGAAAATATTTCTACATTAGATTCAAGCTTTGGAAAGCATAAACCACACACAGCTACAAGCATATCTGCTATATTAGAACACAAAGCAAAAGTAATTTCCTGATTTAATGTTTCCTTCCAGATGGAGCTGCTACACTGCCCCTCTTTAACATTTCCATTTAGTGTGGCTGAAATTAATAGTGACCAGATCAGAATCCTAGAATAAGAAGGATTATAAGAATCTTTAGCTTCATGCTCCAGTCCGTGACATATGGTTAATTCTCCTCTGCTTCAAGTCCCTCTTGTTGTGATAGTGTTCAATTCTCAAAGGTTTCTTCTCCCCATATAGAATCATGACTGAAGACTGTAGTTGATCCATTGTAGGAGGATCTCTTCTTATACAATGTTGGAATAAAGTAGAGATTGGCCCCCCGTATCCTTTTTGGGGACGTTGGGGAAGGAAAATTCTTTATGTTGAGCTTCTCTATATGTAGAGGATCTCTGGTGTTTTCCCTGCCCAGGATCATTAATTCCTCTTCTGTTAATATCACATCAGTTTACTTGATATTATCAGGTGGGATGGACTTCCCATTCCCACCTCCTCTTTCACTTGAGAGGTGAGCATAGGCCGGGCCTAGAAAACAGATGCTTGGCAGATGAGCCCACATCTGGAGGATTTCACATTTGGAGAAATCCAGATCTCACATCCTTGACCACTCCCCACCCCAGGGGCCTAGACTTGAGTCACATGCCACCTTCAGGATAATCTCCACAGTGAAATACCACCTGTTCTGCAACTCACCTGTTTTTCTAATTGGATATTATTAAGCACACTTTTTATTTTGAAATTATTTTAAATTTGCATGCATGTATAAGAAATAATACAGAGATCCTGTGTACCCTTTACCCAGTTTCCCCCAATGGTAACATATTGCAAACCTATAATATAATATCACAACCAGGATCTTAACATTGAAGCAATCCATCAATCTTATTCAGATTTCCATGGTCTTACTTTTGTATGTGTATATGTATTTAGTTCTATGCCACCACAATGAAGAGACAGAACATTTCCATCAATACGAGGATCCTTTGTATTTCCTTTTTATAACCAACCCTACCTTCACCTTGCCTCTAAACCTTGACAACTACTAATCTGTTTTCCATCCCTATAATTTTGTCATTTTAAAAATATTATGTAAATGGAATCATACAGTAGTACCTTTTGCAGTTGGCTTTTCTTTACTCAGCCTAATTCTCTGGATGTTCATCCAAGTTGATGCATGTACCAGTAATTCACTCTTCTTTATTGCTGAATAGTATTCTATGACCGGGATATATTACAGTTTATTTAACCATTCACCTGTTGAAAGACATCTGCCTTGGGGCGCCTGGGTGGCTCAGTTGGTTAAGCGACTGCCTTCGGCTCAGGTCATGATCCTGGAGTCCCGGGATCGAGTCCCGCATCGGGCTCCCTGCTTGGCAGGGAGTCTGTTTCTCCCTCTGACCCTCCTCCCTCTCATGCTCTCTGTCTCTCATTCTCTCTCTCTCAAATAAACAAAAAAAAAAAAAAAAGAAAGAAAGACATCTGCCTTCCTGTGAGTAACTTGAACATTTTCAAAGTTTCATTATGGTTTATTTATGGTGTTTTTGATTGTATCATTTTGTATAGTTTTCTTAGTCATTTCTCTGAACATTATAATATATGTATGTGATTTATCATAGTCTACTAGGTAACAACATTTTACAGTTTTGAGTAATGTGTGGAAATCTTATTTCCATTCTTCTCCCATTACCTTAATCATTTTTAAATATTACTGTCCTTAGTATTAGAAAGTATTATAATTTTTAATTATCAAATATGACATAAATTTCAAGAGGGAGTTTATTATATATCCTCATATTTCTGCTCTTTCTATTCTTCTTTCTTCCTTCCTAATGCTCTAAGTTTTCTTCTTTATCATTTCCTTTCTGTTTGAAGAACCTCCTCTAGCCATTCTTTAAAGTTTGGTCTGCTAGTTACAAATTCTTTAATTTTCCTTTATCTGAGAAAGCTTTTATTTTCCCTTCTTCTCTGATGTATACTATGGCTGAGTATAGAATTAATGGTTGACAATACTCATCTTTCAGCACTTGAAAAATGTGATACTTCCTTCTTGTCTCAATGCCTTTTGATGAGGAAATGTGCAGTCACTCAAATTAGTGTTTCCCTGTATGTAATGTATCAGTTCTCTCTTCTTTTGTGATCTTTTCTTTGTCTTCAGGTTTCAGAAATTTAATCATGGTGTGTTTTAGTGTAGCTTTGTTTAGATTTATCCTGTTTGGATTTCCTCAGCTCCTTGACCTTATGTCTTCTGACAAATTTTTCCTGAAACTGGGAGGTTTTCAGACTTCATTTCTTTGAATATTCTTTTAACCCTTCTTTTTGGATTTTTAGTTATTGTGCCACAGGTTCCTGAGGTTCTGTTCATCATATATATACACATACATGTATATATATAGGTTGTTTCCACATCTTAGCTATTATAAATATATTGCAATGAACATGAGGGTGCATATATCTTTTTGAGTTAGTGTTTTTGTTTTCTTTGGATAAATACCCAGAAGTGGCATATTTTTTTGAAGTCTTCCAACAGCTTATTAGAAAGCAGGTAGCCATTTAAAAAAAATTCCGACCATTAAGATTTTCAAGCACTGGTATAAGCTGATCAAAAAAATAAATAAAAGGGGGGGTGCCTGGGTGGCTCAGTCAGTGAAGTGGCAGACTCTTGATTTTGGCTCAGGTTGTGATCTCAGGGTCATGACATCAAGCCCCACATGGGGCTCCACGCTTGGCATGGAGTCTGCTTGTCCATCTCCTTCTGCTCCTCCCCTCGCTCTCTCTCTCCCTCTCTCTCAAATGAATAAATAAATTCTTAAAAAAAATAAGTTTAAAAAAATACAAATTCAGTACTGTAGTAACATTTTTTTCATCCATTTGCCATAGTGGTTGTGTAAATACAAATTTGGTTTAAATGTACATACTCTCAAGCAACAATGCACAGTCTTTCTTCATCCTCTATGCTAAGATATAAAAAAGTTTAAGGGTCAAACAATACCAAATGTATAGGCTTCAAAAGCCATCCGAGTTAGGGTATTCACTAATTTTAGCTAAGATACATCTGAAATACAGACAAGTGATCACTATGTACAATAATGTGAAGTGAATTTTTTGAAATATATAACTTCTTTGGAATAATCCTGAAGGATATAGAACAACAGGTTACCAGTTTAAGATATCAACCAATTTAGTTTAGCCACTTTGAGTCCATGTTGTAGAATCTAAAATTTAGTTGTGTTTCCCTAATCCAAAAGCTTGCTATCTCTGAAAATGTTTTTAAATTTCAAATCCTTGTATCTCCTATTTAATTTCCCTTAGTTTATTGCATTGATCAGTTCTTCTAGTTTGATGTACCATTAAAAAACAATGAATGCAGTCATCCTTTTTGCTGTTGTTCTTATTTAAAGAGAATTCTCACTTCTTTCACTGGGTATGCTTATTGTTATTATTATTGTTGTTATTTTGCAGGTACTTTCTTTGCAGGTAGTTCTTATTTGCAATGAGTTATTTAAAAAATGAATGGTATTGAATTTTATTCACATTTTACTGCATTTCTTTTTTCCTATTATTGAGATAAGCATATCCTTTTTACATCTGTTGATACATTTGATTGCATGAATAGATTTCAAGAAAAAATCATAGTTAGCTAAGTTGTTGATAGTAGGGGTGGTAGTGGTAGCATGTGTGTGTTTTGATCTGGGTCTTTAATGTACTGTATGGATTTCCTGTCATTTCTATTTTCTATTAGTTATTGTTTGTTCTCTTTCATATTATCTTCTTTTTGTGCCTTTTATTTTTTGCTGAACTTTTATCTTTTATTAAAGATTTATTAGATTTATTATTTTATTAAGTTGAACTTTTCTTGATAATTTGTATAAATTATTTTACCCTAATGTTGTTTTTCTCCATTGAGGATTTTCTTTTCCTTCTACCAATTCTTGTGAGCATTATCAACCAAGGTTCATCATAATTCAATTTTAGGACCTGAGCTTATGGGGGCCACCCAGCTAACTCAAAGCTGAACTGTGATACATATGAAGCCAGCCAGCTTCCAGTTATTTTTTAATCCTTGCGATGCAGGCTTGCACTTTTAAATTAATCTTTAAAGTTCTTTTTAACATAATGAAAAAAAATTTCCTTTAGAGAAATGAAGCTCATGATTTATACTCATTTCTTTTTCTTTTTCTCTTTTTCTACCTATTTAACATATAATACTTCCCTTTTTCTTATACAATATACATTTGATTTCAAGTAAAAAGAGAAAACTCATATTTAAAATGCATTGATTGTAAATAGTTTGGAAATGTCAATATGCAATTAATTGGAAAGAACATATACATCCTTAACGGTGTCAAGTTAATATGGATAGGGACAAAACCCTACTCAAATTGAGTATACTCAATAGTATACTCAAATTCAGCAGCTTAAACACTTTTCATAGTAATATATGTCGTAAAATTTTCCTTATTGACAGATTTCATTATGGTGAAACTTCTTAAAGTACTCATATCTAGTAAAAGCTACTTAAAAACTATATTTTGTTAAACTTTTGTATCCACACACAGAGCCCCTTGTACCTTCCATGATATTTTCATAAAGTTTTGCTATTTTTTTATTTAACGCGAAGTTTTGTGATAATTGTCATCACGTGTTAATGTTAAGAATTAAATTACATGTACTACCCTCTTTACGGACCTATTTGCTCACCATTGCTGTTGCACAAAACTTTCTCCTGGAGCCATTTCTCTTACTGAGGTTAATCTTTTTCAGGAAGGGCTTTTAGATGGTAAACTCTCTTTAAAATTATTTGTCTGACATTGTCTTTAAGAACCCTGTTGTTATGTTATGAGAAAGCCAAGTACACACAGAAACAGCAAGTTGGCACCCCAGGCAACAACCTCAGCTAGGCCTGGATTTAGAGTCATTCCAGACCTGGCATCAAATAAGACAATGAGGAAGCTTCTAACCCAAAGCCAGGTGAGAACCAAGTCACTGAGGAGCAGACACAAGCCATGTGTACTTTGCCCCATCTGAATTCCTGACCCACAAATCTGTGAGCATAATAACATGACTGGTTTTTATGCTACTGATATTGATGTCGCTTATTATACGATAGATAGCAGGAACAGTAATGCTGTTACATTTGTATTCCTCTAATGATCTTGATGAGATTTAAGAGAAATGGAATGAATTATCCTTTAATTACATTTGGCTGTTGAACAGTGCTTTTGAAAGTTTTGTAGCTTGGAGATTGCACCACTCAAACTGGATATCAACGTAGTGAACTTCATTTTTAGCTCAGTTCAGCTAGCATTTGTTTAGTGATAAGCATGTAAAAAGCATTCTCCAAGCACTCTAATCTTGATATTATCATCTATTTAAAGGGCAAGACTCTAGCCAAGCAATGTTCTTCAAATAATGGTCCTTAAAAGGCCACCTTTGAGCTTGAAAAATTTTAATTTCTAGAAAAAAATGCTTTATGAACACACAGATGTCCTTTTGATGCAAACTCATTTTCAAAGCCTGTGACAAATTATTGATGGAAGAATAATGCTAAATATATCTCAGAAATCTTTAACGACTTTGATCCTCCTCATTATGCATAGAAGTGTAATTTGTGAAAATTTAAGTGACTATGAAAAAGCACCTTGTATTTTCATCTGAATGCTAAACTTTTATTAAAATATATTTGTGATATTAACAGTATTTTCCCATAGCTCTTTGATTTTATTGGCACATATTTTATTTCCCCACGGCTTGCTGTTTATACTTCCTAGCAACTGGTCTTCTGTTACTCATTGAACTTCCAGAGGTGAACTTCCAGAGAACTTCCTTCATTGCCTTCTATAAGAAGGTTGTCATCCATGTCTAATGGAATTCTGATTGAGGAAGTTTGTCCTGATCATAAGCCTAAATTGAACTTTATTCTTCCAGAAACTCAGAGGGCACTTGGCATGTCACGGTAAATTCTGGAAGTCCTGTTAAGCCCAAGGGCCTCATAAGTAAAATTTTCCAATAGTATACTCAAAGAATAAATGGTATATTACTACATTTTAATATATCCCAACAGACACATCAAGAACTAAATATGAAATCACTTTATTCTGCTTGAGAACATCAAGATGAATCAGGAACCAGTCTTATATGACCTTGGAGACTGTTAAAAAAAGTTCTTTCCTCAAATGAAAACATATTTCTTATCTGTATGGTAAAGTCAAATATTCTATGGAATATAAGCTGCTTTCAAATGAGACTTAGAGAAATACAAAACTCCTTCATCAAGTAAATTTAGTTATTTCCTCCAAAGTTTGTGTAAAGCAAGTTATAACAACTCTTTGAAAGCAAGGTTCATGACATTACTTCAATGTAGCTCAAAATCTTCCCCTCATATGACACATAGTAAACATCAAATAATTTTTACCTTGAAATGAATTGAATTTCACATAGAACTAAATCCTGAAATCCACACATATCTCAATAGAATAACAATATTAATTAATAGTGGAGCCAAGATACTGCCCCAAATATACATGAATAAATCCCTCTTTTACAAGAACTTATCAAACTATAAGCATCTGACTGAATACCCATCAGTTTACATAGAAGAATCTACCTACACTGCAGTAGAAATTTGGAAGATCCCTAAAATTACACTGTTAACACAACTAGTTTGGGAGAAGAAGAGAGACAGTCTTTTGGTTCGTAGAGATCAGTGCAAAAACCAGTCTGACATATCGCTCAGCATTCGAAATCATGAGAGTGGCACTAACAGTTTCTGAGAATGGGACTAAGAAGATGAAGACCCAGGGTCATCTATGCATTCATTCATTCACAAATATTTCTTTAAAAAATATTTTATTTATTTATTTTAGAGAGGGGTGGGGGAGGAGCAGAGGGAGAGGAACAAGCAGACTCTGAGCTGAGTGGGGACCCCAATGAGGGGCTTGATCTCATGACTCTGAGATCATGACCTGAGCTGAAATCAAAAGTTGGTTGCTTAACCAACTGAGCCACCCAGGCGTCCCCATTCATAAATATATCTTGACCACTTACTACATATCTATGTTGTACTGGCATAGGGTGAGTAACATTGGAAGTATGGCTTTTTCCTCACAGGCTTGAAATCATAATTATGATCTGGTGGGGCGACAGATACCCTACAAACAAAAAAGCAAATAAATACAATAGCGAGGTGATTAAGACCTAAGTTTCGGTAAGGGCACAAAGAAAGCCTCTGTGATAAAGGCTAAGAAGTAGCTGGTCATGGAGAGTGCCATGAAGAGGGAACAGCATGTGCAAAGTGCTTTGAAAGGTAAGAATATCTTTTGAAAGATTTAAAGATCCGGAAAACGATTTCACAGTACCATAATAGAGTTTAGATTAGAATATAGTCTCTTTTTTTTTTACCACTGAAAGTTTTGATTATAATGCTTTAGACAATCTCTTCTCACATCATTCCCACCACATGGCATCATCAAATGCCAGTGAGCTGGGAGCCAGAAGACCCTATTTGTTCTTTTGTCTTATGTGAGTTGGTTTTTATGGAGTACAGTCAATACTGCGGAAATAAATAGACCTGAAGAATTTATTCTGCATAACTTATTTGGTGGGGGTTTTCAAATTACAATAGGTAGTATATCTACATCCATATATATTAATATGTTTATAATTCTTGATATTAAGTATATTTTGAGATACTCTTGAATAGTTTGAGAGTCTCTCAAGCAATAACAAAGAAATGAACATGTCTATATTAAAGGGAGTTCAGAAGTAAATTGTCTGCAACAAAAAAATAATGATACTAAATTAATGATACAAAACAAAGGAAAATTATGAAAAAAATGAACTGAAATAGCAGGAATGAATTAGACAAAGATACGTTGGGATTTCAAACAAAATCTTAAAAGCCAAGTCTGGTTTACATTTCTGTGGTTTTCATTAGTATTTTTATTAACATTCAGTGTACAGGGAATCTTTTAATGCCTTATAATTTCTTTTTTTTAATCAATGGAAGTTTTAAAAAGATTTTATTTATTTGTCAGAGAGAGAGAGAGAGCACAAGCAGGTGGGAGTGGCAGGCAGAGGGAGAAGCAGGCTCCCTACTGAGCAAGAGCCCAATGCAGGACTTGATCCCAGGACCCCGGGATCATGACCTGAGCCGAAGGCAGACACTTAACCGACTGAGCCACCCAGGTGTCCCTGCCTTATAATTTCTTAGAGTTATTTCTGTTGGGAAAATAGAAGCAGTGTGTGTGTGTGTGTGTGTGTGTGTTAGTGTGTGATCTCAGACAGTTGGTTATGTTCTCAGGTGGTACAGATGACAAATATCATCAGGATTTGTGCAGTTTTGAATCAATTTCAGAAATTTTGGAGAGGGAGAAAAATAGAAATGAAAATTGCACTGTGAAAATTAGGGTTCAATATTAGAATTTAATAACATAATTTAGTGTAACAATATGTAGCAAATTCAGTCATAAAATACTCTAAACAAGAAAGATTATTTTGAAAACTCCATATTAGATCAAGTAAAAAGAATTTTTTAAAGTAAAGGTCAAATGGAAACATCAACATGAACTCATGACCTTTACAACAAAAAAAGATTTCTCACTTCATTAATAAAGTAATTTAAGTATTCCTTCCTCTAAGGTCACTTGCCTAACATCAGGATTTATGCTTCACTAGTGCCTAGATTGGGATCTCTAACACTCTTTTGACAGCCACTTGGAGAATAATTAGTCCCCTGTCTTGGCACATGAAAAATAAAGATCATGCTGGAACATTTTTGTTTTCAGAAACAGGGAAACTCTCAGTAATTTCTGGGTTAGAGTTAAAATGGACAATTTGGTCAACATGAAAAAAGGGCTTTTAGTGGACAAATTTTGACCATTAGAGCATCAAGAGAAAACAATGATTATTGCCAATTGAAACATTACCAGTACATGAAATAAGCTATATTGTTAAAACAAAAATGCAAATTTTCAAAGTATGAACTAAAAGTTATTTCGCCCACATGAGTTTCCAATATTGTCTCCCAAAGTCCATAAAAAGACCCATACAAGTTCTGAGTTCAAGAGTGGAGTCTGGTTAACCACCTAAATAAAAAAGATATAAAAATGGATTTGTAATACAGCAGAAGAAAAGTTTAGATAGACATGTGCAGGGGGCTGTGTAGTATATCTTGCTTTGTTGTGTTTTCGCTACTAAAACTCTGGTAGCTCAGCTTGGCTCTTATTCGTGGACAACTGTATAACATGTGTTTTCATTGCTTGGTTAGTGCTATAGGGGAAGTCATAAGTCACAGATGGAGTTGTCTGTGATAAGATAAAAGAAAGAGGAGAAGGAAAGAAAGAAAGAGAGGAAGGAAGGAAGGTAGGTAGGAAGGAGAAAAGAAAAAAGAAAAGACAAAAGACATGACAAGACAAGACAAGACCCAGGTTGAGATCAATTTTGGGAAACTGAATACAAGCCATACTGCTTGACTCAATCCTGCCAATTCCTATATGGATCTGAGGCAAGGTAGGCTTTGATATAGAAGTACTGGCTCAGGCTGTGTGGACACGAATTCAAGTGTCTTTTAATTGTAATGGGGTATGGAATTGGATTAATCGGGAGTTAACTCATAAGGACAGAGAACTATCCATGAAATAGATACTATCATGATCACTTGGGCAGGAGAGCTTTGGAGGGGGGAGAAAGTATAGCAATTTGATTTGAAAAATGCATTGTGAAAGAACCCAGTAATTTGGGGGTTTCCTAAAATATAATAATTCCTTGATAATACATTACATTAAAGAATTACTAGAATGTTATATTGACAAGTAGGCCTAGGTGGAGGTGGGGCAAGGTGCTACTTAGTTTGGAGGGCAATTAATTAGGGAGATGTATCTCTAATTAGATTTTCTCTAGGCTAGAGACAAATTCTTCCTTTATATCATCTATCAAGTGGAATGTTGACCCTAAAGAATAGATTTCAGGTGATTCCAGAAAGGGATCAATACTCCTGAAAAATACATTATGAAAGCCCCTTGGTCTGAACGGATGTATAAAGTATGCTGCTTTGTCCTGTAATGCTTTGAATATGAACTGTGTTTTAAAGGAAGGAATGGGTAACAGGTCTATTGAAAACATCATTCTGCTGATAGCATAGCTATATTTATGCAAGTCATGAAATATGCAAGTCACAAACTATGAGTAATATTTGCAACATTACATTCAAAGAATTAATGTCCAAAATGAATAAAGACTTCTTTAAATCAACAAGTAAACCACAGCCACTCCAAAAGAAAAAGGAGAAGATAAAAAATATGTTTGTGGAAAAAACACAAACTCTTGATAAAACATGAAAGATAATCAGGGAAATGCCAATTCAAATGATATTTTTTTTATAATGTTAGGAAAAATAAGAGCTTGTTAGTACCTACTGATTGTTATGGTGAGAGAAAGTAAATTGGTAGGAATTTGTGTAGCTTTATTCAGGGTCAATGGGTGGTATTACAATTGAAATGCCCCTATTTTTCAACCCAACATTTAACTTTAATATACTGACGTCAAAGAAATGCATGGGAACCTACAGAAGCAGGCCCAAAGATGTTCATTGCTAAAAGGAATATAAAGTTTTAATATGTAGTCTCATCCTTGTGAGTTTATTTGGCTGGGGAGTTAAGACATGTATCTAAGAAAGTTGTAAAACCGGCATACTTAAATGTTCTAATTCAAACAATGTGTAAATGTTTAGAAGGAAAAAGATAGATATGATCTGTGTTTCTCAAGAAAGATTTTATGGAGAAGGTAAACTTCTGGTTGATAAAATTGTGTCTCTATTACTAAGAAGTGAGCATTTATTAAGTAGAACACAAGTTCTATGAAGGCAGTTTTTTGTTTGTTTTATTTATTGCTGTTCCCCAACACCCACAACAGTGACAAGCATAGAGGGTCCAATGAGTACATGTTCATTAAAGAAATTAAATTATATAAAACCAGGTAAAATAATGGAAACTCCTGAATAAGAAATTTCTAGATGTAAAGCTGAATAGAAGGACAATAGGAAGTGGGAAGAAAATAGCCTCATTAGTCCCATTATAATATAGGCAGGCAAGGGTAATAATATCAGCTGAATAATAACAGTATATCATTTTGTTTTATTTTCCGTGAAATATGCCCCCAAAATTATTTAAAATGACAGAGAATTTTGTCATTCCAAAAACAAAGTAAACTCAAAATAATCCTCAAGAGATCCCTTAAGGTACTATGTCTATGCATTAAAATAATGTTTATCCCTCCACGTTCTAAATTAAATTGTCTGCTCTTTTCATAAATAGCACCATCAAAGCTGTCAGTTTACTGAATGAAACACATAATCATTCCGATTATATAAAAAAATCAAACTTTGCTGGAAAATTTAAGTCTATTTTTGCTCTATCAAAAGGTGGTTCAGATTTCTTCCCTGTGTTTGTAAAAGTATAGATTAAAGATGTTTTAGTGTGTGCTAAATAGAAAGAGAATTATTGAATTCAAATATTGAAGTCCTTATAAATTGTTCACTCCTACCCATTTTTATTTACCTTATAAATGGGGAAGCTGAGGTCTAGAAAGGATGATTCTCATAGACTTTAAATGAACCAGGGCTTGTCTATGAACTAGTTCTGAACATTAACTCTTGGACCTTGCAGAAGTTTATAACTTCTCTGGGCCTCAGTTTTCCCATCAGTAATTAACTTTCCCTCAGTAATGTTAACTACTATTATTGGTAGCAGTGATGCTCAAGGTGACACACTTTACATTGAGTGACTGGTACAGTTGGAGGTTGAGCCTGAGTTAACAACTCAGCAACATTTAGTCCACTCATTTCTTCAATGATTAATGGTAATAACAAAATATTTATAAATGGAATAAATGCTTATTGTCCCAGGATAAATATTCATAATGCCTCCTATTAGTTTCAAAGATTCCAGATTAAATAATAAACTGTAGAGTCATCCTAAGCTTAAAGCAAATATATGCTCTCTGACACACAAGGTTTTTATTTTATTTTTTTTTAATTTCTAATCAGAAGCATGTCACAAGGAAAAAGGTACATTAATACAGCCTTGGGATGAGATACCAAATTTTATCTACTATGTTAGCCCACTTTCAAGGCCAAATATCCATTGAATGGATAAAGTCTTAAGAAAAAGTAACAAGTCATCTACAACAAACCATGGGAAATTTATTAATGACAGAACATCCTGAACCATCAAAGCTTAAGTGATATTCTTGAATAAAAAGAACTCTTTAAAATCAGATGGTTCATTGCTGTGTAGGTACCATGAGCCCAAATGTCAACTGAACAAGGATTTTTATTTCCTCTTAAAATGGGAGTTTACTGGTTGCATATTAATATTTGCTGAAAGCTATAGAAATTGCTTAAACATACCTTAGGAATATAAATTTTTAAATGAGGTGTTGTCAAACCAAGATAACCTGTCATTATCAAGTTGGCTTTCTTAAGTACTTTGTTGCTTCTATAAGTCAATGGTTGGGGAGATAAAACCTTTTTTTTTTTTTGTCCCCGAGAGATTAGAGCCCTGTGTCCTACTGCCAGGTGCAAATTCATAACTTTGAGCAAGTTTCAGTTGTCTTCTGCATGTGGAAAAGTGAATACATATTTGTGGAAGTGCTTTGGAGGGATGTTGTGCTAATAATTATTCCGTTAGCAGTCTAGATTTTTTTAAATCATCTAAAGAAAACTTTCACCTTTATCCTTCAAAAAAACATTTTTCAAAAGCAACTTTGTCCTGTTAGATTTTTCTTCTTCATTCTCAAGTTCATACTCTGATACGTGGGCTAATGAATAATGATATACACAAAAGTCAAAAGAAAAATGAAGACAAGCAGAAGCTTTAAATTTTCTACAAATTAGATCCCTGTGAAATTAGGTGGTAATAAAATAAACAGTAGAATGACATATTTTACATCCAGAAAAAAATCAAGAGAAATAGTTCAGAAAATAGATTGGTGATCTTTTTCTTTCTTTTTCAACAGGAAAGGAAATTTCAGTGTTATATAGTTAATAATAATAATAATAATTACAATAACGGTAATGTCCCAGGCTAGATGCCGGAACAACATTGCATTATTGCAGAAGTCTTCATAGTCAATAGTCATTTCTTACAAAATCTTAAGCAGTAGGTCAGCATTCAGAATTTAATTTTCTAGCAGAGGCTGAAGCTCACAGGCACAGAGCAATAAAAGTGGAGACTAATAATATAACTTTTACTCCTATACAGGGCTCATTGAATATCCACAGTGAAGGTATTTCCTCACTCTCTTCCCAGAACTGGCTACAATAAGCCTATTTTGTTGCACACAAGGATTGTGCAGCTACATTTCTAACCTCTTTGCAAAATGTCAAAGCTCTCTATGTCTGGAGGTTTCCTAGTCCCCTTCATTTATTTAAGATTCTATGCCTCTCAGCAGAGTTGTCAGAAGAAGTTAGTGTTTTTTTTTTTTTTTTTAAAGACTACACAGAAATGAAAAAGCAAGAAGCCAAGACAATCAAGTTACCATCAGTTTTTATGCAACCACATGAGGTAGTGTTATTGCTAAGGATCTTAGAATATGTTGACTCGAAAAAAAGAGAGAAAAGCATTAGATTCTGCTGAATCATTAAAAAAGGAGGGATTACCCTCTTCTTCCAGCTAAGGGATTCATCTACACATATTTTATAACTAAAACTTGTTTTGCAATGACAGATTTTTAATGTAGTATAATTAAATAATGCACATTCTTTAAATAATGATTGAAATAAGTATGTATGCATAACCTGGGAATTCTCTTAATAAATCCCATGTGGTATGTGTCAACTGTGAACATTGTAGTTGCAAATCTTTTGTGTTGCTCTCTTCTTTAATTGTCACTCCCATCTTTGGAATCTCTGTTCTTTTTCACAAATCTTCTCATTTCTCTCTGGTTGGAATCATTTACTAATCAGAGGAAGTATTGGCCAGTCCCAACTCACATTTAAGAGATGCCCTTGAAGTGTCGAAGAGGGTTGATGAGAGAATTTCAGCCAACTCTCTTGAGGAGAACAGGCAGCCTGCAAGCCTTTTCTTTTTGAAGTCTCTGTTTTCCCCACCTTCCCCACCTTCCTTTAGGTGATTGTTCTTGAAGCCTTCCAGGACATAGTCCGGTTATAGTACTTCTTGTGTAATATTGTAATTGTTTATTCACCCCTCTTCCTATTAGATTTATGGCCCACGAGGGTAAAGACTGTATATTTTCTTCATTAGACTATTTGAAGTACCTATTTGTGTGAAACACATAGTCGAGCTCTACAAATATTTGTTGAGGGATAAAAATATTGATGAATCAGTTAACTAATAAGCTATTGGAGATGGAACCTCTGGTACTTTTTTTCTCTCCTGAATAATTAGGGACCAGCTGAAACTATTATTAGATAATTTTGTTTGCTCCTTGACATCTCAAGGTATAACATTCTACTGTACATTGATAAGAAAAACTACTTATTGAGTGCCTATCAGGTATCAGGCACCATTTTAGATAGTGGGGAAAGAATGGTCAACAAAAATTCCCTAATGTCAGGGGCCTATGAAATGATAGGGAAAAAAGAAAATCAGGGTATAGCATAAGGCATGGCAGAATATGCTATTTTGGATTGTGAGTGGAGAGGAAGTGTCTCAGAAAAGATAACTACTAAGTAGAGTCTGATATGAAGGAGTAGATTATGTGGTCATCTCAGGAAAGAAAGTTTTTAGCTATTACTCAGAGGATAAAATGGGGAATTGTAGAGTTTTAACCAAAGGATATTATAATATGACTTCCAGTTAAATGCTGTGGAGAATAGATGGGATTGGGGCAAGAGGGGGATCAGGAAGACCTATAAAAGGCTATTACAGTCCTTCAGAAGAGATCTGATGGTGGCTGGAGGAAGGTGGCAGTGGTGAAGGTAGCAAAATGTTGTCAGAGTTAAAACATATTTTGAGAATAGAACCGACAGAATGGACTGGATATGCAGTGTGAAAAAAAGTGAAAAGTCAATAATGCCTCTAGTCCCCACCCATGCCAAGCAATTGGGTGAATTTTATCACAGTTTTATTGTGATGAACAGTGCTGAGGAGATAGGAGTTTGGCTACTTTCTGCTTAAGTTCGAGGTGCAGATTAGACATCATAGTAAAGATGTTGAGTAGGAAGTTGATTATGAGGCTTGAGTTAAAAATTTAAAAATTTGGTCTGAAGATAATGATTCCTGGTATCATCAGTATACTAATACTATTGGACCAGAAAGATCACCACCTAGGAAATGAGTGGATAGAAGGAAAAAGTCAAAGCGCTGAAGACTGAAGTCATATGCATGGCAATACAAACATCATTTTCCCCGGTCATTTCTGGCCTCCTGTTAAATGCTCTGTTTTGTCTTTGGATATTTTCAGTTTATTTTTCTTAACACTGCTTTCCAAATCCTACTTACTTAACCACAGCTTAAATATCAGTTCCTCATGGAGGCCTTCCATGACCCTCTAGAGAGATCACATATCATCTCTATAAACTCCAGGACCATTCTTTTTACTATTTAGTCCTTGTAATACACATCATATTTCTAGAATTTGATAAATGGTATTATATTGCATGACCTGTGAGGTCAGGTTCTTATATTTGTCTTATTTTTGGTGTACCCAAATCCTAATGCAGTGCAAGCATATAATGGGTTCTCAATATCTTATTTGTTAAACTCTATTGAAATGTTAACCAGAAACCAATCTCTTCTGACTTTTGAGGAAGTGGTCCATTATGACACTAGATTATCATCAAAGAGCAGTAATTGCAGATCTAATGTGTGAGTCTTTAACAGAAACTGCAGTTCTCTGCATTCACACTTCCATTCTATTGCCATTCCATTCCATTGCCATCCTGATTGAACAGTGCAATTACATAGAGTGTTAATTGTCTGCTAATAGGAGGAATAATGATAAAATTGCATAGTACATTCATGTAATAACACTCAAATTACTGTTTTAGATTCCTTCCCAATTTATAACCAAGTAAAGTGGTGCTGATCTAATTTCTCACAAGCACATTAGCAAATAGTGCTGGTACAAAATATTGTATTCAAATGCTGAATTTAAAATATATGTTAGAATTCAGCAAAGTAGCAGGATACCAAGTTAACACACAAAAGTCAGTTAAAAAAGGAGGCAGTTGAAGATGGCAGTGTAGGAAGATCCGGAAGTCACCTCCTCCTAACACAACACATCTACAGCTACATATAAAGTAATTCCCTCGGATAAAGACCTGAAAACTAGCTGGCCATAAAAGGCAACATGGAGACAGGTAGGACAGGCAAGACATAGCCCAGCTAAAAGCCCCATACCCCACCACAGCACAAGTATGGAGCTTCTCTTGGAGGAGTGAGGGGTTTGTGCCCCACATCAGGCATATCAACCCTTAGGACCTGCACTAAAGAGACAAGGCTCCAAAATGTCCGGCTTTGAAAAACAATGGGGCTTCCATCCAGGAGAACCATGAGGCTGTAGGGAACTGAGATTCCACTCTTAGATTTTTTTTTTTTTTTTGACACAGAGAGAGAGAGAGTGAGAGAGGGAACACAAGCAGGGGGAGTAGGAGAGGGAGAAGCAGGCTTCCCGCCAAGCAGGGAGCCCGATGCGGGGCTCGATCCCAGGACCCCAGGATCATGACCTGAGCTGAAGGCAGACGCTTAACGACTGAGCCACCCAGGTGCCCCCTGAGATTCCACTCCTAAAGGGCTTGCACACAGGACTGATTTGCCCCCCAGGACTCAGCACAAAAGCAGCAGTTTGGAAAGTGCCTGGACAATCTGTGAGCAAATCCTAAAGCAGCTGCAGGAAGGGAGGACCCTGTTAGGACTCTTCTCCGAGGGGATGGCGGCACAGGCAGTTGCCACTTTTGCACTATCCCTCTAACTTGCACGTCCCACCTTTATACCCCACAATGGTCTTGCTTGAGCTGGACGCCAAGTACCCACCCCTGTGCTGCCCCTGCAGCCCTGCCAGAGCCAGATGGCTGAACACCCTGCTCCCGCACCATCTCTGAGCCCCACCAAAGCCAGCCAATGTGCACAACCCACAAAGGGGATGCTTGTTGAGTGCCTGGCTCTGGAGGCCAGGGAGGATTACATTTCCCGACCCCAAAGATCTGAAAAACTAGAGAGAAAGCTCTTGATAGGCTACCACCCCCAGGGTACTGCAGAGACAGCTGACCAAAACACACGCCCATCTTGTGAAAAGGTCTATTTACTTGTCCTGGTGCTTTAGCCTGAGGGGCATGCTTCAGGATCATCACACAGAGAGAGGCTAAGGAGGTGCTCTCAGGGAATGTAGGCTGGGAGATGCCATCTTTGTGCTCTCCCTTGCTATGGCTCATTGATACCTCCAAGTAAAGATCAGACACTCATCTGGAGCCCCAGTTTTGCAACTGTTGCCAAAAGGATCTGAAAGGCAGCAGGGTTTACAGTTGTGGTCCCACAGGAGTGTGTCTATCTGTGTACTTTAAAAGCTGCTGCCTGAGGGCCTACCTTCCCATCAGCCTCAAACCAGGGGCTGACTGAGATTCCTCTCTTTGGAACATTCATAGGATTTGGCAATCCCTCAACAACCAGGACCTATCAAGAATAAATAAAGCTGCTTAGACCATCACAAAGGTGAGAGAAACAACAAAAAAGGTAGGGGAAAGTTAGACAACAAGTTTCATCTTCTACACAATTCCAGTCCTTCAAGGCTGGGAGAGAGCTCTTTTGCTTAATGCTTAGAAACAGACCGAATCAAGCAAAATGAAGAAACAGAGGATATACAGAATACGTTCCTGTATTTCCATATGTGACAAGCCCACAGATAACATACTCTGTGGTACAAAGCTGAGCTTTTCCTTTAAGATCAAAAAAACCCCAGATACCCATTCTCACCACTATTATTCAACATAGTACTGGAAGTCCTAGGCAGAGCATTTAGGCTGAAAATAGAAATAAAAGGCATCCAAATTGGATAGGAAGAAGTAAAACCGTATACTATTTGTAGATAGCATGATTTTATATATAGAAAACCCTAAAGACTCCACCCCAAAAAAAAATATCTGTTAAAACTAATAAAATCAGTAAACCCTAAAGTACTATTAAAAGTTATGCAGTTGTTGGAGCACCTGGGTGGCTCAGTTGGTTAAGCGACTGCCTTCAGCTCAGGTCATGATCCCAGGGTTCTGGGATCGAGCCCCGCATCGGGCTCTCTGCTCAGCCGGAAGCCTGCTTCTTCCTCTCCCACTCCCCCTGCTTGTGTTCCCTCTCACGCTGTCTCTCTCTCCCTGTCAATTAAATAAATAAATAAAATCTTTAAAAAATATTAAAAAAAAAGGTTATGTGGTTGTCATGTATAAAAAGAGAAATGAAGCAAACAGGTTTCAATCTCCTATTGAAATTACAGATGTGCTGTGCCCATACATTACAATAAGGAGTTGAAGGTAAACTAAGGACAACCATTTTCTTCCAAATCCCCAAACTTTGGAAAATAATGTTCTATTTATTTCAACTGCTAAGTAACACCAGCTTTTAAAATACCACATTCATTTGGGGCTTATTCTGATGCTGTTTCTGAATTCTGCAATTCCTGTGCTGGCAAACTCACTAATAAAGTCAACAGAAAGTTGAATATAAAGAGAAATGCAGTGCAAGAAAAAAATGATGAAATATTAAAGTTCAAAACATGTGTTTGCCTGAGGGCAGGAAAGCTTAAATATGTAAAATCCAAACCTACTCTAAGGTTCAACTACATTTTGTAACATCACAAATCTATAACTCTGATTTGCATTATGTATTTTCTTCCATGCTTTTAAAAAAGTAACATAATTTATCAGTGGATGATCAATCTTATCTAAGAAACAAAGAAATCCATCATTTATTTATAGTAAAACATTAGATCAAATACTAAGGTACTTCGTGAAGTCGTTTAACCCCTCCCCTACTTTCTGGCAGAAAATGCCTGAGTATACTCAAAGTACAATTATTTATTTACTCACTGGTGCTTCCATTTCTCCTTCAAAAAATTCCCACAGGTGTGCATTCCCTAGTCTTCCCCTGTAACTTATATTCTGAGATCATTAAAAATGTAAAGGGCTACCTTGATTATGTTTGTCTTCTTTACTTGAGTTTACAATTGTGATTGTTAACAAATTGATACATTGGTGTAATACAAACCAAATTTGTTTTCTCTCTTCACATAATTACCAATGATTTTTTTACATTGTATAATTAATATTTAATAGAAATTTTAAATAATGATGTAATATTTATATGGTACAGTTTTTATGCTTGAAATTACACAGCATATAGTCAAATTAAAATGCCATCAGTATAGGAATAAAGGACAATAAGTTAATTGCTAAATACTCTCATTTGAAACCAATTTGATAAAAAGTTCTTTAAAAGATAATATTTAATATTTATTTTGTGTAATGTAGCCACATACACTCTAAGATTTACAAATATCTGTCATTGTCTCCAGATTGTGAGCCCCTTGAGGTTGAATACTGTCTCATGGGTTTTTTTCTGCCTTACTATGCCTGGCACATAGCAGGTGTCATATGAATGTATGTTAAATGAATGAAGGAATCTTAAATGTTGTAGCAAACCTTCCTGTACAATAGGCATTGCAATCAGAACTTATTTTTTTCTGAATGTCAATTTTCCCTACACTTGATCTAAATCAAATGTGGCTATAGATTTTCCTTTCTGACATTGATTGTTCTAGGAATGAATATATGACCCTGTTCCAGTCAGTTAGTTATGAAGGAGACTCCACCGGGATTCTTTGGGGTGAGATTTTCTTTCCTAATGAAAGAGCCACATAAGCAATTGCAATTTGTTCCACTTGGTTCTTCCTTGAGCTTGGGGAAATGACAGGTGAAAATGTGAAACCTGGGGTGCCCAGGTGGCTCAGTCGGTTAATCAGCTGCTTACGGCTTGGGTCATGATCCCGGAGTCCTGGGATTGAGTCCTATATAGGGCTCCTTGCTCAGCGGGGAACTTGCTTCTCCCTCTGCCTGCTCTGCCTGCCACTCTCCCTGCTTATGTTCTCTCTCTGATAAATAAATAAATAAAATCTTTAAAAGAAAAGAAAAGAAAAGAAAATATGAAACTTAAACTCTGGTGACCCAGAGGGCAAGACCTCCCTGATACTCTGAGGACGACAGAGCAGCAAGCAGATGGGTGCTGGAGACAGTAAACTGAGTCGCTCCGTGACCATTTCACCTTTCTGCACAGGCTGGACCTTCGGAATGAATGGTGAAGAAACTAAAGACTGAATTGCTCCAGAGAGATTTAGAGACTCACCTCCCTTGGACTCATTTGCTCACATTTTGGATGATAAAACCTAGGGACACTCCCCTCCCCTTCCCAGGGAGGGTGTGTTTCTCTCCTGTGGTGCAAACCCTCGCTGCATGCACAGGTGGCAACAGGTCTCACTGTGTTGCCTGATGAGGAACTGGGACATGGGGAGCTCATGAAAGACGTTCTGTGAGTCAGCAGTGTGTTGTCTCACCCAGAACCCCCACATTTCCTGTAAGGACAAATAAGTGTATATAGACATAGAACACAGGCTCTTTTAGAATATTGCTAGTACACCAGATTGGTATACCAATCTTGGAGTCTCTTATGTGAGAGATGCCTTTATTTTAAAGACATTTTTAGACAGGTGTTCTGTTACTTTCAGTTAAAGACATTCTCACTGAAACAGAATAAATCTACTTCTCACTCAGAATCATATGGTGGGGCAGTTTTCTTAAACTCTTCCTGTAATTACTTTAAAAGGACTTCTGCCTAATTTATGCCTTGTTTCATAGTTAGAAAATCCATAATATTCAGCCAAATTGTCCCCTGTTTATCCTGCCTTTGGCATAATGTTTACAAGTATAACGTTTGTATTCAGATAGTTCCAAGTTTTCATTCTAATTCTAGAACTTATTGGCTGTAAGATATTAAATCTCTGTTCTAAGCTTTAGTGCCACCATTTGCAAAGTGAGCAAAACAATACTTGCATTGTAGGGTTTTCTAATGAAATGAGATAATTCTGCTGAGCAGAATGCTTGGCTTAGAATAAGCTCTTAAAACAGATAATCTTAATGAGTGAAGTAGAAATTACACCACCACTATAATCACTGAGAACAAGTTTATAATTTAGCTTTGTTTTTCAAACTATAAGTGCTTAGCCCCCACCCCGATTCCACCAAGTAGAGATTCTAAATTAAGCCTTCAGGTGGTAATTTCTACCAGCAGAAGTCTCAGTTACTGGTGGAAGTATGACATACAGCTTAGGTATACTGGGTCAGGACACAAGGCAAAGAATCACAGCATTAGGAAGTCTAATTATTATTTCTAGTTCCTCTTTAGCACAATGACCTTTAGCTATGTGGTGATAACTATCATGCTCCCATGAGGTCATTCTTGTCATGTTTCTTCTTCCGGCACCTTTCCTATTTGACTTTGTTTCTAGACTTTCAGTTTTCCTGTAATCTAACTGTGGGTGCGTTCTAGTTTGTTAATATACTTTCAAAATATAGTACAGAGAACTAAAACCAACAATTCTTCTCTAGGCATCATAAGCAGTGAAGATCATAAATCTTAGTATTTTTCTTCATCTGAATGTCATACTTTTGGAAGTTTGCATACAACTTTAGGCTCTCTTTTAGCACACTGCATAGGCACCATTGGCTCATACTATGCTTGTATATATGCCTTCTTTAAGACAAGATCCCATAATGCACTTTAGGAATAAATGTAGGAATTTACTTTTATTTTCATTATGATTAATCTTACTAGTAATTATCCCATCTTATTGAGATATCTTGTTATTTTTTTTCAAAAACATATCTCTGATTACATAAATAATACTTGTATATTAGAAAATTTGTGGGAAATACAAATATAGTAAAATATGAAAGAGTATTTTTTTCTCAGAATACAGTGATGAAATGCACATTGCTTTGTACATCTTTCCCTGTTTTATGCTCATATATGTATATGCAATTGACTTAAAAGGTCACATGGTTTTATTATTTTCTCTTTTTAATGTAACTGTTTTAAAATATTTTTTGGTACTATGCATGGTTATGTTCCAGTTTTGTATTAAATTAGCCCTTGCGTTAAAGACAAACCATCCTTAATTTATCAAGTTCAAAGTTAAGAAATGTTGAGAAACAGAATCACATACAGTGACTGTAACACATACTAGAGTCCTCTCTTCCAAGTTGACATCACTCTATTAACCAACATTGTTTGAACATAAGTGTGCTTTCACATAATTAAGCTATCTTTCAACATACACATCTCCATCATGTCCACAAGAGGGTTTTTTTTGTCCAATCACTTATTTATTGATTAAATTAGTTTATCAAAACAGAATTTAAGAAAAGCCTATGTATAATGTGAGGCATTATACTCAGGTCCCCAAATACAAATTTAATAAACAACATTCTATATCTTGTAATACAGTCCACTGAGAAAGAGGGATATTAGCAAATATCTCTGTTGTATACTAAATTCTGAATGTACAAAAAGTAAGGGGGGTAAAAGAAAAGAAAATTATTATTCCTAAAGGGAATCAAATTTCAGTCTGAGTTCTGGCTATAACTTGGGAGCAAAGTAATGGCTGAGTAAACTATTTTAAACTATTATTATCTTTGATGCCAACTGAAAGCAAAAAGAAAATGAAACATAAAGTTTAAAAACTCTATTGTAACCCTAACCCTAACTTTGTAGAATAGTTGCCTAAAAAAATCAAATTTGGATCAAATTGAGGAAACTAAAATCTGCATGTATCTGACTATACCTCTGCAAATTTTGCTCAGCAGAGAGAGGTTTCCAAAATCAAGTAGCAAGCCCTAGCTGCCAGACCAATGATGACTTACTTATAATGTCAAGGTCTGGGCTATAGGTAGGCTAAAAAGAACATCAGAGCTCCTTTACCTGGCCAGGCAGGGCTGAAAAATAGCAACATGGAGATACCATTTTGCAAAATGTGGGCCTTTATTTACACAGGGTGAAGGATACATGGGATTACAAATTGTCTTCCCAGATGTTGATCACTTACCAATGAAAGAGAAGTTTGTGCTAATTCATGCAGACTACTATTGGGAATCTAGTAGACTTTCTGGTACCCTGGAAAGAGATATACCTACACGTTAGAATTTTGTTAAGGAGGTCAGAGATAAAACGATTACAACCAAGCTGACATGACTCTTTAATACTCCACAGTCTTAGCAATGAAGATACTAAAAAAGAATTGCCTTCATTCAAACATAATCAGCAGAAAGTAGATAAAACAGGGATCTTACAAAAGTATTTCAAGAAAAAAAAAAGTAGAAATTAACTTCAAAACCAGAGCAAAAGGGACATGAGGAAACTTCTGGGAAGCATAGAAATGTTCTGAATCTTGTTTGTAGTGTTGGTGGCTTCAGGTGGGTATACATACGTCAAAACCATTTCCTACTTGCACAGAGTGTCAAAGTCAGTCAGTAGTAAAAGTTTAGGGTCTTATTTTCAGAGCTCACAACCCTGGACATGTGTATAGGGCTACATCTCTGTGTGGCTGTCAGGGGCTTAACCAGAGAAACATAACTAGTAGGAAATACACATATATATCCTATATATGCATACATACACACACACACACACACATATATGAATAGAATATGTACCACTCCCTATGTTGAGTGATTCATTTACATTACTTTATATAATTCTCACTACAGCATAGTGAAAACTTACTTTTGAGGAAACTAACATGTATAGTGATGAAGTTACTTGCCCATTGCTACATAGCTAATAAGAAACATATTTGGAATCTAAACCCAGCCTTTATGATGATGGCAAGTACCTCCTATACATGACATCCAATCACCCTGTAGTACTTAACAGCCACATTATAACCAGGAACATCTAAACTTGCTGAGGAAAGAAACAATGTAAGCCTTGGTCATATCTATTTTGTATTCTGACAAAAAAGAAATACACAGTTATTATTTTCTCTGATGTTATGGTTGAGAACTCTTGTGTGGATTAATTCTTGGTTTTATCTCCATGGGCCTGGGCTGTTTGGACATTCTTAAGAATAACTTTCCTCAAAAGATTTTCTAGAAGCCTGGGAGTCATATATAATACATTTGTCATTTCTAGAGCTCTCATTACTTGGTCCTTCTCTGCTAAAATATTTGCAGCTCAGTTGCAATTCCAAATGGACTCTTAGGCAAACAGAACCTGCTTAATGTCACCATAAATCTCACTGCTTGGCACTGTAATGGGACTGGGGGACATGCCAAGACTGTTAAATGCATTCTTTTTTTTTTTTTTTTTTGGAAGAGAATGCTTGGTCTTTGATCAATTGTGGTAGGAATAGAAGAGAAAACAACAACAGTGTTTAGAAAAGGGAAGGGTTGTAATCCTCTCCTTTGGGAAAGGTGACTAAGCTTGTTGTGTAAAGGAGGGGTTTAGACTGGGAAGCCCAGGAAAAACCAACTGCTTTTAACATGCAGTGCTTTTTGGCAGTGGTGACAGTAGACTGCTCTGCAGACAAAATAATCAAATTGGATCATCTCTCCTGCGACAGGACTAGATCAGATAGGTGACAACAAATAGCAGACTTCTCTTTAGGGGGAAAGCTCCTTGGTGTTTCAATAAGCAAGGAACCCAGGACTAGGAGACATGGGTTCAAACCTAGTTCTGATTTAGGAGCCTTGTGACCTTGAAATGGAAGCAGGTATGCTCTGAGCCTCAGTGTGGTCCTCTGAACAATGATAATAACTTCCCTACCTCACATGATCTAATGAGATGAGGTATGTGAGAACACAAGGACGTAAATGACTTCATAAATTCTAATTGTCAATATGCTTACGATGGGTATCTATATGGAATGCTAATACATTTCTTTCTTTTTTTTTTTTTTTAAGATTTTATTTATTTGCGAGAGAGAGAATGAGAGACAGAGAGCATGAGAGGGAGGAGGGTCAGAGGGAGAAGCAGACTCTCCACTGAGCAGGGAGCCCGATGCGGGACTCGATCCTGGGACTCCAGGATCACGACCTGAGCCGAAGGCAGTCGCTTAACCGACTGAGCCACCCAGGCGCCCTGGAATGCTAATACATTTCTAGTTCTAGCTCTAAAACACGAGACTTGGATGTTGGATTCCAGATCAGTATCTAAATTTACAAGCTGAAGGCCAAACTTTATTCTATAATATACTTTTTTCATCCTATTTAAAATTTTACAAAATTGCATCAAATAACTGCATATTTCATAGCTTGTGAAAATAGAGTTTAATGACAAAACTAGAGGGGTTTTTTCCTACTCATTATTACAACAAATAAGTTAGAACTTGCTAATGACCTCTGGATTCTGTATGGAGAAGGACCAAAGATCAACTTTGTTGTATGATTAAAGCTCAATCATACATTGAAGATGGCAAAAACTGGCTTTCCTTTCTCAGAGAAATCATGTTCAACATCTGAGAATGAGTCACAGACAGATGCCTTGATGAAAACTTGGAGCTATTCACTCATTATTCAAAGATCTACTAATTCTTTCCTATGTAACAGACCCTAGAAATTTCCTTGATTGTTAAATAGTTGGTTTCATTGATGGTCACGAATAGATTTTACAATTAATTTTCCTTTCCCTCAGGAATTGTGGGGCCCCCAATCTGTGTGGAATCTGAACTACTTAGTTTTACCAAATTTAGTCTGTAAAATAGTACTACAAATCAAAGGTCTGTACCTTTAGATCCCATATCTTGATCTGTTATCAGCAATAATAATGATGATAATGATAAATAGCAACTATAGCTTCTAGAAACATATGAATTCTTCAAAATATGTGGAATCATGCTGTATAAATTATGAAATTCAGTCTATGATTCTATTTGTACTGAGATTGTTTATATCTTCTATGAAGATAGGAAAAAAGACAAGCTACGAGTGCTCTGGTAAATGTAGTTGATTGCACTACACCTGTCAGGACTTCTCTCCCAGCAGGTGTTCTGCATGATCAGTTGCATGCACAGGATGGATGTGTCAGACACTGAGGAAATAGGGCCTGCCAAAAACTCCTCGAGGTACTAAGAATACAGCAAAAAACCATCGAAACGGTTCTGATGCTTATGGAAATGATATTTTGAAGGATATAGTAGACAGACAATAAACTAATTCCAACAACTTGTTCAGGTTTCAATTATTTAGGAAAACCAGCCAGTTTCCCGGGGGGACAGTTATTACATGAACACTAATGATATGCAAACATCTTTTTTTCCCCCTGCCTGGAAATTTCTCAGTGGCTATATAATTTTGAAAGCCTTTGTCTATTTATCTTTTCTTTTATTCTCTGCTTTCTTGGTTTCTTTCCCACTACATTTCCCTCTTATATTCTCCAGAACATCTAGAAGATATTAGCTATTTCTGAAGTAGGAAGAGGTCAAAGAACTTGCTCAAGTCAACACAAACACATCCATGTTCCCATATCTTAGCTGGTGCTCTAACGTCAGGTGGGTGGCAAACCTAACAGGGTGGCCAGAGATCTGTGTGATGCAAAGTAGAAGAGAAATCTTTCCTCCCACATGGGGAAGCTTCAGTGCTCCATAGTCCTGTGGCCTGGTGTGCACCCACTAATGCCTTGGTAAGGGATAGCTAATAAATGAGTCAGCATGGAATGAACAGAACTCCAGTAATAAAAATGAAATGAAACAACAACAACAAAAAACAGTAAAATCAGTGAATACATTTAAAGGAAAGAAGTAACACAATTGTTGAATTATAGGAACATTTTGACACTGATAACTCTGCGCTTTAACTGTAGAATATTTTCTGAGATACCTCTGTGCAATACTGGTGAATACAGAAAATCAGACTGGCTCCATTGTTGAAGTGGTGATGGTCTAGGAGAAATCAGTGCTTCCTTTGCTTTGTGGTCTTGGTAAACACTCAAGAGGCAGACTGAAAAAAAAAAAAAAAGTCAACAGCAGATGGCTCCTAGCAGAGATGTTCCTAATCATTGAATTGTCTCAAGGAGAAACCCAAGGAGAAACACTTTTGAAGGGGATTGTTACTGAGATTCCGACACCCCATCTGTTCTCGGAGTCTTATGTATATGACACAAGCTTCATGACTTCAGTTATAATGGCTAGAATCTAGAAATCTATAGTCCAGCTCAGCATCTTGGTTCTATCACAATCAAGTTTATGGCTGTGCCTTGCAAAGTACACACACACACACACACACACAGAGTATATATGTGTAAGGTGTGTGCTTTCTACATTACATATGGGAGAGGGGAATAAATGAAGCAGCTTGTATGCATGACAATAAGAAATGCTGGGTTATGGGTAATAGTTGTAGTCTTATTATTCCCGCAACAAGATCATTTCTTTTTTTTTTTTTAAAGATTTTTTTTTAATTTTTTTTATTTGACAGAGAGAGAGACAGCGAGAGCAGGAACACAAGCAGGGGGAGTGGGAGAGGGAGAAGCAGGCTTCCTGCTGAGCAGGGAGCCCGATGCAGGGCTCGATCCCAGGACCCTGGGATCATGACCTGAGCCGAAGGCAGACGCTTAACGACTGAGCCACCCAGGCGCCCAACAAGATCATTTCTTAATATAAGAAAATCCTGAGTCAGGCAGATCTGTAGCAGCAAACATTAATTGCTTTTTAGCAGTTTACTCTGCTGCTTTAGGATACTTCTGTCTAAAAGAGACCCAGAAACTTTAAGGATGAGTAATAGCATATATTTGTTTCAAACTTTAGGAATGCCTATTTATATTTGGTCCCCAAATTAAAAATATCACTCAAGAAGCACTCAAAATATGCAATAAGAACTAAAACTCTCTAATTTAACATCATCCTGTGGTATAATATCACATATCTGCATGAGATGGTGTAGTTGACCCACTAGAGCTTGGCCAAAAATATGCTGAGCAAATGGCCCAGATTCTTGCCCAGTTTTAGGGGACGGTGGCTCAAGTGTAACTATAGTAGTGTCCTCAGTAACATGAGGAACTGCGACCTTTTTAATGAATTAACCTTGGCTGTAATAACGAAAATAAATCTGAGCTTCACTAATTATTTACTCTGCCGGTGCTATGCTAAAGATTTACATGCATTTTTAAATTTAATCCCAACAATAACCCCATAAGATGGCTTTTGTTTTTATCCACATGTTTAGATGAGGAAATTGAGAATGAAATGAAGCATCTTACTCTTAGTTACACAGCTGCCAAGCGGCGTAACATAACTCCTGAACAAATGCCCTAAGCATTGCCGAACTGCTCTATCAGTTGACATATTGATCATCTCAAAGGCTGGTCAATTTAATCACATGTATTTAACCCCATTCTTCTTAAAATGTTAGACATTAGTTTTTAAAAAGGAACTTTGAATCAGAGTTATGCCCTATCACTAATGTACATCCACTTTCCTACAGTTCATGTGACTGTAGAGAAAACAGATGGCATAGCTTTTTTGTGTAATATATATATATTTTTGTACTTTTGCAATGAATGACTTAATTGTGTTTTCATTCAAGAAAACTTTACTGGTCCCTTTTCTGTGTATGGAAATATAAGATAAAAAGATGAACTAGACACAGATCAGCTCTGCAGAATCTTTCAGTCCAATAATGGAGCTAACATAAACACAAAACAATGTAAAAAGCAGGTGTAAAGAGAAGTACCAATAAGACGCCATAGGGTTTTAGAAGAGATTTTTCATAGGAGGGATTTAGAGATCAGCTGATGAGGAAAGAAGGCATTTGAATTAAGATTAATAGTGGATCAGATTTAGGGAAACAGCAACTGGGAGTTCCTTTCTATGCAACAGTAACATAGGCAAAAATATAGAGGCTGAAAGATAGGACTCTTTCATGGGTTTATCAATGTTAACAATAGTCATCACTCATGAGTACTTCTGTGATATAGACCATGGTATTCACTATATATAGTCATTGCTCTTAAACCACACAATAACCTTGTAAGATAGATATTAAGGATGTGGAATTTAGAGTTTAGGTTGCTTAAGAGACTTCCCCATGGTAGTATTATTCAGCATTAGTCTGGATTCCAATCCAACTCTGATTGGCTTGTTATATTACACCGTTTTCCACAAATTACAGAAAAGTAATTTCACTATTGTGGCTAGCAGAGTTGAAGGGGAATAATGAAAGAAATTTTTGAAAAGGTATATTAGGTCCAGGAAATAATAGCAAGTATTTATATGCCAAGAATTGCTGGGAGCTCTTTCCTCATTTAACAACTCTAAGAAGTAGACCTTATGGCTATTATGACAATCCCATTTCCAGATGAGAATTCTGAAGAATGGAGAGAGTAAATAAATTTTCCACAGTTTCAGAGCTAGGATTTAAACCCAGGACTTTAGAATCAACGTTTTGGCTCTTAACTACTAGGATTAGCTGCCTCTTCAATGATAGAAGATAGAAAATGTTGAAAGCCTGAGTAAGGAATATGGATTCCCTTTCAAAATAATAGGAAGCCCGTAAAGACTTCTGACCAGAAAGGTAACAAAATCAAAGTTCAGGGGCGCCTGGGTGGCTCAGTCGTTAAGCGTCTGCCTTCAGCTCAGGTCATGATCTCAGGGTCCTGGGATCGAGCCCCACATCGCGCTCCCTGCTCTGCGGGAAGCCTGCTTCTCCCTCTCCCCTCCCCCTGCTTGTGTCTCTCTCTGTCAAATAAATAAATAAAATCTTTTAAAAAAAAATCAAAGTTCATGCTTCAGATAAGTTAATCTATTATCACTCTCTCTATATAAAATGATCGAATATTGAATTAGAATGGAGTTTTTGCATGAAAAGAAATTAACTTGAGGGACTATTTTATATATACACACACACATATATATAAATAAAATAATTTTTACATAATACATGTATATTTATGTATAAATCATATAAAATAGATACAAATATGTATTATATATGACCTATATCATACGTATGTATCTTTGTATCTATTTAGAAAGAGACTTTGCCCAAATAGGATCCAGGGAAATACCATATCCACTATCATTGCTATGTTTCCACATTGCTGTATTAGCCACCTAGCAAAAACTAGATACCACAATTAAGTCAGAATAATATAAAAACCTAGAATTCACTGTGAGGCAAAATCATATTCAATAACAATATAACAAATACATGTTATTTGATTTAAGAGGACATGAAGCATATTAGAAATAAGACCAGAATTTCCAGTGACCCAGAGACTGAGAATTCTTTTTTTTTTTAAAGATTTTATTTATTTATTTGATGGAGATAGAGACAGCAAGAGAGGGAACACAAGCAGGGGGGAGTGGGAAAGGTAGAAGCAGGCTTCCCACTGAGCGGGGAGCCTAATGCAGGGCTGGATCCCAGGACCTTGAGATCATGACCTGAGCTGAAGGCAGACGCTTAATGACTGAGCCACCCAGGCGCCCCTGAGAATTCTTAATAGATGATGCGACTACCCGGAAGGCCACACAAACCATGAAATGATACCTGGGGACCAAAGAAGAAAAGCCCTTCTACTTCATGGGAGAGATTGACACCACTCAAAAGATTAAGGTCACTGCTGTTACTTGCTAGATGACTTTTCACCTATTTCACATTAACACAATGAAGATTTAAATTTATAACACTACAATTTTACAATCCCTGTAAACTCAAGGAATACATATTGGTATAAAAAATAAAACTGGCAAAATATCTTAAAAGAAAATGCAATAAAGAATATACTCATTAATCATTTCTGCTCCACAAATGAAATTAACTAGAATGAAACAATCACCCATCAAAAACTCTTAAAAGAGGAGGAGGAGCAAGATGGCAGAGGAGTAGGAGACCTAAATTTTTGTCTGGTTCCAGGAATTCAGCTAGATAGGTATCAAACCATTCTGAACACCTACAAACTCAACAGGAGATCGAAGAAAAGAATAGCAGCAACTCCATGAACAGAAAAGCGACCACTTTCTGGAAGGTAGGATGTGTGGAGAAATGAATCTGAGGTGATATATGGGGAGATAGACCATAGGGGGAGGGAGCCTCCTCAGCCAGATACTGGCAAGTGATAGAGCAGAGGAGCACAAAATTGGAGCTTTTGGAAGTCTGTTTTGCTGAGGGACAATGTTCCAGTGGGTAAGCAGGGGGTGGAACACTCGCTGGGACAGTGTGGTCTCAGGACCCTCGGGGTCACAGAAGGACCAGAGGTGCCTGAGTGTGGCAGAGCTCCCAGATATTGGAGTGGGGAAACCGGCTGCAAAGGCAGAGTGGAGGAGTGGGCTCTCAGCTTGGGGCTGCAGCAAACTGTGATCCACAGCACAGTCGGGCCACTACTCTTCCAGCTAACCCCAACAAGCGACAGATCTGGGGAGACTCCCCTTCCTCCCCTGGGAGGAGTGGTACAGGAGCGCACCGCAGGGATCTGCTGGGTTTGGAGACTCCACACGGGGTCATGTGCCAGAGATAGAAATGCTCGGTCAGAGGCCGGATGAGCACCGAGTGCAGCCGGAGACCAGGGAGACAAGAGTGATTGACTGCTTTTCTCTGGGGGCTCACTGAGGAGTGGGGCCCCGAGTTCTTGGCTCCTCTGGGGTGGAGATTGGGAGGCTGCCATTTCATTCTCATCCTCCAAAGCTGTATGGAAAGCTTTCAGGGAACAAAAGCTCCCGAGAGCACACCTGAGCAGAGATTACTTAGACTGGCCCTTGGCAAGGGTGGTGCAATTCTGCCTCCGGCAAAGATATTTGGGAACCTCGGCAACAGGCCCCTCCCCCAAAAGATCAGCAAGAACAGCCCGTCAAGACCAAGTTTACCGATCAATGAGAACGGCAGAACTCCAGTGCTAGGGGAATACAGTACATAGAATTCATGGCTTCCCCCCCATGATTCTTTAGTCTTTCAGGGTTAATTTTTTAAATTTTCTTTATTTTTTCTTTTTCTATTTTTTTTGAATTTTTCTTTTTCCCCTTTTCAACCTACATCTTATCAATCCCTTTTTAAAAAAATCTTCTATTTTTCATTTTTAGAGTCATATTCTATCCCTTCATTGCAGTTAACCTTATTTTTTGTATATATATAAGTTTTTCTCTCCTTAAAATTTTGGGATACAGTTTCTTCTAACAGACCAGAATATACCCTAAATCTCTAGTGTATGGCTTTGTTCTAGTCTCCTGCCTGATCACATTCTCTCCCTTTTTTTAAAAAATTTTTCTTCTTTATTTTTTCAACCAACTTCTTATCATTTCCTTTTATAAAATCTTTTATAATTTTCATCTTTACAGTCATATTCAATCCCTTCATCGTATTTACCCTTATTTTTGTACATATATAAGTTTTTCTTTCTTTAAAATTTTGCGAGGCACTTTCTTCTAATAGACCAAAATACTCCCAAAATCTAGTGTGTGGCTCTGATCTATTCACCAGCCTGATCATATTCTTCTTTTTTTCTTTCCCTTTCTCTTCCCCCGGTTTCAGGTCTCCTCTGATTTGTTTAGTGTATATTCTTCTGGGGTCGTTGTTACCTTTTTAGCGTTTTGTTCTCTCATTCCTCTATTCTCCTCTGGACAAAATGACAAGACAGAAAAACTCACCTTAAGAAAAAGAACAAGAGGCAGTACCGACTGCCAAGGACCTAATCAATACGGACATTAGTAAGATGTCAGAACTAGAGCTCAGAATGACAATTATAAAGATACTAGGTGGGCTTGAAAAAAGCATAAAAGATACTATAGAATCCCTTTCTGGAGAAATAGAAGAACCAAAATCTAACCAAGTCGAAATCAAAATGGCTATTGAGGTGCAATCAAAAATTATATCAGAGAACTTCCCCAACTTGGGAGGAAACAGGCATCAAAATCCAGGAGGCACATAGAAACCCCCTCAAAATCAATAAAAATAGGTCAACACCCTGACATCTAATAGTAAAACTCACAAGTTTCAGAGACAAAGAGAAAAATCCTGAAAGCAGCTCAGGACAAGAGGTCTGTAAACTACAATGGTAGAAACATTAGATTGGCAGCAGACCTAACCACAGAAACCAGGCAGGCGGGAAAGGACTGGCATGATATATTCAGAGCACTAAATGAGAAAAATATGCAGCCAAGAATACCATGTCCAGCTAGGCTATCATTGAAAATAGGAGAAATAAGAAGCTTCCAGGACAAAAACTAAAAGAATTTGCAAACACGAACCCAGCCCTGCAAGAAATATTGAAAGGGATCCTCTAAGCAAAGAGAGAGCCTAAAAGTAACATAGACCAGAAAGGAATAGAGACAATATACAGTAACAGTCACCTTACAGGCAATACAATGGCACTAAATTCATATCTTTCAATAGTTACCCTGAATGTAAATGGGCTAAATACCCCAATCAAAAGACACAGGGTATCAGATTGGATAAAAAATAAGACCCATCAATATGCTGCCTGCAAGAGACTAATTTTAGACCCAAAGACACCCCCAGATTGAAAGTGAGGCGGTGGAAAACCATTTACCATGCTAATGGACATCAAAAGAAAGCTGAGGTGGCAATCCTTATATCAGACAAATTAGATTTTAAACCAAAGACTATAATAAGAGATGAGGAAGGACACTATATCCTACTTAAAGGGTCTATCCAACAAGAAGATGTAACAATTGTAAATATCTATGCCCCTAACATGGGAGCAGCCAATTATATAATACATAATTTGTTATATAATAACAAAATCAAAGAAACACATCAACAAAAATACAATAATAGTAGGGGACTTTAACACCCCCCCTCACTGAAATGGACAGATCATCTAAGCAAAAGATCAACAAAGAAATAAAGGGTTTAAATGACACACTAGGCCAAACGGACTTCACAGATATATTCAGAACATTTCATCCCAAAGCAACAGAATACACATTCTTCTCTAGTGCCCATGGAACATTCTCCAGAATAGTTTACATCCTAGGTCACAAATCAGGTCTCAACTGGTACCAAAAGATTGGGATCATTCCCTGCATATTTTCAGACCACAATGCTTTGAAACTAGAACTCAATCACAAGAGGAAAGTTGGAAAGAACTCAAATACATGGAGGCTAAAGAGCATCCTACTAAAGAATGAATGGGTCAACCAGGAAATTAAAGAGGAATTTTAAAAAGTCATGGAAACAAATGAAAATGAAAACACAACTGTTCAAAATCCTTGGGAGCAGCAAAGGCAGTTCTAAGAGGAAAGTATATAGCAATACAAGCCTTTCTCAAGAAACAAGAAATGTGTCAAATATACAACCTAACCCTACACCTAAAGGAGCTGGAGAAAGAACAGCAAATAAAGCCTAAACCCAGCAGGTGAAGAGAAATAATAAAGATCAGAGCAGAAATCAATGAAATAGAGACCAAAAGAACAGTAGAACAGATCAACGAAACTAGGAGCTGGTTCTTTGAGAGAATTAATAAGATTGATAAAACCCTGGCCAGACTTATCAAAAAGAAAAGAGAAATGACCCAAATAAATAAAATCATGACTGAAAGAGGAGAGATCACAACCAACACCAAAGAAATACAAAAAATTATAAGAACACATTATGAGCACCTATATGCCAGCAAATTAGACAATCTGGAAGAAATGGATACATTCCTAGAGACATATAAACTACCAAAACCGAACCAGGAAGAAATAGAAAACCTGAACAGACCCATAACCACTAAGGAAATTGAAGCAGAAATCAAAAATCTCCCAACAAACAAGAGCCCAGGACCAGATGGCTTCCCAGGGGAATTTTACCAAACATTTAAAGAAGAATTAACACCTATTCTGAATCTGTCCAAAAAATAGAAATGGAAGGAAAACTTCCAAACCCATTTTATGAGGCCAGCATTATCTTGATCCCCAAACCAGACAAAGACCCCATCAAAAAGGAGAATTACAGACCAATATCCCTGATGAACATGGATGCAAAAACTCTCACCAAAATACTAGCCGATAGGCTCCAACAGTACATTGAAAGGATTATTCACCACGACCAAGTGGGATTTATCCCTGGGCTGCAAGGTTGGTTCAACATCCACAAATCAATCAATGTGATACAATACATTAATCAAAGAAAGAGCAAGAACCATATGATCCTCCCAATAGATGCAGAAAAAACATTGGACAACGTACAGCATCCTTTCTTGATTAAAACCCTTCACAGTGTAGAGATAGAGGGTACATACCTCAATATCATAAAAGCCATCTATGAAAAACCCACAGCCAATATCATTTTCAATGGGGAAAAACTGAGAACTTTCCCCCTAAGGTCAGGAACACGGCAGGGATGTCCACTATCACTACTGCTATTCAACATAGTACTAGAAGTCCTAGCCACAGCAATCAGACAACAAAAAGAAATCAAAGGCATCTGAATCAGCAAAGAAGTCAAACTCTCACTCTTTGCAGATGATATGATGCTTTATGTGGAAAACCCAAAAGACTCCACCCCAAAACTGCTAGAACTCATACAGGAATTCAGTAAAGTGGCAGGATATAAAATCAATCCACAGAAATCAGTGGCATTTGTATACACCGACAACAAGACAGAAGAAAGAGAAATTAAGGAGTCAATCCCACTTACAACTGCACCCAAAACCATAAGATACCTAGGAATAAATCTAACCAAAGAGGCAAAGAATCTGTACTCAGAAAACTATAGAATATTCATGAAAGAAATTGAGGAAGACACAAAGAAATGGAAAAACGTTCCATGCTAATGGATTGGAAGAACAAATATTGTGAAAATGTCTATGCTACTGAGAGCAATCTCCACATTTAATGCAATCTCTATCAAAATACCATCAACTTCTTTCAAAGAAAAGGAACAAATAATCCTAAAATTTGTATGGAACCAGAAAAGACCCCAAATAGCCAGAGGAATGTTGAAAAAGAAAAGCAAAGCTGGTGGCATCACAATTCCAGACTTCAAGCTCTATTACAAAGCTGTCATCATCAAGACAGTATGTTACTGGCCCAGAAACAGACACATAGATCAATGGAACAGAATAGAGACCCCAAAAATGGACCCTCAACTCTATGGTCAACTCATCTTTGACAAAGCAGGAAAGAATGTCCAATGGAAAAAAGACAGTCTCTTCAACAAATGGTGTTGGGAAAATTGGATAGCCACATGCAGAAGAATGAAACTGGACCATTTCCTCACACCACACACAAAAATAGACTCCAAATGGATGAAAGACCTAAATGTGAGGCAGGAATCCATCAAAATCCTAGAGGAGAACACAGGCAGCAATCTCTTTGACCTCAGCTGTAACAACTTCTTCCTAGACACATCACCAAAGGTAAGGGAAGCAAGGGCAAAAATGAACTATTGGGACTTCATCAAGATAAAAAACTTTTGCACAGCAAAAGAAAAAGTCAACAAAACCAAGAGACAACCGACAGAATGGGAGAAGATATTTGCAAATGACATATCAAATAAAGGGCTAGTATCCAAAATCTATAAAGAACTTATCAAACTCAACACCCAAAGAACAAATAATCCAATCAAGAAATGGGCAGAAGACATGAACAGGTATTTCTGTAAAGAAGACATCCAAATGGCCAACAGACACATGAAAAAGTGTTCAACATCACTCGGCATCAGGGAAATTGAAATCAAAACCTCAGTGAGATACTACCTCACACCAGTCAGAATGGCTAAAATTACCAAGTCAGGAAATGACAGATGTTGGAGAGGATGCAGAGAAAGGGGAACCCTCCTACACTGTTGGTGGGAATGCAAGCTGGTGCAGCCACTCTGGAAAACAGTATGGAGGTTCCTCAAAAAGTTGAAAATAAAGCTACCATACAACCTAGCAATTGCACTACTGGGTATTTACCCCAAAGATAAAAAAGTAGTGATCCAAAGGGGCATGTGCACCCCAATGTTTATAGCAGCAATGTCCACAACAGCCAAAGTATAGAAAGAGCCAAGATGTCCATCGACAGATGAATGGATAAAGAAGAAGTGGTATATATATACAATGGAATATTATGCAGCCATCAAAAACCCCAAAATCTTGCCATTTGCAACAATTCGGATGGAACTAGACGGTATTATGCTAAGCGAAATAAGTCAATCAGAGAAAGACAAGTATCATATGATCTCACTGATATGAGGAATTTGAGAAACAGGACAGAGGATCATAGGGGGAAGGGAAGAAAAATGAAACAAAATGAAACCAGAGAGGGAGACAAACTATAATAGAGTCTTTTTTTTTTTTTAATTTACTCCCATACTTTAATGGTTTCCAAGATGAAGGATTAAGAAATCTGAGTCCATTTATTCAGACTTGTTTTTTACAATAGGCAAAAAGATCGGTTACTAAAAATTAAAAGGGGAGAGAAAAGGGCTTGTCTTCTAGATTTGTTTTCCCCACAAAGAAAAATCATGTGCTGTGGAAAAAGTCCTGAAGTGAGTGAGAAAGTGTGTCTTGCACACCAAGTGCTACCCCTGCATGGCACAGGCTGTGGATTTGGGATCAGTTCTTTCTCTCAATCTCAGATTCCCCACCGATGTGACACAGAAGATTGCTCCAGCTCGGACACTGAATCTGGGATATTTCTGGCTTCTCCCTAAGAACAAAAAAAAGAAGACACAGGGACACCTGGGTGGCTCAGTTGGTTAAGCGTCTGCCTTCTGCTTGTTCATGATCTCAGGGTCCTGGGATGGAGTCCCACATCAGGCCCCTGCTCAGTGGGGAGTCTGCCTCTCCCTCTCCCTCTTCTGCTCCCTCTGCTTGTGCTCTCTCTCTCTCTGACAAATAAATAAATCTTTGGGGGCCGCCAGTGTAGGTGAAAGTAAAGGTGGAGTCTGAGTATCTGAAATCTGCAAACAGGCAGTCCTTCTCGGCTCTGGACTTCTGGATCACAACGTCAATATCCTTCTGAATTCGCTCTTGCCTTGAACACATCCCCATTAAATAAATCCCAATTCTTACTTCCTAGGTATTTCCGTCCGTAAAAAATTGGCAGAATCGGGCGCCTGGGTGGCTCAGTTGGTTAAGCGACTGCCTTCGGCTCAGGTCATGATCCTGGAGTCCCGGGATCGAGTCCCACATCGGGCTCCCTGCTCGGCAGGGAGTCTGCTTCTCCCTCTGACCTTCCTCCCTCTCGTGCTCTCTGTCTCTCATTCTCTCTCTCTCTCAAATAAATAGATAAAAAAGAAAAAAAAAAATGGCAGAATCAAGGAGCACATGCCAGGGTCTCCCTAGAAGATGGATATCTGTTTGGCTTGTTTTAAAAAGCTGCTCCTTTGCCAGTCAAGGGAAAGCTCCAACGATCCTGCTGTCTTGTTTAGAAGTGAGGTAGTGCCTAGACTCTTAATCTCAGGAAACAAACTGAGGGTTGCTGGAGTGGTGGGGGGTTGGAGGGATGGGGTGGCTGGGTGATGGACATTGGGGAGGGTATGTGCTATGGTGAGCGCTGTGAAGTGTGCAAGACTGTTGAATCTCAGATCTGTACCTCTGAAACAAATAATGCAATATATGTTAAGAAAAAAAAAAAAGAAGATAGTAGGAAGGGAAAAATGAAGGGGGGAAATCAGTGGGGGAGACAAACCATGAGAGACTATGGACTCTGAGAAACAAACTGAGGGTTCTAGAGGGGAGGGGTGTAAGGGGATGGGTTAGCCCAGTGATGGGTATTAAGGAGGGCACATATTGCATGGAACACTGGGTGTTATATGCAAACAATGAATCATGGAAGACTACATCAAAAACTAATAATGTAATGTACAGAGAATAACATAATAAAATAAAATTAAAAAAAAAAACAATAGAATAGCTCAGTGAAACCAGGAGCTGGTTCTTTGAAAATGATATAGAAATAAAAACAAACAAACAAACAAACAAAAAACTCTTAAAAATTCTGATGCATTTATCTTGGGCTTATGAATATGATACAGAAATAACCCAGAGAACAGAATGCTAAGTACTAAGAATGACCACAAAAGATGCTGGGCTTCATGCTGATAAATTCTGAGTACTTTATTCCCTCTAATTACTTTCTTTCCATGAAATAACTGCACTCTACTTCACCATTCAACATGCAGAGCAGAAGTGAAGAAAAAAGTAGACTCTGCATGCCCTATGTTCTACTAACCCAGTTGAAAATAATCTTGTTCAAATTTCTAAACAGACAAAAATAAATGAATTGAAAATGGCAAGAGAAAGAAAGAGCAAAGGTGGGACTGAATTATGCAAACCAGAATGCAGTTATATACAAAGCACAAGCCATGAAGTCTATGTTTGTGTTAAGGATAGTTACCAAATTTAATTACAAGTTTTTCAACAGTAAGTGTGAAGAGAGAAATACTACCAGCTAGCTATCCAATGCATGGCGACCAAAAGATAAAAACTATCCTATTGCTTCAGAGAAGTATAACCATCACTTATACAATGTCCAGAGAAATTTCTCATAGGAATCATCATACAAAAGGTATTGGATAGACTAACATAAAAACCTTAACATCATCTTTGTAAGTGGAGTATATATTACAAAATCTCCTTTTCACATGTCAAATCAAGGAATGTAGAAATCATATTAAATAAGGCCTTTTATTGGCCTGCCTCAAAGATATTTAGTATACTAGAAGCCACTTAAAACATTTACCAAGAAAGCAAATATAAGGTTATTGTGAAACATGTAACCTTTAAAACCCTGAAATCTCACAGCTGAGACAGATGTCACAGCTCTGTGATGACTGTAGCAAGGCCAACACAGGGCACTTGATTTTTTTTATGAAAATACAATTTCTTAACAATGACAATCACTGTTGGTGAAAATGCTTTTTTATAGTCCTCTTCAGCAGTGACAGACCATAGTGTGTCAAATTTAGACACTCAAATTTTTTTTAACAGAGCAGGGTTTACTACTTTATTGCCATATAGTAAAATGAAATAAAGGAGCAGACTGTCTACTATTTTAATCATACAGCCTGCTTGGTTCCAAGTACTCTTGTTGCTTATTAGTTGTCCTCCTTCCCTCCTTTTTTTTCCTCCCTCCCTCTCTCCTTCTTTCCTTCCTTCCTTCCTTCCTTCCTTCCTGCCTGCCTGCCTTCCTGCCTTCCTGCCTTCCTGCCTTCTTGCCTTCCTCCCTTCCTGCCTTCCTCCCTCTCTTCCTTCCTTCCTTCCCTCCTCCCTTGTCACATCATTCATCTAACATGATTTGAGTGTTTAGCTTGTTTCAAGTAAGTCTTGAGAAAAGTAACCAATTAAAATAACATGTGTTATAAGCTGAAAAAAATTATATTTTGTAAAAGGAAGGAAAGTGGGATTTTCTAGCTTTTTCTGGGGCCATCAAGGAAGACATGACAGATGCATCTTCAAAGATAAATAATGGCTCACCAGAAGAATCAGATGGAAGAAGAAACAGGATGTGATAACTCAAGAGGTTTGAAAGACCACATGATGTACTGGGAACTGCAAGTATTTTCAGTGTCTGGAGAACAAGAGGCATATGGGTGATTGCAAATGATGAAACATCATTTACATATTACTGACCTTCAAATTTGGTTTGTTAATAATGGAGGGTGATTAAAACGCTTAAAGCAGAGTATTGACATAATTATATTTATGTTTTTGATGGTGGGAAAGTGTAGAGCAATTAGAGAGATCAAATCTGGAGGGAGAAAATTCAGATAGTAAGCAAATACAGAAATGGTGTGTGATGGAATGGAAGGAGCTTGGGCGTTAAAGCAGATGCTTAATTATAAATCCAGCAGATAAAAATAATAACTAAGGTTGCTATGGCACTTCAGAAATTATGAAATATTTTACATATATTATCTTATTTAATTAAATTATTCAACTATATTTAAGAGGTTCTCAGCATCTATGGAGTGTGTTACGATCTAGCTATTACCTTCAATATACTATAAAAGTCTATGTTCCAGCCAGGAACATAAAACAGGAAAAAATTCTTCCAGAGGAAGAATTTTCTAATAATTCAACCAGGAAAGGTATTAGCTTTGTTCCCTTGGGCAAGAATAAAAATATCAATCTGATGAATAAAAATTAATGTATTGATTTCCTTTTAATATAGAGTATAAATATGTGAGAAATAACAAATGTACAGTTTAGCCTTTTTATAAGATACTTGAAAATCTTTGTATCTTCCCTAGAACTTTAATTAACTCTTGAAAGTGAGTACATCCTTAAAAACCTGGTATATAAGTATAGGAGTTATACAAGGGAAAATAAGTTATACCAAAATTTTCCTTAGTGAGCAAAGAAACAAAATCAGGGAGAAATTGTATGCTTCAATTATTTTATGCTGTTTCATGAAAATAATGTGCTAAATCCATCTTTAAAATAGAGACTCACCCACCACTGGACTAAAATGTGTGCTTTCTTGTGATTTTATTTTTATGTAAATTAAGATTTGGCTTTTCATGTGACTTGAATACAATAGGTTTTAGAATATATAATTTGTGGGGAAAAGATTTTAATGATTTGAAGTTAAAATCAGGGTCTCCAATGAAGAACTGATCTATTTATTCAGTGAAGAGTGACTTTGTTGTTAAAGAACAAAAGATCTGGATTTCTGGTTCCAACCAAGATGGAAGAAGGACACTGCAGCCTATTGCCCCTCCTGATTGCAATTTAAGATTCTGAAAAAAAAAAAAAAAGTTCTGAGAATTTGGAAAAGTGAGTAATAGCAGGCAGATTAGGGCAGGAAGGCAAAACTTGAAGAATAATCCATATAGCAGCAAACAGTTTACTGTTTTTATATTCCTCCACTTTTTTTTTTTTTTTAATCCCCTTGCTTTGATTCAAGAGAGGTCAAGCCGAGGAATTGTTTAGCAGGTGCACACAGCAAACTCCAAGAGAAATTTTCTTTCTGGCCAAAAGTCTGGGGGATAAAGGGCTGCTGTGAACTAGAGAATGTGGGGGGGGGGGGGGGAATTCTTTTTTTTTTCTCTATTTTCTTTTGCAGCCCTGCTCTGAGGTCAACCTCACTTGTGGAACAAACAATAATGCTGTGTTGCTGTGGTAAAGATGTGTGCAAAGCCCTGAAGAAAACCCCTCTATAGAGAGAAACTTGGCAAAGTGATCCCTGTTGTGCAGAACATGAGGGAACCCACATTAATTATTTTCTTTTTCACTCATTGCTGCACTCCAAAGTCTGACTCATTTGTACACATTGCCTTACAAAGTGGGAGGGCTGAGAAAAACCTATATTTCTGGCCATTGAAACTAGCAAAGAGGCCTCTCCTAGGAGCCAGAAAGTGGGGTGGAGATTGTGTATGAACTGATACAAGTCCTGGGTTCACTTCCAGGCTGTGTATGTATGGAACACACCCAAGGAATCACAATACAAAATTTGGAAATGAACTACAATGTAAATTACTGTCCAACAAGAATTGAGTTACAAGGCAAGATCCAAATAGCATAGTAAAGGTTTTGAAAACTAATCTGACACTGGAAGCGCTGCCCTTAGAAAGTACAACAGAATTGGCGATCTATATATCACTGGATTGATTGCCTGCTAAACAAACAGATGATCTATGTTCTACAGATGTTTCAATGGGACCCAAAGTCCCATTAGTATATTATTCAAAATGTCTAGGATAAAGTTTCTCAATACACACAAAAGTATGAAAATATGATCAGTCCTCAAGAGAAAAGTCAATCAAAATACACTACCCTCAAAATAAGCAGATGTTCAAATGATTAAACACTTTAAAGCAGCTATTATTACTATAATCCAGGATATAGAAAACTACAAAAAGAACCCAATGGGAATTTTAGAATTGAAAAAATCTGAAATAAAAGTTTACTAGCTAGGTTCAATGGCAGAATAGAGATGAATGAGGAAAAAGTCAGTGACCTTGAAGATGGATCAATAGAATTTATCAAATTTGAAGACCAGAAAGAAAAAAAATAATAATGAAAAGAGCTTCAGGGACCTGTGGGAAATAATAAAATGTTTAACATTTGTGTCATTTGATTCTCTGAAGGACAAGATAAAGAAGTGGATGCAGAAAATATATTTGAAAAAAACAATAGCTAGAGGTACCCTGAATTTGGTAAAAAAAAAAAAAAAAACGCTTACAGATTCAAGAAGTTTAGTGAATATAAAATAGGATAAACTCAAAGAAAACCACATCCATATACATGATAATCAAACTTCTGAAAACTAAAATGAAAAAAAAATCTTAAAACCAGCCAGAGGAAAATGACACATTATGTATCAGGGAACAACATATAGAATTGATGGATATTTTTCATCAGAAGCCATGAAGATCAAAATACAGTAAAAAAATATAGTTAGAGTACTGGAAAACATAATTTTCAATCTGTATCCTATATTCATTGAAAATATCCTTCAGAAATAAAAGAGAAATAAACTTAGATTAAGGAAAACTAAGCAAGTCTGTCATCAGTATACTTTCTTTTTTTTTTTAATTTTATTTTATTATGTTATGTTACTCACCATACAATACATCATTAGTTTTTGATGTAGTGTTCCATGATTCATTTTTTTCGTATAACACCCAGTGCTCCATGCAGTAGTACCTGCCCTCCTTAATACCCATCACCAGGCTAACCCATCCCCCACCCCCCTCCCCTCTAAAACCCTCAGTTTGTTTCTCAGAATCCATAGTCTCTCATGGTTCATCTCTCCCTCTGATTCTCTAACACCATACACAAAGATAAACTCAAAATGGATGAAAGACCTCAATGTGAGACAGGAATCCATCAAAATCCTAGAGGAGAACATAGGCAATAACCTCTTTGACATCGGCCACAGCAACTTCTTTCAAGATACATCTCCAAAAGCTAGTGAAACAAAAGCAAAAATGAACTTTTGGGACTTCATCAAGATAAAAAGCTTCTGCACAGCAAAGGAAACAGTCAACAAAACAAAGAGGCAACCCACAGAATGGGAGAAGATATTTTCAAATGATACTACAGATAAAGGGCTGGTATCCAAGATCTATAAAGAACTTCTCAAACTCAACACCCAAAAAACAAATAATCAAGTCAAAAAATGGGCAGAAGACATGAACAGACACTTCTCTGAAGAAGACATACAAATGGCTAACAGACACATGAAAAAATGTTCATCATCTTTAGCCATCAGGGAAATTCAAATCAAACCACATTGAGATACCACCTTACACCAGTTAGAATGGCAAAAATGGACAGGGAAAGAAACAACAAATGTTGGAGAGGTTGTGGAGAAAGGGGAACCCTCTTACACTGTTGGTGGGAATGCAAGTTGGTACAGCCACTTTGGAAAACAGTGTAGAGGTGCCTCAAAAAATTAAAAATAGAGCTACCCTAAGACCCAGCAATTGCACTCCTGGGTATTTACCCCAAAGACACAGATGTAGTGAAAAGAAGAGCCATATGCACCCCAATGTTCATAGCAGCTATGTCCACTATAGCCAAACTGTGGAAGGAGCCGAGATGCCCTTCAACAGATGAACGGATAAAGAAGATGTGGTCCATATATACAATGGAATATTACTCATCCATCAAAAAGGATGAATACCCAACTTTTACATCAACATGGATGGGACTGGAGGAGATTATGCTAAGTGAAATAAGTAAAGCAGGGGAAGTCAATTATCATATGGTTTCACTTATTTGTGGAACATAAGGAATAGCATGGAGGACATTAGGAGAAGAAAGGGAAAAATGAAGGGGGGGAAATCCAAGCACACTTTCTTTAAAAGAAATACTAAAGGAAATTTATATGATGAGGGGAAATATTCCCAGAGGGAACTTGGAACTTTAGAAATAAAGGAAGAGTGACAGGATTGGTAAATATCTGCGTACATGTAATGGGGAATTTTTCTCTCTTAAATTTTTAAACATACCAATTACTGTTAAAAACAAAACTTACAGCATTGTCTACGGTCATTTATAAGAATATAGATGTAACACATATAACAAGTATAACACAAATGAAGGAAGGTAAAGGGAGGAATGACATTGAATAAAATACAGGTATAAAATTTGAACCCCAATAGCTATAGATGTTTAAGAATAAATTGCCATTAGTGCAGTTTTAAATTCAACCAATTATAATGGCTATTAAGGAGGGTACTTGTGATAAGCACTGAGTATTATATATAAGTGATGAATCACTAAATTCTACACTTTAAACCAATTTCACCATATATGTTAACTAACTAGAATATAAACAAAAACTTGAAATTAAAAAAAAAGAAAGCCAAAAAAATACATAAATAAATTCAACCAATTAAATTCTGCAGAATATCTGCATATCTCTGGGGGGGACATGAATTTTGTTTTTGATTAGGCATATACTGGCTGGTTATGTGGACATTTTATTTTTTTGGCTATGAACTAGATGTCTTTATATTTGAAAGCATAGTGACTGTGCAACTGAATGTAATTATTCCTAATCCACAATACTTTAAAAATTTCCTCTGTATGAATAATTATTCCCTCATTGTCATTTCTTGTTTTTATGCCCATGCTATCTCCTTTTATTCCCCCTTTGATAAGTCACTATTGGTTTGTCTCTAATGATTTATTAAATAGCATTTGATTTACTTATTGGTTCTGTTTTCTGTTTGATTTCTGCTTTTAACTTTGTTTCCCTTGTTCTGCTTTCCTTTTTTGTTCTTTTTCTAGAGTTTTGAGTTCAAATTTAAATGATTATTTTAAATCTTTAATTTTTAATTGATTAAAATATTTGAGGACTAGAACATTTCTTTGATCATTGCTTTGCTATTTCCCACAAATAATGTCTTTTTTTTTTTTTATCATTTTGGGACTGAAATACTCTAGCTTATATTTTCTCTGTAATTAAACTTCTTAAAGGAATTTTGTTAATTTAGGAAGAGCCTTTCCAAATATTTTTATTGTTAATTTCTAGTTTTATTGTACTGTGATTAGAGAATGCTGTTATTATTTCTGCTTCATGAAACTTACAGAGCTTTTCTTTGTCAATTTAATATATAGCCAATTTTCTGAATGCTCCAGGTGCACCTGAAAATAAAAGGTATTCTCTATTTTTAGTGTAACAGTTTGATATATATTCATAAGATCTGCCTTAATTATTATGTTTATGTTTTCCACATTTCATAGTATTATATTCTCTTTTCCTAAATGACCTGTCTTAAACTGAGAGTCATGTATTAACATCTCCCATTTTACATGGATACCTGTCTAGTTCTTGTGCTTCCTGAATTTTTGCTTTATGAAGGTGACTGCTATGTTACTTTATACATATGTATTCATAACAAACACGACTTTATTGCAAATTATCAAGTATCTGACTCTGCCCTATTTAATAATTTTAGTCCTGAATTCTACTTTTCCTCTACTGGGGACATTTTAAAGGATTGCTACACTGACTTTCTTGTTATTTAACTGGTATACCCTCCTCATCTCTATTTTTAACCCTTCTGAATCACTTTGTTTTAGGTCTGCCTCATATATATAGAATTGAGTTCAGGCTTACTTTGTGAGCCAATCTGAAAATGTTTCTTTGACTAGTGAGTTATACCTGTGTATATTTATTGATATAGTGATGGCTAGATTTAATTCTCATATTAACTTGTTATATTTACTGCATTAAATTATATTTAGTGCTTTTTTCCTCTATATGGTCTTTTATTATTTGATTTTTAAATTTATTTTTTTTATTAATTAGGAACATCTACAATGTTTATTCTACTGTCATTATTTTAAATACGGTTACAATGCACTTATCTTCTTTCTTCCTTACTGTTTGATCTGTTAACTTTATATTGTTAGACTTCTACCTATGCGCAATGATCAAAGTGGTTATTCTATTTTTTCTTCTCTGTTTTTCTCCTGTTGAGTTATACTATTTTTACTCATCAGAACACATAACATTATATACTATTCTTCCGCCCATGCTCTATTTTTGTTTTAGCTCTCGTTCTATCTTAATATATTCAAGGCTTACAGTATTTTTTTTTGCTTAAATTTTTGCCATCAGTTCCTGTTCAAACAGAACCTATCCATTCGTAAAGCACTCAAGAGTACTGTATTCCCTGAATTAACTATTTTTCCATAGTCTTTATTCCTCACATAGAGTTTTTCTAGATATAAAAGTTTTCCTGTGCTGTTTTCCCGGAGTTTCTTTTGGATGATATTATATTATTTTCTTGCCATGCTGTTAAGTCTGATGCCAATCAACCTGATTTTTCTTTACTTATAACTGAGTTTATCTTTTCATTTCAAGTCTCAGAGGATTATTTGCATTTTTTAAGTCAAACAGTTTTGCTAGGAAAAGTCTTAGAGTTGATTATTACGAATCAATTAACTAAGGTATATGACAAGTCTTTCAATAAGTAGATTCTGGTTTTCTTTTATTTCCAGAAAATTTTCTTAGTGTATAATACTAAGATAGCTGTGTTCCATTGTTTTATTTTAAATTTTTTAAATTTATTTTAAATCTTTGCTCGCTTCTCTATATATCAATTTCTCCCTGATAATATTACCTCTTACGTTTTCTTTCTTTTTTTTCCCCTTGGGTTCTTTTTCCTTTTTTTTTCTTTTAATAAAAGAACTTTAATAGATTTTTTAATTTTAATCATTTCCTTGGACATTTTATAATTTAGTCTTCATTTCTAAAATAATTTTTCTTGTCCTTTAATTTCCCTTATGAGTTCACCCTAGTCTTATTTTATTTAAAAATTTTTATTCTGATTTTTTAAATTTTTGATTTAAACTAGTTTTCATATTTTCCAATGCCTGCTTAGGGTATTTAATTCAGATTAAAGTATGGTATTACAGTTTCATGTACCTTATGATTGTTTTGGGGAAGACAATTTTCAGCAACTTAAATGTTTTGATTTTTTTGTTTGTTTTCTTCTTTTATTAACTTTGAGTGGACATTGTATGTCGTTTCCGGTCAATTTAAAATGTCTTTTATTTTCCTGTACTAGCTATAATAGATGACATACACAGAAGAGAAGTGTTTGGTTGGCTTATCAGGTGCCCTCGTTCATGAGTACACATTTGGTCTGTATATAGCAGTGCAATTTTTTTTACTTGACAGGGTTTGTTTGTTTGCAGAGTAAAGGCTTGGTGTGTTTTCTGATATTGTGATTTTGGTTTTGTTCCTTAAATTTTACCCCTTTCCCTGTCTAGCTAGTGCTAAGGGATGCTTTCTCTTCCTAACTCACACCTCTTTTTTCCAGGGGCAGTGCATTCTAGAGCAGTGTCTTGTCTAGTTCCACATACTTTTATTCATGTCTTTTCAATTCTCCAGTAGCTGGTTCTCTGGTCTACCAAGTGTCAGACATATTCTCAATAGCTAGGCCATTAGGGCAGAGCTCTTTCTTTCTGGGTGACTGATCTGTGTTCCAGCACCTCTGTGGCCACCTCTTCTCTCTTGTTTTCTCTGCAATATTATCCTGACTCTCTTCTCTGATATTGTTAAGAAATTGGCTCTACTTCCTTCTGATATTTACTTCTAAACTTTCACATAATTTGACTGTGTGCCATTTTCTGTCTCCTGGTTATTCCAGTGTGAAGATTAAGGTTGGTTTTATTTCTTCCCCTTGTTTATGTATTTGATGTCTTCTTTTGGAAGATGTATAGAGAATCCACTTAGATAGTTGCTATTATATTATAAAAGTGCTGTTTATGAAGTGATTTTTTAACATCTTTAAAACTCAGTAATTTTCTATTACATAAAACAGTGTTAAAACTATAAATCTGGAGGAAAAGAATGAAGAGTACCAATGGGATCTTTGCATTTCATTCACTTCTTCACTCCTTTACATTTCTTGGAGAAAATATTTTTCATTGGGTGTACTAAGTTTTGTGATGTGTGAACATTACTGCTATACTGAGGTCATGACTTTTTTTTTTCTGAGAGATGAAAAACTCCCTGTGTCTCCTTTGTTAAGCCTCAAATCCCTTTGATATATTTGTAGTTAAAGGAATTGCAAAACAGATGACGAATGGGGCAGAGGTCAATGTTAATAGAAAAGTATTTTTCTAAAGCTAATGAAGGGAGGAGGAATAAATGGCACGACTTATTCAGAACTATTGTGGATGGAATTCCATAATTAACTGATAAGAGTGAACATGAATATCTGCCTTGAATTTTGAAAACTTTACCCACAATTTCATTCACCGTTACTATATTTGCTAGTATATGCACTGAGTATGTCAAATCAAGACTAATCTAGATGTCATGATTATAGAAGCAAAGAGGAAACTTCACATGAAAGACCACTACCTGCCTTCAATCCTTATTGGATTTTTTTTAAAGCTTTCATAGTAAGTTTATTTTAAATGCAAATCTAAATTACAGTAACACTGTTATCTCATATCGATCATTTATTTCTGCAAATAAATTATTAAGAGTTTAATAATAAAATTTAAAAAAAGAGCTTAATGGTAAAGAGATGAAAACATCAGGTTCCTGGGGGATGGGAAAAGAGAAGCATTAGTAGTTGATAACGTCACTCTTATTCTCATGAAGTTCAAAGAGCTATCAGAACAGATCTTGCATTTAACTTAGAACAAACTACCCAAATGAAAAGTGAAATGTTCAGTTAGTCATCCAGTTATTTTGCCAACATCACAATTACACAGGCCATGTAGGATTATGAAAAAATTATGAGTATTTAATTTTTCTTCTAGATGTTTGACACTATGTAATGGTAGCCACAAACAATAATCTTTGCCTTAGGAAGCTGGAACATGTTAGTGTTATTAATTAAAGTTTTAGGGGAAACTGGGTGGCTGAGTCAGTTAAGCGTCTGCCTTCAGCTCAGGTCATAATCCCAGGGTCCTGGGATCAAGCCCTGCATTGGGCTCCCAGCTCAGTGGGGCGCCTGCTTCACCCTCTCCTGCTCCCCCTGCTTGTGCTCTCTCTCTCTCTCTTTCTCTCTCTCTGTGTCAAGTAAATAAATAAAATCTTTTTTTTTAAGATTTATTTATTTATTTATTAGAGAGAGAGCATGAGAGGGGGGAAGGGCAGAGGGAGAAGCAGACTCCCCGCCGAGCAAGGAGCCCGATGTGGGACTCGATCCCGGGACTCCAGGATCATGACCTGAGCCGAAGGCAGTCGCTTAACCAACTGAGCCACCCAGGTGCCCTAAATAAAATCTTTTAAAAAATTTTTTAAAAATATAGAAATCATATTAAAATAAAGTTGATGTTATACTTATAGATTAAGAGCACATTGATCATATACATTCAATTTAAGTCCCGCATCCTCATTAAACTACAACAAATCCTTTAAAAAATTTTTTTGTTTAAATATTAAACCACAAATAAAGAAGAAGAGAAACAGCAACAGAATTTTGGAAGCTAGAAAGCAGATGAAGAAAGGAATTAACAAAACTGAGAAGACAGATCTTAAGTAAGCAGGGGAAAGTTCAAAGTCAACATAACATTTTTTTTTCTGAAAAATTTTCAAAAGACTCAGAAAATGCCAGTCCCGAATACTTCCAGAAATTGGAGCAGGAGGGACACTAATGTAAGGAAGATTTAGGTGAAGGCTATTTGAATAAGTGGTAGAGCTCTAAATTCCTCCTAGATTCCATGCATTGGGATAATCGATTCCCTCCAACGCTAACAGAATAAGGGGACGAACATTATTTTCTAAATAGAAGAGAACATTAAGTCCTGGACAACTGTGGAATAGTGAAAGCCATGGATTTCCTATTGAAAACTGAGTCACTAACTGCCCTTCCACATACTCAGTGCTGCATCTTGGCTTTCCTCCCTCTTCTCAACTCCCAGAAACCAGACAGACAGAACTTTATCTCCCAGACAAGAGATGGAAGAAAGTCCCCAGAAAAATTGATAGCCTCAGACAAAATACTTAAAGAGACTGACTGTAGCCACTTCCCCACAAATATTTTCAGACATATAAGTTTCAAGATATGTATCTCTCTTGCATCCTTTGCCTATAAATTACCAAAAAGTATCCTTTGACATTATAAACAAGAGAGTGAATTAAGAGCCAGTGGGCTACAAAATATGAAACCAGGAGATCCAACAGAGCAGAGTAAAAAAGTGGGATTTCAGACCAACAAAAAATGCTAATCTGTGACCCAGACATGAAGGTGACCAGTCTACTAGGTGTGGTCTGAGTCAAAGGACACATTATGTCAAAGGCTATCTATCACCAGGCTTTTTGCTGTTATGTCATTTTATAATCTAACAAAATTATTGGGGTATTTGATCCAGCAGAATTGGACAATAAATGATGAAAGGAAAAGATAAGAAATCTAGGAACCTAGGCATCCAACCTAGAGGAAAGGTAAAGAGAACTGCAAGGATAAAACAAAGACCTGACTTCAGCATATCTTTTGTGAGGGGAACATAATCTAACCCATAACAGCATCTGAGACCTCACAAGTGATTAGTCCTGGAATTACTGTCATTGTTCCATGCCTATAGAATCTTCAGTTTTCTCTAACACCCATCCTCTAATAGTTGTTCCTTGCCAGTGCATTCCATATTACCCTCTGTGATATGGCACCTTCAGGAGAACCAGCTCAGACCAGATTCCACTTCTGGCACTCAGCAGCCCCTCTTTTAAGGACCTGGTTCCCATTCCTATATCAGTGAAATGGATTACAGTCCTCTAGTGAAAGAATTCAGATCTTAGTATTGCTACTGATTTCCTGATGCCAGTTATTTCGGGTCACCAGGATTTCTACAGCCACACCCCTCCCAGTAGACTGGATTGTCTTAGATACTCGTGCTCAAAACAACCCAACAGTCTTTTGACGTGGACATGGCACTTAATATTCCATTCTCACCTGGCCTTGATTTCAAACTCACTCCCAAATAGCTCAGGAAGCTGAGATCCATCAGTACCTTAGGCCAGAGTCCATGTCTATGTAATAGAATGTATAATGATGAGTCAATGCAAAAAGCTACACAGAGATTCTAGATAATATTTATTTGTAATCACTTTTTAACATCCAAATCAGAAAAAAAATATTGATTTGTAGACATATAAAGTATAGGAATATCTATGCATATTTTCTGTTAGGGTATAATAATAAATATGGAAAAAAATAAAAATCAAGTGAGGAAATTTACCTAATACTATCTAATCTCATCTCATAACTCAAGTAGGGTTCGAATTTTCGTTTAGGTACATGGAAATGCCCAAGGCTTTCTGATTTTCTTTCCATCTACACTGCAGCAAGCCTAATATTCTGTGTATGTGGAGAGGTTACATATTTATTTTATATTGAATGGATCTTATATGTAATGTATCTCATCTTCAGAGGATTTATTACCAATGCTCTCTCATTTCATCTTATACCACTGTTATAGGTTGCATTGTGTTTCTTCAAAATTCATTTTGAAGCCTTAAGATCCAGGACCTTAGATTGTGAATGTATATGGGGATAGGACCTCTAAACAGATAACTGAGGTTAAATGAGGTCATGAGGATGAGGCCTCAATCCAATATGTCTGGTATCCTTGTAAGAAGAGGAAGATGCACCAGCGATTTGTATGCTTAGAGGAAAAGCCACTTGAAGACACAGCAAGGTAGCCATCTGCAAGCCAAGGAGAGAGGTTTCAGGAGAAGCCAAACCTGCTGACACCCTGATCTTACACTTTTAGCCTAGAGAACTATAAGAAACTAATTTCTGTTGTTTAAGCCACCCAGTCTGTAGTATTTTGTCACGGCATCCTTAGCAAAATAGAATACCACCCAAAGGCTGTTTATAAAGAAAATCACCTTTCTAAACAGATATCCTTTGGGTTTTGATTTTTCCCAACTTTAAAATTATATTCTGGGTATGAAAAAATTAACTAAAGACTGTTCTGGTCATATGCTCTCTTCTCATATCCCATTAATCAAACAGTTAAAATACATTTGTGGGTGAAGACATGAACAGAATTTCCTTTTACAGAGCTCAATGATCATTAATTCAGTACTTCAGATCTAATTGTTCTTTTTTCTCTTATTTTACTAGGTCTCCTTTCACTTAGTCTCTGCAAGCTCTCCAACCTTCTGCTGTATTAAATAGACATCTAAATTTCTATGGTTTAAGGTTTTTCATCTTGTGATGGAGTCATTGCTACTATGGGATGAAGGTGATCAGAGACAGGACAGATAGAGAAGCTGTGATGTATCCCCTCTAACAATGTGGCTTGGAAGACTCAGTCCACCACTGTCACTTGGGGAAAATCCTTAGTTTTCTACTTCTCAAACTTTAATATGCTTATGAATCATCTGGGGATCTTGGTTAAAATGCAGGTTCTAGTTTACTAGGTCTTGGATGGGTCTGAGAGTCTGTATTTCTAATGAGTTTCTTGATTATGCCAATGTTGCTGGTTTGTAGATCACACTGTGAGTAGCAAGAGTTTAGGCATTTCCTAGAAGCATAGCCTCTACTTCAGTTCTCTGAGCTACCAGTGAGTAAATCACTACTGGCCCTAAAGGGTGACCTGACAACCTGGCAGAATTCATGCAGGCTTTCTAAGTGAGAAGGTTACAGGTGGAATGCAAAAGATTGCAGACATCATGTGGTGGCACCATCTTTCTCCCACCTGACAAAAATTGAAAATAGTCAATTGAGACTATAAGAACATTCTCTCTCTACATCCTAACTATGGGATTAAAATTAGTGTTTGGGATAGTATAGTTGTCTAAAGCTCAAAATTTATTTAAGTGTAGAAGATACTTATGGTGAGGACAGATTTCCTATTTTTTTCATAAGATACTGAATTTCAAAGGCCAACACAGAAGCTTAGAATAATCTTGGGAGTTGGTGGCCTCTGAGACACAGGGAAAAAAAAGATCAGGCAAAGGGTGGAGGTAAGAACTTAAGTCAGGCTAGAAAGAGAGATGAACCTGGTTTCCAAAAAGTAGAACCTGCATTTTTTACAACTGAGAAGAGATATGGGCTAACTGCTCAGAGCTACAAGAATTACTCAGGATAGAAAGGGTTGTGATGACTTTGTCAAAGTCATATATTTGTGAGCTAAAATAATTTTGAAAACTGCCATATCTGACATTTCACTGGTTTCCAAGATATCCAAAAATGTTTCTCCAACTTTCCCTCTAAAAATCAAGGTATGCTTGTAAAACCTCATTTGAATGAGAGACCAGGGCCATAAAGAAGAATTTGAGGTTGTGTCTGTGTATAAAGGGTAAGTACTATGCCAAATCCACTATTTAAAATGAATTAACAGTTATTTCATGAATGGATACACATATATATTGGGGCTATACATCAATCACTGTGGTAGGTACTGGGGATATATTTTTATGAGAAAGATATAGTTCCAATTCTCAAAAACTCATAAGGCAGTACGAGAAGTATATCCAGCAAGTTAAGTGCCATGGGTTGCAATAAAATTAACTATATTGAGGAATCAATTTATTCATTTTGGAAGAAAAGGGAAGGCTTCTTTGAGCATTTAACTATAGAACTGATACCTAAAGGATAAGTAGGAATTAAGCAACGGAAGATCTGGTAAAGATATTATTGGTTGAAGGGTATGCTGGAGGAAGTGTCCTAGACTTGCAAAAACACAGAGTAAGAGGGAATGGCCACAGCGGGTTGTGACAGATGAGTCTGAAGAGAAAATCTGAACATGTACAGGGAAGGGTGGTGTATTCTATGATGAGTTTAGACTGTATTCTAGTGGCGATGGGAAGCCACCAATGGGAATGAAACAGCAGTGGAATGACATAATTAGACTTTTGGTGACAGTATAGGAAATGGACTGAAAGGACGAGACTGGAGGAAGAGAGATCACTTAGAACACTGCTATAGTTACCAGGTAATGGATGTAACCAATTTGAGCTAAGGAAATAGAAGTGAAGGTGGACAGAAGTGGATGGACACTGGGAAGACAGAGTTGTCAGAACTTGGTGTGGAAAGTTGTGGCTCAGGAGGAAAGAAAGTTGATAAGGAAGAACATGTGGACACAGACAGATTCCTGGTTTGAGAATCAGTATCTGTGTAAATAGTGTTCTTTTAAAGACTTAGTTGGAACTATTAAGCCAGAAAATAGAAAAATCAAGGTTTTGAGCTGTTCAGCTAAAAAATAGTAAATAGCCCAACAGTATAAGATAATAGCATTGCTATATTAGTATAGTCCATAAATATGTTCGAGAAGCTAGCATTTACATAAATTACACCTTAGTGGGGTTGCTTTCATTCATTCTTCCACGTCAGTCCAGCTCTGGTTTTAGGATAGGAGAACATTTGCATACCCTGGAAAAATTTCATGAGATATTATTTGAAAGAAATAAATGAAGATATAGTTATTTGCAACAATCAGGAATTATGGAAGGAAACATCATCTGGAATCAAAAACAACTAAACTGTGTCTGTTTCAGTGTGATGTGAGCTCTCATTTCATAAATTTAAGTCTTCAGTTTGGGTAATCAGGCAATAGGTATCACTGATTCTAATTCAAACATTTGAATGATGCTATATAGTCTTTTAAATTTACATGATAATATGTTCTCTATTATGAATTTCATACTCCATCACTAAAGTAGACACCTTGGTACCATCTTTGCCTATCTTGGTCTCCCCATTTCCTCACCGCCTACCCTATACTTCCACACAGTTTCTTGATTCTACTTAAAAAAAAATGTCATTAAATTACACATTTCACAACCCTGGACTTTTGCTGATACTTTTCCCTTTCTCCAGAATTCTGACTTCTACCTCCTTGCCTACCATCAGGTCTCTCTTTAAATGTTCCAATCCTTCCTCTTATACCACATAGAATAGAATTTAACACATCCTCTTCAGGCTCCTGTCACAGTTTGTGTGACCATTTTGTAGGCTTCATATCATTATTTTACATTTGTTTATAGATCTGTCTCTCCCCCTGGACTTCAGATGCTTGAGGGCAGGAACTACAGCTTACTCATTAGGGTATTCTTAGCCCCTAGCAATTGTGCTTTGGGTCTGGCATACAGTTTATGTTCACCAAATGTTTATAAAATGAATTGATGTAAGACTGTTGCCTAATATTCTTATTGGAAGACCAACCTTATAATGTATAATCTCTGAATTTTATTCCCTGGGCAACTCAAAAATAATATAGGAAATGTGTAATGGTATCTTTAAAAGAAGAAACAATGCTTGGCTTTTACAGATAAATGGAATAGGGTAGCTATTTTAGGACATAATTCTCAGAGTTAAAGCTACCAGCTAGGGTTATAACTTTATAGCTCCTTAATTGAGAGACAAGCTGAATCACAAATTCTCTTCTTATGCCAGCTTTCAATTTAGGGAAGTTAACTTCAACCAGTCAACCATTAATCCTTTTGATGGGACCTTTTTGGCACAGATCAAGTTTTCTCCAAAGAAGGGTAAAAAAAAAAAAATGGGCCTTATCTCTTCTGTGCTGATAATGAATTTTCTTGTTAAGTTCAGAATGGTTGCAGAGTAATTGGCTGTGTTTGCTAATTTAATTTAAGTAAACCACTTATCTGTCTCACATTAGCATAATAGAGTTTCCCCACAGCTCTGTAGAAATTGAACTAAATGGGGAGAAAAAGGTGTTTTTAGGAGATGGTATCAGAGGCAGTGAATTGCAAGAGAGCGGAAAATTACACATGCTGATTAAGTTACCTTTTTTTTAAAAAACATCAGTAGGGAAATGCTTCATGATGACACCTGCTTCTTAAAAAGGGTATAATAGACGAAAGAATGTAGCATCTCCTGGACTTAAAAGAAAAAGATAGTTAAGGTGCAATACAGAGCTTCTAAGACTGAAAGTGTGGATGGATGGGAATGGATTGATTCTCTCAGGGAACTCTTGAGCAGACTGGGAGTCTTGACTATAACCCAAACCTAAAGCTGATTACTATACACTGCTGTAAAAGTTAAAGTCCAAGTAGGAAAGCATTAGAGGAGGACATTTTGGACTACTTAATCTTTGGAAAACAATCTAAAAGAGGCCTAATAAGGATGTGTTTTTGTTGCTCCCTCTCATGTTTCTGGTCATTCACATCAGGAGGCTGTGTCTACCACCAAAGCTTAAACTCTCCACTGTATTGGGTAGGGTTGCTGGATTCTATGACCTGTCTCCTTGTTTTGTTTTGTTTTGTTTAAACATTTTATTTGTTAAATTGAGAGAGAGACCGTGTGTGAGAGAGAAAGAGAGTGCGCACGGGGGGAGGGGCATAGTGAGAGGGAGAAGCAGACTCCCCACTGAGTGGGAAGTGTGGGCCTGATCCAAGGATTCCGGGATCATGACCTGAGCTGAAGGCAGATGCTTAACCAAATGAGCCACCCAGGCACCCCTGACCTGTTTCCTTGTGACAAAGCCACTTCCAAAGGAAACCAAGTAGGGATTGCCTAGGGAGTATTATTTCTGAATGTAGGTAATTTGCCTTCAATAAAATAATTCATTTTTCCTGGGCTTGATTTTTGGCAGAGTTCTTAATTCCCTACCTCTGGAGAAAAAATACAGATAATCTCCAAGAGGATAATGTCCTTAGCATTTTCACCTTTCAAGGCCACCAGAGCCAAAAGAATAATTGTGGAGGACAGAGGCAGGAAAGGAAGGTGGGCTTGGGAGTATGACGATGAGGCTGGGAGAGCAGAGGAGTGGGCAGGCACAAGCATTGGCCAGTCCCCAAGAGAAACTGAAAGGTGATACTGAATGTTGGGAGTCTCATGACCAGCTAAAGTCAAGGGTGATCCTAAGAATTATATGACTAAAGAATATCAGTGAATCAAATAACAATTGGTGGACTTAGACACTGAAAAACAAGGCAGGGTGGGCAGGTGTTTTGTGCTGGTTTCAGCCTATGAATAATTAGTACTGTGGTTGGACTGGCTCTTGTGTTTCTTAAGATTGCAAGATGCCCTTCAGGAACAACCATCACTAAACTACACCTGGGGCCAGACAAGGAGGTTTTTGGGGTGGGAGGCCCGGTTTGCTAGGGTTTCCCAGGCTCACTCTTTATGGGTGATTTTAAAACATAAGAGCAGGTGGGGTGCCTGGGTGGCTCGGTCGTTAAGCGTCTGCCTTCAGCTCAGGTCATGATTCCAGGGTCCTGGGATGGAGCCCCGCATCGGGCTCCCTGCTCCGCGGGAAGCCTGCTTCTCTCTCTCCCACTCTTCCTGCTTGTGTTCCCTCTCTCGCTGTGTCTCTCTCTGTCAAACAAATAAATAAAATCTTTTAAAAAAAAATAAATAAAACATAAGAGCAGGAATTTCAAGCATGTGAAGAAAAAGGACAAGTGGTTCAAATAGTCACTTACAGCAATCAAGCAAGATCTCTAAAACAAAGGATTCCCTGTGCAGAGAGATTACCTGGCTCTTTAGTGTGGCTAGGACTGTGTTTATTTGAGATAGCTATTTGAAGCAGATGCCTATTTGAAATGGATGCCTCAGCAATCAAAATTTAAATCAGGCACTTGTTTTGAAAAAAAAAAGAAGAAGCAACTGTCAGGGATTTACCTTATAGCATGTAATTAGGATCAACAAGAAGAAATGAAGGGTAGGAATGAAGGAAACTAAACTTTACTGAATACTATAATGTGCCAAACATGTTTTTTCTCATTTAATCTTCCCCATAACTCAATAGGGTATAAATATTACTAACATTCTTGTGTTATATAAAGAAACTGTTTTTCAAAGAGATCAAGTAAATTTCCCAAAGTCAAAAGGCTAATAAGATTCAGTACTAGGATTTAAACTTTGAAGAGTGTATGCCTTCAAAGCCAAGTGATGTTTATTACCAGCTTTTCTAAGTAATTGAGATATATATTTCTAAATGGAAGAAAAAGACCAGTGACTGGGGCATGGCCTATCTGAGGCCTACAAGTGCAAATGGGTACATCCCACTAGAGGAAAAGAAAGGAGTAAGGGTAGATTAAACAATTATGTCTGCAGACTAAATAAATGATACATTAGGTTGTTAGAACAAATGCTGGCAGGGGATAAGAAAAGCATGAAGATATTGACCAAGAGAGATGGAGAAGACATGAAACACACACACACACATACACAGAAACTACTTTGCAGTAAACTGTCCACTTTTCCCAAAAAGTGATTGAAAAATAAGTGATTGAAAAATTATGCATTTTATATTTAATAAAATAAATTAGGAATGCCTTTAGAATAAAAATGTGTTCTGTGACTTCTGAAGGAGGAATCTTATAAAGAAGGACTTTGTTCAGTGTTAATCTGTAGATAGTTGAAACCAAAACAAACAGACAGTGATAGGACCTGGAAGGAAGATTAAGATGGAGGAACCCTTAGTTATTCTCTTACTGGTTAAGAACCAGACATCTATGTTTACCTCAGGAAGGCCAGGCTGGTGATGCACCATAAACCAGTGTGATGTAAGCTATTTTACTCACTAAGTATACCTCAGAAGGATCTGTGTGCTTAGACTCACAGTCTTTTTCATCCTGGAGATGCTGGTCTATTGTCATGTTTGGATTCTAATCTAATAAATACTTCTGTATAGTTCGTCAATTCATTTTTTTCCTCAGCACCTTCTGTCTAGTACCCAACCATAAACTGTTTTATTACTTAATTTATTATCCTGGAGTTAAAATTGCAGTGAATGCATTGAAAAAATAACCACTTAGAAAGTTTTTTCATAAAATGTCATATTCAAACCAATTACTTTTAATTTCTATTACACGTTAAATTATAATAAAGCCCATTATACTTTCCTTCAGCATTCTAATTTCTATATGCTCTTGCTAATTAGGCTATTCCCATTAAGTGAATATTCTTTTAATGAATACTAATTTCATCTCAGGGTACAGATAGTTACCCCCAAGTGACTTTATCTCTTAATTTCTTTTTTTTCCTATGAAACATATTTTAATATGTTTGCTTTTGTTTTCTCTCTAATCCCACCCTTAACTTACACTAAAACTTAGGGGTGTTGTATGAAGAAAATCCATTTTTACCCCTATTTCACTCAGACCTTAATGACTTGCATAGGCTAAGCCTGAAAAACAGGGTACCTTGGCTACTTTCTTGGCCCTCATGTCTTATATCCAACTCTCATACCACTTCCTTTTTGTGACCCTGGTTTCATAGGTCTATGACAAGAGAAATTTAGACCTAAAGAGACTGGTGGTGCTGATAGACATTCTGTAAAAAATGTGAATGAGTTTTGAGAATTCCACTTCAACATAGTGGTATCATAATTGCTCTTGAATCATAAACAACTAGAAAACTGATAAAAACATATGACATAACTAACTTTGGAAATTGAAGAACAAGCTGAGCAGAACATTAACTTGAGAGAAAAGAAGCAAAATATATGAGAACAATGATCATATCATTTGCCTGGAGAGACTTTTCAAATAAAAAATGCATGGAGGAGGAACTCAAGAAGAACATGGCAGACTTGCAACATTAAGGAGAAGAGAGCAGATTCAGGTAGACTGAAAAGACAGGACTTTGCACAGCAGAGTATTAGGAAGGAGGAGTTACAAAGAAAGTTTCAATGAATATGCATGGAGTCAGTTGGTAAATACTAATCTATGTTTACTTAGAGTGGAATTCCGTGATACAAGACAAGTAACAACTGGAGCGTTATAACCTAAGCAATTCCCTGAGCATTAGCTCAGTGCATTCTAACCAGCCAGAGTAGAGACTCTTCACTAAACGCCCAGAACATTTAGTGGAGACTACAGAGGGTAAAAGACTAAAGTAATGGATAATGAAAGTTAAGGATAAGGCTTGAAGGAAAAAACTAATCCATAAATAAATTGATTGCTTTAGAGAAACAACTTGAACACTTTTCAAAGGAAGACAACAATTTCAGCATTCAGTGATATAAAAAATATCCAGCATTAATTAAATGCTACTAAAAATATAAAGAAATAGGGATTCCTGGGTGGCCTATTTGGTTAAGCATCTGCCTTCAGCTCAGGTCATGATCCCAGGGTCTCAGGATGGAGCCCTGCATCGGACTCCTTGTTCAGCAGGGAGCCTGCTTCTCCCTCTGCCTGCTGCTCCCCCTGCTTGTGTTCCCTCTCTTGCTGTGTCTCTCTGACAAAGAAATAAATAAAATCTTTTAAATATATATATAAAGAAATAGAAAAAAGTGCCCCATTTTAGAACATCAGTCAATAGAAACAGATCCAGAGACGACAGATATGATGGAATTAGCAGAATAGGACTTTATAATAGTTATTATGATATGCTAAATAATTTTTAAAAATCCATGAACATCATTAGGAAGAAAATGTTTAAAATAAAAAATAACAATAACAAAAACACTTAGAGAAGAATTATAAAATATCTGAAGTGAAAAAATTCATTGGGTATGTTTATCAGCAGATTACATATTGTAGAAGAAAAGATTCAGCAAATTTGTACACACAGCAACAGAAAAATTCCAAATGGAAACATGGTGGGGAAAAAAGTCCCAGAAGTTATGAGCAGAACCACAGTGATGTGTAGGACAACACCAAATGGCCTAACATATGTGTAATTAGAATTCCAGAAGGATGAAGGGCAGTAAAATATTTGAAGAAATAATGACTACAATTTTCCAAACTGATTGAAATCATAAATCTACAGATAGATGTCCTCAATAAACCTGAAGCATGATAAAAACATAGACCACGATACAAAGTTATATGAAAAATCAAATTGTCAAAACAAATGATAGGAAAAAAATCTTAAAGGCAGACAGAAAATTCATATAGCGTATGAGAAACAAAGATGAAGTTTTTCTGGTTTCAGACTGGAAAACAATGGAATGGCATATTTAAAATACTTTTAAAAATGCCAAACTACAATTCTATATTCAGTAACTAAATCCTTTATAAATTAAGACAGAACAAAGTTTTTTTTTTAAACAAATAAAACCTGAGAGAATTTGTTGCCAACAAAGCAGCACTTAAAATTCTTCATACAGGAAAAGCAGTAAGAGATGGAAGCTCGGTTGGGTTTTTTTAATAAAGATGAACTACACTTTACATATGACCCAAAAATTCCACATCTAAGTGTTTACTCAAGAGAAATGAAAACATGTCCACATATGACTTGCACATGAATGTTCTAATAATGTTCTGTATTCAATGTAGCCAAAAACTTTAAACGCTCCAAATATACTTCAAAGGTGAATGGATAAACAAATTACAGTATAAACAATGAAATATTACCATAAAAAGGAATGGACTGCTGATGAAATATTATTGAGGAATCTCAAAACCAAACATTCCCAAACCTTCTGGTGTCACAGAGCTTGTATTGTTTGTCATTTTTTCATGGCCCTCAGGTAAAAAGAAAGAAAGAAAGAATTGAGTATTTAGGTCAAAATGATTCATCAGTATTTCTGTGCTATTATACACTTAGTGGCTGTTTGGGAAATAATATATATTAGTTGAAAGAAAAATAACATTTTTATTTCACTCTATAAAAAAGCCACATCTGTTTGCTAATTGGATTTGTGCACCTGTTGGGCACTGCCTGACTTCTCAAGATGGAATCAAATTGGACGTCTACACTGTAATTACCTCTTCCACATTGATTTTCATGTAGTACTTATTTTTTTTTTAATCACAGCAAAAAACTCAGCTTCACAAAGATTTGGTGTCATCAAAAGGAATGTAACTCAATTTAATGTTGAAACTGTGTATTACTTCAAGCTAGTAGCCCACACAGCTTTTGGCAGATGGTCACTATGTTTCTTTAAAAATCTAAAATATGTGATGTCCTTGTGAATTCTCCAGTGTCCCTGTGTGACTCTGCATTGTTTTAAAACTATGATAAAAAAAAAATTTTGTCAAATAAAAAAAAAAGAGTATGTATTGTATGCATTGTATGATTACATGTATATGAATATGTAGAAAAAGCAAAATTTAACTATAGTGACAGAAAGCAGAACAGTCTTTGCTAGGAACCAAAGATAGGCAGAGATTTCACAACAAAGATGTTTGAGAGACACTTTGGATGATGTTGATGTTCTTTATCTTGATTATGGTGGTGGTAACACTGGTGTGTACATTTGAGCTCTTCTCTTAAAATTGGGTGTGTTCTTTTATATACATATTATATCTCAAAAGTTGATTTAGGGGGAAAAAAGGCAGTCTTTTGAGAAAATATGTAAAATGTCTATCGGAGGGCAGTTTCTTCTAGAATAGCTAAAGATAGATTAGAAGTCAGGATGACAGATAAAAAATGCAGGATATATATATATATATATGTAAAATCTTTTCTTTCCTTTTATAAAAATAGGAGAGATAAAAGTAGAAGTAAAATTAAGATAATTATTTTCAGAGAAGGAATTAGAGAAATTCATAATAGGAAGGTTTTTAGATTTTTTTATAAGACCAAGTTGATAGTCATAAGCTCAAAGAGTGGCAGGCATATTTACCAACAATTTAGTGCATGTTCTATTAGAGTCCAAATGGAATCTTTTCTAAAATATGGAAGATATTGCTTTTGAAATTAGAAGTTGTTAATCAAGGAGATGGCCAAAATTATTTATTCAGCCAAGATTGGACATAAAGGTAGTATATACACGTCACATGACACTTTAATCTTGTGGCTGGATCTACGGACTAAAATATTACAACATAAACCAGTATTTATTGAGCACTTTCTTTATTCTAGACATTTACTATGTTTTTATTAGACTGTCATTTAAATCCTACAACAACTCAGTGATATAGGTACTTTTACTGCCATCGCCATTTTACACATGATGAAATTGAGTCATAATGAGTTTAAATAACTTGTTAGTGATCAAACACTATTTGACTTAAGCCCAGGTAATTTGATCCCAAGGCTCATTCTACTTATCACTATGCCCAAAGCTTGTCAATAATTTGTGCATGGTTCTAGAACTATGATCAAAAAATTATGTCAGGGGTGCCTGGGTGCCTCAGTTGTTTAAGTGTCTGACTCCTTTTTTTTTTTTTAAAGACTTTATTTATTTGAGAGAGAGAGATAGGGAGAGAGAGTACGAATGGGGGGAGGGGCAGAGGGAAAGAGAGAATCTGTCTGGCTCTTCTCTCTCTCTCCCTCTCCCTCTGCCCCTCCCCCCCCATTCTCTCTCCCTAAAGCAAACAAGTAATTAAATCTTTAAAAAAGTTATGTCATATGAAAAAAAATAACCAAAAGAGTATGCATGTATGCACTGTATGATTCTATGTATATGAATTCAATCAGAAGACTTGATTCATTTTAAGGATGGGTTGAGTTGTAGCACGGAGATGTGGACCAGATATCTAGCAGTAGATAATATGAAGCCCTTGGGGTCTTTATCTTTTATGATCACAAACAGACTTTTTCCTTTCATAGTTTCTTCTTAGGACCCTTCCTTTGTTGTATAATCTTGGCAAGGAAACTGAAATTTGTAAGAGTATAATGCTTATAATGTTTCTTAAAAGCAGGGCATGACCTTTACCAAAGCACTGAATGTCTACTTCAAGAAATTGTCAAGCGTAGGTTATTAAGACATCTTTTTAAAAGGTCATTTGGTGAACTATATAAATTCAACTATAGGATTAGTATTTAAAAAAAAAGAAAAATAACAGGGCAGATAATGTATGACAAAGGCTAATGGGGTATATAAAGGACTAAAATTTATAGCATCAAGGTTTGGAAAAAGCAAATTTTTTTCCTAGATTAGAAATATTACCAAATAAAGAGAAGTAAGAAGAAGATAGTTATTTGGAACAGAATTTTTTTAAAAAAGGGAAAACCCCAGCAGGCAATGAAAATAGAGGTCAAACATGCTGTTTGAACTTGAGTACAGAGATTTTTTTAAAAAGAAGTCCAAATTCATTTTCCAGAATCTTTCTTTTTATATAGGGTCATATGAACATTTTCACAGACTAGAGAAAGGGTTACACTCATTTAGGAAGAGTTATAATGGAATGAACTATTTCTCTTCTTGTGAGATGTGATAATTAACATTTATATAACTTCATCCACTTGCTTGACTGGCTCACTTTTTTTTTTTTTTAGAAAAATAAGACTGAGCAAATATAAAATTAAAAAGTAAAAACATCTAATACTGAATTTTTTAACAGATATATTTAAATTGTAAATCTACTTATCTGATTCAAAAATATATTCTGGACCATTTAACTCTTAATGGTCCCATTATTGCAATAATGGCTAAACCATTCCAATTGTATTCTATTATCAAGTTAAAGACTTAATAATCTGCTTCCAAAGAAATAGACTTATTTTCTTCTAATATATAACACATGCTGGACTAGCCATCATGTAAAGAAAACATGGGGATTTTTGTTTTATGCCTAGAATATAAAAAGCTAGGGAGAACGTTGCTCCCACCCTAATAATAAAAAAAATGCCAGAAGTCTGTAGAATCATAGCTTTCCTTGAACCCACAAGAGAGCTGTGGTTAATAACATAACCACAAGAGAGCTGTGGTTAACCTGCAAAAACTAGCATGCAATATAAGGAAAGATCGTAAGGTATCTCCAAGTAGAGATGAGATGGAAATCCTAGCTCATGGGGGGCTGTGAGGAAAATAGGGCCTCTATACCAGAGGAAAAACAAACATCAGCTACAATTGGAATGAACTGGTACCATGAATGAATAAATAGGGGCTGCCATTAAAGTATATAACACAAATACAAGGATAATTCATATCCCCTCATGGCCTCTTAATCATGGATCTTACCTGGTGCTCTTGAGAAAGATTGGGGCAGGACAGGAGACTGGACAAAGACTCTTCTAGTGATGCAGTCCTGGAGGAGGGAAGGCAGGAAAGGCATAGAGCCTTACTTGATTGTTTTGCCTCTAAGGGAAAAAAAAAAAAAAAGCCTTAAAACACAGGCAGGAAGGGCTGAAACTCTAACTTTCCCAGAGCAAAGAGGAAGACAGACTGTGGTAGAGGAGATAAAGAAAACAAACAAACAAACAAAAAACAACTCACAATTCTACCCTTGAGGGTGGGGCAGGATTTCTGAGAAAGCCCAACTCTGAAGCCCAGGAAAACAACTGAGTCAGGAAGATGAAACTCTGTCCTCTTCCACCTCCATGCAGGCTAACAAACACCAAGTAACAAGCAATAGCTGACTCTTGGTTGGGGAAGAACAAGAACATACAGAAAGTGAAAGCATTTGGAAAAGGCTAAATAAGGTAACATGAGCATCAAGATAACCCTTCATTTAAGCAAAAATTGCACCAGAGGAATTTGAAAGCTGATGATGCATTGGAGGTAACCACAGCAATAACAAAGCCCAAATCCAGTTCCACTGTTGACTAGGATGACTCAGTCCCCCATCCTAACAATATCAAAACATGAAACATGCCCATTTCCAGGAAAAACTATTATCTAAATGTTTCATACATTATATAATATGCTGACAATCAAAAATTAGAAGACATACAAGAAATAGACTGGAAAAAAACATCACTGTTAGGAGACAAAGTAATGAACAGAATCAGACTCACAGATGAGCCAGATATTGGAAATACTGTACAGGGAATTTACAATAAATCTGATTTATATGATAAAGAGTATAATGAAAAAGAAGGACAAAATGAATAAACAACAGAGAGCAGAGAAAATGTCAACAGAGACAAGGAAATTATAAGGAAGAGTCAAATAATAGTGCTTGAATTCTTTTTTAAAGTAAATGTATAATATATAATAGGTAATAAAAAAGAAGATGCCTTTGAAAATCTCATCAGTAGATGCACATAGCTGAAGAAAGAACTAATAAACCTGAAGATAAGGAAACAGAAATTATGCAAATTGAAATATGAAAAGAAAAACAATGGAGAAAGGAAACCCAGAACAAAACATCCAAGGCCAGAAGGAAATGTCAAATAGTTGAACCTATATATAATATTCAGAAGGAGAAGAGAGGAAAAATCGGGGAAAAAAATATTTGAAGAGATAATAGCTGAAAATACACCAAAAATAATGAAAAACTGCAAAATAAATCACAACTCAAGAAGTTCAGAAAACACCAAGCAGGATAACTACTCATAAACATTCCTAGACACACCATCTTCAAATGCTAAAAATCAAAGATAAAGAGTAATTCTTGAAGGCAGCCAGAGAAAAAAGTCACTTTACACACAAAGGTGGTAAAAAAAAGAATTAAAACAGATTTCATTAAGTTTGAAAAACAGAACAATAAATATGCAAACTTTCAACCCAGAATTGTATATCCTGAAAAAATGTTTTTAACAATTAAAAGATAATAAATGCTTTTAAAAACAAACAAGTTAAATATACTAGGTATTTTTTGTTTTGTTTTGTTTTTTGTCCTACTTCTTAAGTAGCCTCTACACCAAATGTGCGGCTTGAACTCATGACCCTGAGATCAAGGTTTGCAAACTCTACCGACTGAGCCATTCAGGCACCCCATGTACTAGGTATGTTTTTCCTTTTATTTTATTTTATTTTATTTTTAAAGATTTTATTTATTTATTTGACAGAGAGAGAGAATAGTGAGAGCAGGAACACAAGCAGGGGGAGTGGGAGAGGGAGAAGCAGGCTTCCTGCCGAGCAGAGAGCCTGATGTGGGACTCGATCTCAGGACCCTGGGATCATGACCTGAGCCGAAGGCAGATGCTTAACGACTGAGCCACCCAGGTGCCCTGTTTTTCCTTTTAATTGCCCTGAAAAATAATTAACTCTTTCATGCAAGAAAAATGAAAAAGATTTTTGGTTTATAGATTATGTAAAGGAAAAATAAATAGCAATAACATAAAATGTGAGAGGGAGGAATTGTAAGTATACTAGTCTAAGTTCTTACACTATGAATGAAGTGGGAAATACCTTTTGAAAGTAGGTTATGATTAATGAAAGATCTTTATTGTAACCCAGTTATAATTTTTAAAAAATATAAATTATAAGTCAATAGTGAAGATAAATGGAATCATAAGAAATACACAATTACTATAAAAACAGGCGAAAAACAGGAGAGGTAAAAAAAATCAGCTGAAACAAATAGTAAACAACAACCAAAATGTAGCTTTTAATCCAATCATATTAATATTTTATTAAATTTAAATGATGTAAGCCTACCCATTAAAATACATAGTGTCTTTTTTTTTTTTTTAAGATTTTATTTATTTATTTGACAGAGAGAGACACAGCAAGAGAGGGAACACAAGCAGGGGGAGTAGGAGAGGGAGAAGCAGGCTTCCCGCGGAGCAGGGAGCCCGATGTGGGGCTCGATCCCAGGACCCTGAGATCATGACCTGAGCCGAAGGCAGACGCTTAACGACTGAGCCACCCAGGCGCCCCAAAATACATAGTGTCTTGATAACAAAGTGTCTTGATAGCCTTGGTAACAAAGACAAAACCATATACTTTCTATGAGAAATCCATTTTAAATATAAAGAGATTGAGAAGTTAAAAGTAAAAAAAAGAAATAAAAATATATATAGCACACAAATACTAATCAAAGGAATGATGTATCTATATGAATATTAGATAAAATAAATTTTAACACAAGGAAAATTAGCAATGATAGAAACATTACATAATGTTAAATGGGTCAATTCAATCAGGAAGACATACATATCTTATATATGAATGCATCTAACAACAGAGCTTCAAAATATAAAACAGAACTGTTAGAACTAAAGGGAGAAATAGACAAATCCATTATTATAGTTGGAAATTTTAAAACTTTTTTTCAGCTTATAGTTAGAACAGGTATGCAAAGCATCGATAAAGAAACAGAAAATCTGGACAACCCAAGTAACAAACTTATCTCAATTAAAATTTATAAAATCAGGTCACTAAAAAACAGCTGAACACACATCCTTTTCAAGTGCACATAGAACATTCACCAATATTCATCATATTCTGGACCATATAAAAAAAAATCAACAAATTTAAAAGACTTGAAATCATAGAAATTATCTTCTCTGACCATTACAGAATTGACATAGAAATAAATAACAGAAAGATGTATGAAAAATTCCCAAATATTTAGAAATTAAACTTCTAAAAAATCCATGGATTTAAGGAAAAGTCAAAGGAAAGTAGAAAATATTTTGGGTTGAATAAAAATGGAAAACACACTTATCAAAATTTGTGGAATACATCTAAGGCAGTGCTTATGGGAGATTTATAACATTAAACCCTTATATTAGAAAAGAAAGGTCTCAAATCAATGACATAATCTTTCAGTTAGTAAACAAGAAAAAAGCACAGCAAGATAAAGGCAGAGGAAGCAGAAGGAAGGAAATTATAAAGGTTACAGTAGAAACCAATAAAACTGAATATAGAGAAACAAAAAAAATCAATGAAATCAAAAGCTGTTTTTTGAAAAGCTCAAAATTTGATAAACATCTAGCCAGAATGAGAAAGAATAAAATTTGCCAATATTAGGAATGAAAAATGGGTCATCACTACCAATCCTATAGTCATTAAAAGGACAATAAAGAAATATTACAACTTTATGTCCATAAATTCAAAAACTTAGATACAATGGACAAATTCTTAGGAAGATACAAACTACCAAATTTCATACAGGAAGAAATTGATAACCTGAGAAATCCTGTATTTACTTTAAAAATAGAATTTTTAATGAAAATCTTCCAGCAACAACAAAATTTGTGGCCCAGATAACTTCACTGGTGAATTCTATGAGACAGTTAAAAAAGAAATAACACCAATTCTGCAGAAATAACACCAATTCTGTACAAATCCTTCCATAAAATAAAAGAAAATGACCACTTCTCCACTCATTACCAAAATTAAGCAAGGACATTACAGGAGAGACAGAAAGAAACCCAAATATCAATAACTTTCATTAACCTAGAGGCAAAATTCTTTAACAAAATATTAACAACTCAAATTCAGTGTGTAGTGTAATGGAAGATACAGATATCGACAGAAGAGGAAAAGTGTTCCAGAAGTAGATCCGCACATGTATGACCAATTGGTTTTGGAAAAAATTACAAAACCAATTCTATGTGGAAAAGATAGCCTTTTCAATAAATGATAGACTAATTAACATTCATATTACATAAACTCTGACTCATATCTTGCACATATATGAAAATTTATTCAAAATGGATCAGAGACCTAAATGTAAAACTCAAAACTGTAAAACTTGTAGGAGAAAACATAGTAGGATGTCTTTATGACCTTGGGTAGGGCAGTGCATTTTTAGATATGACTGCAATGCATGATTCATAAATGAAAATATTGACAAATTGAACATCTACTCTTGACACTGTGAAATGAATCAAAGGTCATGACACAGACAAAGGGAATATTTGCAAAACACTTTTCTGGTAAATGACTTACATCTAGAATGTTTACAGACCACTCAAAAATCATTAATAAGGAAAATCCAATTTTCATAAGTGCCATGTACTTGAATAGACAGCTCATCAAAGAATATATATGAATGGCAAATAAACATATGAAAAGATGTTCAGTGTCAGTAATCATTAATCATTCAGATTAAAACCACAAAGAGATACCACTACATACCTATTAGAATGGCTATTTTTTAAAAAAAGTAAAATCCATGAATACTAATTTCCCATCTGATTGATAAATTAGAGTCACAGGGTTGACCCCAAAAGCAAAATATCTTCCTCTATAGACTGTAAAGAATAAAGAAACATTGCTAAATATAAAGTTTATCCCTGTTGAATGTAAATATAAATATAATATAAACTAGATAAATTTCTTAAACATTTAAGGTTTTTTTTTATAATGTAACAATCATTCCTGAAAGAAAAACAAAGTTATTTATTCCTGTCATTATTGAATTGATGTTCCATATACAAGCCTACCTTATTTTATTATGCTTTGCTTTATTGTACTTGGCAGCTATGGTGTTTTGTTGTTTTGTTTTGTTTTTATAAATTAAAGATTTGTGGCAACCCTGCATTGAACAAGTCTTTTGACGTCATTTTTTTCCAATAGCATTTCTTTTCTTCCTGTCTCTGTGTCATATAGGGGCAATTCTTGTGGTATTTTAAACTTTTTAATTATTATTATATTTTTATGGTGATCTGTAATGTTACTATGTTATTATTGTAATAGTTTTGGGGTGCTATGAACTGCACCCATGTAAGATGGCAAAATTAATCCATAAATATGTGTGTTGACTGCTTTACCCACCATTCTCCCATCTCTCCCTCTCTTCAGGCCTCCCTAGTCCATAAGACACACAATATTGAAATTGGGCCAATTAATAACCGTACAATGGTATAATGGCTTCTAAGTGTTCAAATGAAAGGAAGAGTTGTATGTCTCTCACTTTAAATCAAAAGCTCAAAGTGATTAAGCTTAGTGAGGTAGACATGTCATAGACCAAAAACCAGGCTTCTTGGACTAAACAGTTAGCCAAGTTGTGAACTCAAAGGAAAAGCTCCTGAAGGAAATTAAAAGTGCTACTCCAGTGGACACATGAATGATAAGAAAGCAAAACAGCCTTATTGCAGTTATGGAAAAAGTTTAAGTGGTCTGGATAGAAGATCAAACCAGCCATACATTCCCTTAAGCCAAAGCATAGTCCAGAGCAAGGCCCTAACTCTCTTTAATTCTCTCATTTTAATTAAGTTTTTTTATTTTAATTCCAGTATAGTTAACATACAACGTTATATTAGTTTCAACTGTACAATATAGTGATTCAACAGTTCCATACATTACCCCATACTCATTGTAATTGTACTCTTTTTTTTTTATTAAGTTCCCCAATTAGTCAACATTTGGTACATTAGTTTTTGATGTAGTGTTCAATGATTCTTTAGTTGCATAACACCCAGTGCTCATCAGATCACGTGCCCTCCATAATGCCCATCAACCATTTACCCCAACCCACCACCCACCTTCCTTCTGCAACTCTCAGTTTGTTTCCCAGAGTCCAGAGTCTCTCTTGATTTATCTCCCTCTCTGATTTCTTCCCATTCAGTTTTCCCTCCCTTCCCCTATTGTCCTCTGCACTATTCCTTATATTCCACATATGAGTGAAAACATTGGATAATTGTACTCTTTAATACCCATCACCTATTTCAACCATCCACCCACCAACTTCTCCTCTGGTGACCATCAATCAATTTGCTCTCTACAGTTAAGAGTCTATTCCTTGGTTCGTCTCTCCTTTTTTTTCTTTGCTTATTTTTTTGTTTCTTAAATTACACATACAAGTGAAATCATACGCTATTTATCTTTCTCTGACTGGCTTATTTCACTTGGCATTATACTCTCTAGCTACATTCATGTTGTTGCAAATAGCAAGATTCCATTCTTTTTTATGGCTGAAAAAAATTCCATTGTATATATAGACCACATCTTTTTTTATATATTCATTAATTGATGAACACTGGGGTGGCTTCCATAATTTGGCTATTGTAAATAATGCTGCTATAAACATAAGGGTGCATGTATCCCTTTGAATTAATGTTTTTGTATTTTTTTGGGTAAATACCAGTAGTGTGATTACTGGATCGCAGTGTAGTTCTATTTTGAACTTTTTGAGGAACCTCCATACTGTTTTCCACAGTGGCAGCACCAGTTTGCTTTCCCACCAACAGTGCATGGGGGTTCCTTTTTCTCCACATCTTCACCAATACTTGTTGTTTCTTGTGTTTTTTTTATTTTAGCCAGTTTTGATTTTAATTTTAACTCTCTTTAATTTTATGACAGTTGAGAGAGGTGGGGAAGTTACAGAAAAAAAGTTTGAAGCAAGCAGAGGTTGGTTCATGAAGTTTAAGGAATGAAGCCATCTCCAAAACACAAAAGTGAAAAATAAAGCAGCAAGTCCTGATGTAGAAGCTACAGCAAGTAATCCAAAAGATTCAGTTAAGATAATGAAGGTGGCTAGACTATACAATAGACTTTCAGCCTAGATGAAAGAGCCTTATATTGGAAAAAGATGCCATCTAGCTAGAGAGGAGAAGTCAAATGCCTGGCTTCAAAGCTTCAAAAAACAGGCTGACTCTCTTGTTAGGGACTAATGCAGCTGGTGACTTTAAGTTTAAGCCAACATCTATTTACCATTCTGAAATCCTAGGGCCCTTCAGAATTATGCTAATTTACTCTACTCTGGCTTTATTCTATAAAGCCTGGATGACAGTACATCTGTCTACAAGATGATTTGCTGAATATTTGAAGCCCGCCCTTGAGAACTATTGCTAAGAAAAACAGATTACTTTCAAAATATTACTGCTCATTTACAATGCACTGGTCACCCAAAAGCTCTGAGGGAGGTATTGTTATTTTCATGCCCACTAACACATCATCCATTCTGCAACCCATGTATCAAGGAGTAATTTTACCTTTCAAGTCTTATTTAAGAAATATATTTTGTAAGGCTATAGCTACCATAGAAAGTAATTCCTCTGATGGATCTGGGCAAAGTAAATTGAAAGCCTTTGGAAAGTATTCATCATTCTAGATGCCATTAAGAACATTTGTGATTCATGGAAAGAGGTCAAAATAGCAACATCAACAGAAGTTTGGAAAAACTTCATTCCACCCCTCATGGATGACTTTGAGAAGTTCAAAACTTCAGTGGAGGAAGTAAATGCAGATGCAGTAAAAACAACAAAAGAACTAGAATTAGAAGTGGAGCCCAAAGATGTGACTGAATTCTTGCAATCTCATGATAAAACTTGAATGTAGGAGGAAGTGCTTCTTATGAATGAGCAAAAAAAAAAGTGGTTTCTTGAGATAGAAACTACTCCTGGTGTAGATACAGTGAAGATTGTTGAAATGACAATAAAAGATTTAGAATATGACATAAACTTAGCTGATAAAGCAGTATCAGGGTTTGAAAAGATTAATTTCAATTTTGAAAGAAGTTCTACCATGGATAAAATGCTATCAAACACACAACATAGCATGGCACAACTCTGTATTCACTTCTGCTGTTTGCAAAGGAAGACTCAACAATGTGGCGAACTTCACTGTTGTCCTATTTTAAGAAATTGCCACAGTCACCCAATCTTCAACAACAACCACACTGATAAGTCAGTAGCCATCAACATCAAGACGAGAGCCTCTACCAGCAAAAAGATTATGACTCTCTGAAAGACCAAATGAACATTGGCATTTTTTGACAATAAAGTATTTTTAAATTAAGGTATGTATCTTGATTTTTTATAATGCTACTGCATACTTAATACTACAGTACAGTATAAACATAACTTGTATATGCACGAGGGAACCAAAAAGTCATTTGATTCACTTTATTGTGATATTCACTTTATTTCAGTGGTCTGGAACTGGAACCCACAACATCTCCCAGGTATGCCTGTATAAAAGAAATTATGTCCTCATTAACTATAAGCTAATAGCATTATATTTTTGATTATTAGTTTGATACTAATATGTTGTAGTTGTTAGTTTACTATGTAATGATTCCGACATTTTTATTCTAACCTGGTTAGAGTTTTATTCTATTAGATACTCTAAAAATACCGTTATATATCTAGGAATTGGCCTAGTAACCAAAGGATAAAAATCTTACAGTCTGTTTCAAAATTGTTTTCTCTATTTCAAAAGGTTGCCCATTTCTTAACTAAAGGTAGTACCACTGAAATTAAATTGCACAAAATGTAATGGTGCTGTGGTCTCATATTCCATAGTAAATATTCCATTTCATGTAAAATATGCTATTTTTTTTGCCATGTTGTGAAAAATGTAAAGCACAATTTTTATATCATTCCTCAAAATGTGCTCTAAATAATCATCACACTAAATATGTTTATTTATTTATTTTTGGTTTTAGTATTATGTTATAGTAAAAAGTGATAGGAAGTAACCAATGAGGCAAATAACATTTACCAATTCCCACTCAACTAGCTAAGAGTTTGTAGTTAAAAGTAAAAAAATATACATTTAAACTGGACTTGTAATAGCAAATTTCAGTAGGACAGATATGAACAACACGTATTGAAGTCATTTTGTCTTTTCATTTTGAACAGCTTTTAGCATGGCTAAGAAGTCTAGTTAAGTCATTTTAGACATGCATATGATAAGTTTCCTTCTTACTAGACAGGGATTATAAACCCTAACAGAACTGAATAAAGTAGAATGTGAATGGGATTTACCATGTATTTCAGGCAGAGTCTTTTGAACTAAGGAGAACTAAAGACTATTTCACATCAAAGGTACAATTGTAAAGCTGAGGGTGTTAACAATGTGAATTGTGATCTTTTGATTTTTTTAAAATATTTTTCATATAGCTGATAATGAGATTAAAAGTTGGCCTTATTTCTAGATATTTGAAATGTAGGCATCAGATTTTTGTTACTTAAAATTACCAATTAGAAAATCTTTGCCTAATATTACCACATTTCTGTAAGTAACAGTTACAAATGAAAATTTCTTCCCCATTGCTCAAAAAAGTATGGTTAGCTTCCTAATCCACATTGAAATTTATTTGAAAAGAAACAAGTCGCTATTATTGTAAAAGTCTGTGTATTTCAGTCATCCAAAACCTTACCAGTAGACTGATATTAGCAAAGGAGTGCTGCCATTTAGAACTTTCAATTTAATCCAATTTATTTTCTAGTTTTAAAAATATTTAATTTTTTGGGTGGGAAATGAATGCTATTCTGGGTATAAGAGAAATATGGCATCCGATTTTTCTACTTCCTGGAAGTTACATAAGACAACAAAGAACCAAACAAATGAACAAATAAAAAAATCCAAAATCGTGTATCTTCAGTAAAACTTGGAAACAAAAAAACCATGAAAACTCAAAACTATATTTAAGTGCAACCAAAATAAGTGAGATCAACAAAACCTATATGGGCAATTGCAAACAGTGCTCAGAATCAGACTGTGGAAGAGCCTAACATTGACAGAACCCAAAATCTAGCAGTGAATATTCATTTCCATAAAGAGATAGCCTCATCCTAAATGTTAACCACTATGAGCAACTCTGAGCCCTCAGAAGTAGCAACAAACCAGGGACAAGGCTATCTGGAAACAATTACTCCTTTTCAAAATTACAGATGCATATATTTTTGAATTGGAAATCCCTCTTCAATGAATTTAGCCTTGTGTGTGTGTGTGTGTACATATATTTATATATATATATATATATAACAATATGTGTCCACATTATTCACTTCAACATTAATAATGGCAAAAAATTAGATATGATTTGTATCTCTATAATAGGGGACTATTCAATAAAGGATGGTATATCCACAGATTGAAATACTATACAATTATAAAGAAAATATGTGGGAAATTCACTTCTAACCATGTTATAGTAATTTTATCAAATTAATCCTCTTTCTGACAACAACCATAAAGGCTAGTTGAAAAAACGAACTAAAGAAATCAAAAAGCAAGAGGTCAAAATCCTAGAGAAAGGGAAATACAATGGGAACAGCTCCATATTCACTTCTGCTTTGTACCTTATGGGGGATTTGACAAGTCACATCATGAGGAATAAGAATAATGATGTATGACTATATACCCATTAGAAGTTAAAATGAATAAATCTGACAATAGCAAATGTTAGGAAGAATTTGGGTATCCTGTACTGTTGTTGGAGTGCAAATTGTTCCAAGCAGTTAGAAAATTGTTTAGAATTATCCATGGAAGATGAATATTTGCATAATCTATAAGCCAGTAATTCACCTCTGAGATATAAGGTCTTTACCTTCCTATCCACACATATATGCAGTATAAAAAATGAACAAGGATGTTTACAGTAGTGCTTTTTAAAGAAAAAACTGGAGATAGTCCAAATATCTACCCCAAGAGAATATATAAATATTCACTATGCACATACATTAACACTGTAAAACAATGAAAAAGAATATGTCTCACCTGTGTAGCCTTAATTATACAAAATAGATATTGGACACAAAAACATGTAATTTATTATTTCATTCATATGAAGGTCAAAACAGTCAAAACAATTATTTGGTAATAGAAGTCAGAGTAGTGGTTACCCAAGAGATATTGACTGGGTAAGACATAAATGAGACTTCTGGAGTGCTGTTAATGTTCTATATCTTGACCTAGGTGATGGTTTCATAGATGCATCTAGCTCTCCACTTGATATGTGTCCATGAGATATATGTCTATCTATGTTTATTAATAGGGAAGCTGTGTATGTCCTTGAATAAAGAAATAACCCAGGATACATTGTTAAATGAAGAAAGGAAGGTACAAGATGATGTTTATGATAGGCTGTGTTTATGTAGGAAAGTAACAAAACAAGAATATACATATTTGTTTTCATTTGAATTTGCATAGGATGGATACGTAAGAATCTATAAATGTGATTAGTTGTAGGAAGTAGAGAAGTGGATGGGGAACTGAGGCAACAAAGATGGGATGAGATGACACTTTCCATGTGTACTTTTAACACCATTTGGCTTTGAGCAAGGTTAATATATTCCCAATTTTAAAAATATTTTTTCATACATACATGTTCCAAAGGTGAAAACAGTTGAATTATTTATTTGCTACATTTGTTCCTCAAAATTGCTCAAATTCAGAGTTGTCTTTTCTTTTCTGTAAAATATTGCCTTCTTTGTAATGAATGCACCCTTCCATTCAGATCATCCCAACACTGTCCCTAATGGCATTAAATATATACAAATTTGTCATTGAGTTCTGAACATGAGAGAGAGAGATGCTTCTTCCCTAAGCAAAAACATACACTAAATGTTTTGAGACACAACACTTAGTATTTATTTTGATACTGCCTAACTGACACTTCTGAAACACCTTCATACCTTCTAAAGAATGTTCAATTCCATGGCCACATTTCCGGTGGGGTTCATGAGTCACTTAGAATTCCATCTCAGATTTCTATTCAGAGTACCACTTTTCCATAGACATCTTACAAGCGCTCTGTGCTCTGATTCAGTCATTTGAAGGATATTTTGCTGTCATTGATTTATAGCAACTCCACAAAAATGATGCAAAGAAGTGGAATTTTTCTAAAACAAAATTATTTTTGCCAGTGGCAATGTTTCCATTTTTGTGGTTGGTTCATGCGGGTCTTTGATTTGCTGCTTTGGCTTATGCCACTTAGCAACACTCGGTCTTCAGGTTCGGTTATGCCCATCTGAACCATTTAATAACAAAACTGGAAGGGAATTTGAAAGGTCTTAACTATACTATCACTTGGGGCTCCTGGGTGGCTCAGTCGTTAAGCGTCTGCCTTCGGCTCAGGTCATGATCCCAGGGTCCTGGGATCGAGCCCCGCACCGGGCTCCCTGCTCGGCGGGAAGCCTGCTTCTCCCTCTCCCACTCCCCCTGCTTGTGTTCCCTCTCTCGTTGTGTCTCTGTCAAACAAATAAAATCTTTTAAAAACCCAAAACAAAACAATACCATCCCTTTACATGGGGCTTCCCCATAACTTTCCTCACCAAAGATGAATGTTCTTGTGCCACATGAACTTTTATTTTTATTTAGAGATGAAGAATTGAGGAACAGAGAAGATAAATAACCAGAAGCACTCCTAGAATTAGAATCTGACCTCAGGTTTGAGGGCCACTAGTCCACTGAACTCTGCCTCAGCACTTTTATTCTGAAAACACATCTGGCCTGGCAACTCTGCTTGGAGGCATGAATTATATTCCTATTAAGTGTTTTAAGGGCAATTTGGATGTGGTAGGGGAAAAAAGTAAAATAGCACTACTGACTTGATGCAAGCAGTTAGTTCTTGCTGAAAGTTTACCACAGAGCATGGACATGGGAATTGATAATCTTGCAAGGTGCATGTGACCAGGAGCTGAACGTGACTGTGTAAGAAACCAAGAATTTTCTTCTCTGCTATTACCATTTGTTAACATGCACTGCTTACTGAAATTTGTATGTCTTAAATATTAGTAAGCACTAATTCACTTCATTATTTATTCTGAGCTTTCTTTTAGAGTGTAAATGTGTTTTGGAAAGCATATGTTTTTATTTTAACTCACATCTTTGGATGAGTCATGCTAAATTTAAAGAGAGTTGTTTTTTGTTTTCTTTTTATTTGGGGTAAATATTTGGGGTCTTACAGTGACTTAAAACATTTTTGCAGTTAAATAATATGGGAAAATGAAGCTATTTATTTTTGTACACAAGAGAAAACATCTACAGGAATGTCTAAATATTTTATGGGCATTCAGGATTAACAAGGGGAAAAGGTACAGGGTAGAAGTAATATAAGCCTAAAAGGAGTGGAACAATGTTGTCAGGAGGCCAGTTTCTGGAAAGCTATGCTGAGTTCCCATGCTTTAATGAATTTGCAAATTATGGAGGGAAGCTTATAATGGTGGAGACATCACATGGAGTCATGCAGTGGATGAGCAAACAGAACACTTGTGTTTGGGGCTTAGTTCTTCTACTACTAGCAGTGTGACTCTGGCATGTCACCTAGCCTCTCTGAGATCCCTTTTCTGTATCTCTAAAGCAAGTGAATGTGAATCACTCTTACGGTCCTTTCCAGCTCTTATATAGGAAAAAGCAAGTCTTTCCACTTAGGGTTACATATCTGACTCTGATTATAATTCAAAAACTGGATTTTGAGATGCTGGATAAACTAAGTTTTGTAATAACATACTGAGGATGTAGTTAAGGGCATTTAGGAGCTAGCAGACCAAGGTTCTAGAAGAGGCTTTGAAGCAGTCAGTGACTTTGAGCAAATTTATGCATTTCTCTAGGGATTAGGTTTATTTTCTCGATGTGCCAGGTGAGCTAGATGGTCCCTGAGTTTTCTGTCAGCAATAACATTCATTATTCTCCTTGCCTTCTTCCAGTAAAATAACTCAAGGAAATACAGTTTCAGTTTCCAAAAATTTCTATGAGGAGTTTTTACAGGGATATACCAGAATGAATCAATATACAGGGGCTTTCCATGGAAATTATTCTGAAAAAGACCTGTCCCTTTTGAATGAAGATTTATCAGACTTTATGGAAACTGAACATAAATAAAAACTTTACGTAGTTACTATTTTTCTATAGGCCGTCATCTATTAAGAGAAAGTGAAGTTTGAGGAAGAGCAGATGGTTGAGATGGGTAGCTCATACTAATTGGACAAAATGGAGGACTAAAACAATTTTTAAATGCTTACATATTTATGATCAATATGAGATGAATTGTGAGTGCCCGATTAAAGACAAAAACTTTTAAACCAACCATTTATCTTTTCTCTTTAAAATGTAAAGCACAAACTTGCAAGGACTAGAAATACTTTATTTGATGGAATCATTCAAACAGATGAGAGTTAATTCATGTTTTTCAAGTGCTATCATCATTGTAACTTTAAGCAGATAAACCTTAACAATCATTATTAATGTTGTTTACATCTTAATTGGTTTGTTTAAATTCCAGTTCAATAAATTGTCATTTTTTACTTTTTATGAAGTAGTTTTTATAATGACAGTGAAAGAAACAATGATACAATGTAGAAAAGCACTCAGAGGAAAAATTAGTGCCACATCCAAAAGTATTATTTCGGAAATTTATTTTGACATCATTTTTGTATTAAGATATATTGTCATTGTCCACAATACATCTGTGAGGTATCAGGTTGTTTGTCTTGATCCCTATTTCACACATAGGGAAACAAGCATAGTACATTTAGGAAATTTTCTAAGGGCACACATTGTGTCAGGACAGCACTGAGAATAGAATTTATTTCTGATATTTTTCTTACACAGTCCAATGCCTAACATGGTGCCCTAGAAAAAGTAAGTACTCAATAAATATCCATTGAATGAAAGAATGGATAAATCATTCTATGAGATCTAAATAACTGTCATATTTGCCCTTCTTCATTAAATTGGACAAGCTGTAGGAGCAGTTGAGCAATAAACTTTATCCACTGTCCTACCCACAAGTTTCCATTGCTACATGAAGGGGCTTTGCAAGATGATACCATCTGGTCAGTCCTGAAGTTACATACTCCAGGTCCCCCCAAAAAGAGTGTCATTAATCTTGGTTCATTATAACGTTGGCTTTTGTGGTGTGAGTTAGCGGACACTAGCATGTGCCTGAGACTAAGTCTTTTCACCAAAGTCACTGAAAATCCATTAGTGATACTGAATGTGTTACTGATGCCCTAGCCAAATGGTATTTTAGTAAAACAGTGTTCTAAGTTGGACTTAAAGAATTTAGATAGTTGCAGTCCTTGAAAATAAATCACTTGGCTAGTATTGGCTCTGGCTACCCCACCAGAGGGTAATTACAATTCCAGAAAAGATAACTTATTTCCTGAGTTAATTTGTCATAGGTTGAGTTGCAACTGTAAACATGTTAAAAGTCACATTGGCGTAACTTTTAACATTGATAGAAAAATGTGGTAAAGAACATAAGTGTTCATATCACCAGTAGACCAAAAGATGACAAAACCAGAATAGTCATTCCCAGTGATGCATCCTCAAGTAAGTTAAAGATTGTCATTCATTTCATTGGCACTGATAACCACTTACCTAAAAAACAAGTGAAACATCTCATGAAGCACTTATGGTTAAAAAGCATTTCTTTAATTTTGATGACATTCATTTATATATTTATATATATATGTATTTGTTAAAACATATTTCTTTAATTTTGAGGACATTCACTTATATATTTATTTATATATATATGTATTTTTTTTTTAGAAAGAAAACCTATTTAAGTGCACAGAAGGATCCTATTAAAGTGAAATTAGATACTTTTGCATTTGTCACCCAAATTTAGTGATTGATCTAAAATTTCACCCAGGTGACATTTTCATGACAGCATAGTCTGGAGAAATCTGAAAATACTACATCTCATTTGCTTTTATTTTAAACAAATGATTCACCAGACCTGCCTAATTGGATGGTATATTTCCACTGGAGTGAATGTCCTAATTGTAATTCAATACAAATCTTAGAGATAAGATTTATCAGACATTTCTACTCCATCTTATCATGTCCAAAGTTCAGAGATATTTTGAATTCTATCTAAAAGAGCATCACAAGGAACTTACAGCACTCTTTGGTGCAACTATTACCCATTCTTAGATCATTACCACAACTGAAATAGAAAGAGACATAAATAAAATTAAACTATTAAACATCAACTTAGTGGGCAGATTGCGTTTAGAGATCTACATGATAAAGAGTAGCTTTTGTATAAGCTCCTGTACTCTTTAAACTGAAAGCATAGTCTGTGTTGTCATTTAGAAATATACCTAACTGAAATCGGAATTCCATTTTGTAATTGTGTCAATTATGTTTAAAAGATCATTATTAAGTAAACTAAATTAACCTGTGAGTAGAAATAGAAAAATATAAGCACCCACGCCTAGCAACAAACACAAATAACAGAGTCTTGAGTGCCAGATCTTTCAACATGTTTGCTTATCATTCAATCCCCTTGCCCACACTTTCTCTCTAGACCAGGCAGAAGAGTAAAACATTTGCAGAGAAATTCCCCAGATTCATGATTTCAATTGCCTATGCCCTGCAGACAAGCAGAAGATCCTATTTGCAAAGTCTTAAAGCACTTGTAAGGGCCCTGCGTGTGTGTCTATTGTCTTTGTTGCTTCTGTCCTGGAGAACTTGACTGGTCAGTGCTCTCTCCAGGACGGTGTGCAGGAGTGACAGGAAACTGAAATCCATAGCCATTGTATCCATCCAAGTAGACACATTGGAAGAAACTGATGGGGCCTATGAAACAGAGCATGAAAACTTGTTAAAACAAGCAGAATACAAGCAGGAACAAAGGTGAAACACAGACAGATAGTACAATGTAGGTGGACAGTTACATAGCCTTGACAATAACTAGAAAGTCAATAAACCTCATTGTGTCTTGGATTCCTCACGTGTAAAATCAAAACAACAGCAAAAGCTTCCTAGAAATGTTGTGGAAATTAAATCAGTAAATATATGTGAAGCACTTGGAATCTTTCCTGGCACATAATAAGCCCTTCATAAATGATAATGAAAATGATCTGGCATAGAAAGTCAAAGTACTTACATTATAGGAAGCTATTGATGTGCACTGCACTCAGAAAAACTGTTAGATAGTAACAGATTTTAAAGCAGGAGCTTATCCATAGGCAAAGTAACTGACTTTTTTTTCTTTCAGTGTTTTAATAAAACCACAGAGAGTCTTGTGGTTCCTAGAGTCTTGAGGTTTTCCACTGGCCCTTACCCTGGAGGCAAGTTCTCTCCTGAGACGCAGAGTTACATTTCATTACACTTCCAGGTAGCAGCTCTGCCATCAGAGCAGAAAGCAACACAGAAAAGGTGTTAAAGACAAGCAGTGCAGTGGGTGTGAGCTTAAAGCTGCCAATGTTCCCCGTGCTCCCAGGTAGCAGCTTTGTTAAGAGATGGTGACTTTAGCTTCTCCGAACAATCATGGGCACCTACCGACTCTTCAGTGTTTTCCATTTTATCTATTTGCTTCTGTTAATTAAGAACCACTTTTTGCCGATGGCCAGGAAAGAGAATGACTGTTGAAGCAACTGCTACGTGGACTATGGTGAAGCTGGCCAAATCCATATGAGCCTAAAGCCTTATGAAGTAGAATAAAGCAAGGCTTGGGTAGAAAGCAGCTGAAGGAAGCAACAAGGGATTATTTTGATTTCATCTCCTTGGGTGTCAGCTGACTTGAACCACTCGTTTTCAGTGATGAAAGTAGTTTGGAGAAATCTTGAATTTAGTTCTTTCCTCTCTACTTCATCTCATCCAGAATTATCTTATTATTACTATTACTATTATTGTTTAGTTCTAGCTTCAGAGAGAAGCAGTAACACAACCTGCCCCCACCCCCGAGGTTGAGTGCTTGGGGTTTGATGGGCTACTGACAGGATGGCAACAAAGCTGGGCTGCATCAAGAGGAATGGCAGCACCAGTGCTAAGAGCAGAAGAGTCCAGCCGAGAGAGGCTGACTTCCAGCTGAACCTAGCAGACATGGGCACAGTTCTGACCCATCTACTTAATTGACGTTGATAGGCTGTTGATGAAAATATCATATAGTTGCAAATCTTAGAGCTTATATAGAAGACTCAGGAATATCAGACTATAGAACTACTTTATAGTAGGGTGAAAATAGGAAATATTGTTTTTCTACAGTAAATCTCCCAACTGAACTTAAATATTTGACAACTTTTTTACTAAAAATATTGAATTGATTCATTTATAGATTTTTCAATAATATTGGAAAGTGTTGTTAAGACTGCTTATTTCCCCATATTTCTCACAAGATATTGGTATGAGGAGTTATAATGACTATCTCTCTTTTTTTTTTAAAGATTTTATTTATTTATTTGACAGAGAGAGACAGTGAGAGAGGGAACACAAGCAGGGGGAGTGGGAGAGGGAGAAGCAGGCTTCCCGTGGAGCAGGGAGCCCGATGAGGGGCTCGATCCCAGGACCCTGGGATCGACTATCTCTCTCTTGCCTGTTGCAATGGCCCCAGCATTAAAGCAGACCTTGGAACACAGTAGTCACTTAATATTTGTTCAATGAATCAAGTATTAACGCAGAGTAGGAGGCATGTTAGTAATTTCCTGCAGAAATACATTAAAGAAACATTTAGAATCCAGAGAACATTATTGATGTCATTTCCTCAGATAAATGTCTATTCTTTACTTTAAAATCATTATGTGAGGGGGCGCCTGGGTGGCTCAGTCAGGTAAGTGTCTGCCTTTGGCTCAGGTCATGATCTCAGGGTCCTGGGATCCAGCCCGTGTAGGACTCCCTGCTCAGCGGGGAGCCTGTTTCTCCCTCTCCCTCTGCCTTTCCCCCCCACCCCTTGTGTTCTCTCTTTCTCAAAAAAATAAATAAAATGTAAAAAAAATTAAAAAATAATAAAAAAACAAAATCATTATGTGAAACAAACTTCCGTCATACCTATTTCAAACATTGCTTCCTTTAGTCTGTCCAGCAATGACTTTAATGCAAATGTGAATGCAAAATGTATCACTTTACCATTTGAAGAAAAATGTCTAATTCGGAAGTACCAGAATAATGAGAATCTTGGATATTGAATTTTGTAACTGCACATGAATGTTGATTGCATTCTAAAATCAATAATCCCAAAGATTGAATATTAAGAGCCTGCCATATATCTGGAAAAACCAAAAAGGACTTCCAATCTTAGAAGTGAGTTTCTATGCAATTGAATTGCTGAGTCCTATTTCTACATTTTTTTTTCTTTTTGATATAAAAAAGTTTAGCATATCACTTCAGCTGTCTTATTACAAAGCAGACAGTAACACACATTTAAGCACAAGTTCAGTTAAGAGTGCTCAGGATCACAGATGTGTAAAACGTTTTGCAAAACTGTCACTTCAGTCCGTACTTTGTAATTCTTCCAAACATGTGCCTCCTGCATGACACAAAGAGGGATGAAATTCTTTTTGAAATATAAATGACCTACTTTAATGTTATTCTTCATGTCTGTGCTAAACATATTTTTCTTCTAATACTGGTCTTCTTAAGAGTCTTAAAGGATCAATTTATAGCTACTACCTCTAATAGAGAATGATTCCATAGTTTTAATGTAATTATAAACTTACTTTTTTGCCTCTTTGTGGAAGACACATCTTCAGCTTCTTCTAGTGGATACAAAAATATGAAAGTAAATAATGTGTACATTCCCAGCTATCACACAAATACGTAGGGACCTGACAATGTCTAAACAGATCCATGATATGAAAGAAACAGGAGTTAATGCCCTCCTTATAATATACACTAGGTTCTTATTTAGATTCTGCTCAATCTCTCACTATAACGTTTTATAGGTAAGCACCAGGGGCAGAAGAGGAGACTGTGGAAGAAATGTGGTGTTTGACCGGCAATTGTTCAAATAAGAAAACTGGTCCTGATGTGTTGGATGTTAGTGGAGGAGAGCTAGTTGACACACATTTCTTAGAAGAGGTCATTGATGTTCAGAGTTATAATATAGTAAGTGTGAGCTGGCTAACTGATGAATAGTTCAGTCAAAATCATTCTAAATTTTTGAGGAACTTAAGTTTTTAGTGATCACTCTTGCCAAGAAAGAATATCAATAGACCGGTGTCCTGTATCCTTCTTTTTCTCATCTGGCTCAAGGACTTCTCTGCTGTAGTGATACACACCATGTATTTATCTAGTGCTGGATAAATTGAAGCTATCTATTTGGACCCCTTTCTCTAAGTTAGAAGTTCTTTACTGGTGTCCATATTTGGGCTTTGGGGGGGGTGGTTTTTTGCAAAACCCTGAAATGTTAGGAAGATGTGAGTGTGTGTGTTTCATTGAAAGTTAGGTTTTAGATTTCATCAAGTTCTAAACGTGTTCAAGGACCTTTCTTCTCAAAGTGTGATCCACATACCAAGAGTTTCACTATTACTTGGAGGCTGATATAAAGGTAGTTCTTAAGCTCCAACCCAGATTTATTCCATTCTAAGAAGATTGTCAGAAGATTTATATATAAAATAGTTTGAGAATCTCAGCAATGGTCTAGAAGTCGAAAACATATTAAGAGTTGTTGTTTTTAATAATTCAAGTTGTAAAAAAATCTAAAAATTCAGTATTCAAAAACATATCTTAGGACAAGTGTAAATCATTTAATAAAACTCAGGTGTCCATTCCCTTATGTCTTTCCTCAAAGCACTATTTTCTACACTGTTAATTAATTCTGGGCACTGCAATACTACTTATATTTTCATGGCAAGAACAACTCTTAGGTGAACTCTATTATGTACAGGAAAGTAGAATAGAAAATATTTATTACATAACAAGCCAAACTAAAGAGCCAGGAAACCCTTCAGGGAAAACACACACACACACACACACACACACACATCAAATTAGTTGAAACCTTTACAATACAGATAAAGAAATTTGGTCCTGAAAAGACTTGCTCAAGATTATTCATCTGGTTGTGGTACATTTTTCTGAGGTTTGTCTTTGCTTCCTCTCTCCCTCCCTCCCTTCTTTCCTCTATGTCATTGTAGCTAGTATAGGCAAATTATTTCAAATTTTCTTAATAAAAATACGTCGGGTGCCTGGGTGGCTCAGTCAGTTAAGTGTCTGCCTTTGGCTCAGGTCATGATCTCAGGGTCCTGGGATCCAGCCCCGCATGGGGGGCGGTCCCTGCTCCGAGGGGAATCTGCTTCTCCCCCCTCTTTGCACCCCACCACCCTGGTCATGCATGTGCGCACTCTCTCTCAATAAATAAAATCTTTAAAAAAAATACGTCAACTTCATCTTTGAACACTTATGTGGTCCTCTTCCTGTCAAATAATATCCCCACAAATCTTGGTTAATTGATAATTTTGAAATATTGTTCTTATAAGCAGATTGGACAAGAAATACATCTAACAATTACTTTCAGATAAACCAGTGTCCACCTATGTACAGATATGCATATGTATATATATTTTCCAAATAATGTAAAAAAGCTATTTGTTTAAAAATAAGGTTACCATCTAAACATTACTTAGGAAAAGCTGAGGATTAAATCAAGAATAGTTTAATAAAACAGACAAAACATTACAGGTAGCCTTAACAGAAAATTCATAAATACAGTGAAGAACATGAGCTCACCTTTAGCTTTCTTTGAAGCTGATACATCTTCCAAATCTTCTCCTAGAGAGTAAAGAAAGGACACATCTACAGTCTATTTTCCAGATTTCCCAAAGAGGAAATTTTATATTTAAAGATTTTTGAGTCACAGGATATCTTACTCTATGAACTCAGCATCTAGTGTCACTATGAACAAAAACTTCAGGACACACGAGGGAACATCTCTGATGGAGGAAGGTGGGGAGGAAATGGATACCATGCCAGGCTCTGGTCAGCAGGCTGGCAAAGGCTGACTACGGAAAGAAGGGCCAGCAGTGACTCCCAAATGTGCCTCTACTCTCTGATTCCTAAATCTCCTTCCCCAAATCACGAGTGCTTCTGGAATTTAGGAAATTTGAGGTAAATAGCTAAATATCCACAAGCTGGATCCTGAGAAAAATATCCACCCACATATTTTATTAGTGGACTGATTAGATTTTGACAATTATATAGGCAATTAAAAGACATTAAAAGTTGACCAAAGCTCAATACATAAACAATGACTCTTAAGGTACATTATGTGAATTACTTGGTGTTTTGTGTACAGGTACATATGGAATAATATGGAAGAAATTTTAAGTTAGAGATAATTCTAACACAATACAATTAAATGATCTTTAAATATTCACATCAACTTTTTAGCATTTGTAATGATCTGAAAGAGGGCTGGTTTTCTATCATTTATCCAGATTTTGCATACCAGCTGCTCACTAATAAATAGAAAAGGGGTAAAATAGGTCAGTATGCAAATTTTCTCTAATAAGAATGAAATGTGACCTCTAGGAAGAGATGTTATTATGTAAAAGAACAAAATGGGAAAAAGAAAATTACTAGCATTTTCTTGCAGTGAATATTTTTAAACTATTTATTTAAAATTTTATTTTTTTAATTAACAACCTTGGGGAAAAAGTCACATCAGGACTCAGAGGCAAAGACAGAAACCCAAAAATGGCTTTTTTTTTGGTTTTGTTTTTCTTGTCAGGCTGGAGCAGAGTTTAAATGCAAGGCAAGAACCACTCCAGCTCTGGCCACGCCTTACTCTCTACATCTGGGTCTCAAGTATGTCGGTTGCAAACTGGCTTCACTTCATTCAAGGACTTAGCTCAGGCATTCATGACTTCCTCAGTCTGAGCATCCTTTGCTCCTGCCCTTCGCAGTGTCACTTAACTGTGGACTGGAGCATCCACTTGGTCCGCAGCAGTGAATTATAAAAATTTCAGCCTGATTGGCTTAGAAATATTTCAATATAAGCTTAACTCAATTAAATATTGGATTAAATAACCATGGTCTTAAACTTCTCAGTTAGCAGCTATGAATAAAGAAAAGGTATAAATGCGTACATGATATTTCGAAATAACCTAACGATATTTTTAAAATGATGCCAGAGTTTTTAGAAGAGTCAAATAATTGTTATATTTTCATTGGGTAGCGAGAATCTGCTAGTTTCTATGGGCGATGTTTATAAAAATAAAATAATGCCAGGTTCTTATACACAAGAAATATAGATTTTATTTTCGTATGTTATAGCACACTTAAGACTAAGTTACTTATTCTCTGGATCCATTTGTTATCCCTGGAGAAATAAATATGGGTAGAATAAAAACCTTAGCTTCTTCTCTTTTCCAAATTCTGTATTCTGACCCAGCATAAACCAGCTACAAGTGATAAAAGCTGGTAAGAAGTGAGTCACATGTCAATTGTTCAGGCTAACAGGGAACATGGAGGCACAAGAAGGCAAACTGCAAGCCCAGGGCAGTTGCCATAGAGATGCAGTCTCTGTGTACGCAACTTAACAGCAACAGAAATTTACTGAACTAGGAATAATGAATGTACTGTGATTGTCACTGTTCAGAATACAAAAAAGAAATAGCATACTTACAGTTCATTTACTTTTATAACTTGTGCATTGATTAGATGAGTGTGGTTTGGATAAAACAATAAATACTGGACTCTAAAAAGGTATAGTTGTTACCATAAAAGAAGTATCAACATGTGCCAATGGAATTTTAAGGTGTGACTTGCTTTTTTGGGAGGGACAGTCAAGAAAATATTTTATGAAGGAAGTCTAATTTATTTTTTATTTTTATTATTTTCCCTTGGACGGTTTACCTGAGGAAATATACTTAAGATGAGATGTGGAAAAACTCAAGAAATATCAATATATAACAGCCGCATCCAATTTTGGAGTTGAATAGGAGAGATGTTTTGATTTTTTGTTAAATTTGCAAGAAGAATAAGGAATGTGATGTTTTACTTTCATAAGTTTTTAGGGTCAGATCAGTGCAGATACCCAACTTGAGTCTGAAAAATAAACAATTCAAGCTGCTAAAAGTGAATAATTTGATATTTGTTGCCTTAAAGGTCTCTGAGCTGGACAGTGCAGCCTCCAAGCCGAACAGGGATGACAAAGGTTCTTAAGTCTAAGGACAATGACTGGGAAGCAGAATCAGATGATGAGTTAGAGGCCTTGGGGTTCTGTGATAAGCTGAGTGTATCCGCATCACTTGAGAAAGAGAGGGGAAGGAAGAATTACCATATCTTATCATTGAAACATCACAGCTATTACAATATTGATTTTTAGAAAATGATTTGTATACCTTGTATAATTTTAGAGCACAATGAATTTTATTTTCTGCACATATCCCTTAATAAATGGTATCTTTTCATTTAAAATGTGTTCAAGAAAGAAATCATATTTTAATGTACTTTGTAAAAATAACCAGACTAGAATATGAGAGAATGGATTCAGAGAAAGAAATTGGGAATGTATTTTAATGGTCAGCATAGAAACAATGATTTCTGTGACTGGAAGTCACTGAAGGAGTTGAGTGTAGATGAGGCTTTGTAGATCGAGTTAAATGGGATTGAGTACATGTGAATGCAAGAGCTTAATACAAGAAGGGATCGCATAATGCATTTTTTTTTGAGTTTGGAGGAAGATAGTGGTGCCATTCCCAGCAACAAGGAAATCCCAGGAGGCACTCATTAGCTGGGGATCATGAAAAGTTTAATTTTCTAGGAGTTCAATTGTGGTGTTAGCTGGTCATGAAATTGCAAGTGTCTAATAGGAAGAAAGACAGAAGGCAGGATGTCTGGAAAAGTTTAGAAGTGACATGAATTGAGTTAATAGGCAAAACTGAGTAAGTTGAGAGGTCACTTTTAATGATAGCAATGATATTTAATATTTCTTAACACCATCTGCTGTGCCTTATTATTTCATATGTGTTAGCACATTCAATTCTGACAACTCCTTTGTGAGGTAGTTGCTCTTACTTTAAATCTCCTGTACTGATGGGGCAGAGAGGGGTTAAGTGCTGTCCAAGGTCACAGAGTGAGTTAAGTGGCAGGACTGGACCATAGACCGCAATCTACCTAGATCAGAGCCACTTGAATGAGGATTTATATTTATTTTGCAAATAGTACCCCTGTTATGTGTCAGCCACTGTTCTAAGCACTTTATGAAGAATAACATATTTCACTTCCTCGGCAAATCTGTGAAGAGGGTATTATTACTATTCCCATTTTGTAAGTAGGACAGTTGAAGGCTGGAGACTCAAGTTCCCAGAGCTAGTTAGTGGGGAAAACTGGGATTCAGACTCAGGCATTCTGGTTCTAGAGATTGTGTTATTAATCACTGTGCCATTCCATCCCTTGAAGATGGCCTCTTAAACCCAGTTCTCTCTGATCCTAGAACCTATGCATTATATTGCTGGCTGCATGAATTATCAACATGTGCAGAGCAGAGATGGAGTGTCCCTCCTCCAACAATCCATTCTCCTTCAGAGGGTATGAATAGAAGAGTTACTTAGCTGTATTTGAAAATGATAATGACAATGAAGGAGGAAAATATATCTGTTCTGTTTGCATAAACACTGTAATTTAGGCAATCATATTCCAAACAATTAAGAATGAAAATATTATCCTGACTTTCAAATTGTAGACTCCATCCTTTACTTATATAGAAATTTAGATTAAAAAAAAACAGATTCAAAAGGAATCACAAGTATTAATGAATCCATTCTCTTATCAAATTCAGACATCTCTTCTATAACAGAGTCACATGGGAGGTCTTGTCTGTGTGGCTACCGTTTCAATCTTCTAAACATTTTGACGTCAAAGTCTGGCTTTTGTATAACTCTTTTATACTTATTGAATTAAGGCTACAGACACAGGGTTCTTAGACAACTATTAGTTTATGAAAACAATAAAATTATCATGATAAAGAAGTCTAAATTTTGTATTTTCAAGTAGTGCTTGGATCTTTTCATTAACCGAAGGAATTTCTTCTTTGTCTCAATTCCACAATCTGCCTCATTTGACATGAGTCTGTTCCAATACTTAAATATATGTATATACAATTATAAACATTTAAATTTATGAATATAATATGTATATATATGTGTGTGTTATTCTGTGATTGAGTGTAATGCCCTGAAAAAAATCAGAAATTCTCTTTTCTCTTTGCCTGAAAGTATTTGCTGAGCTCCAAGTCTGATCTCCAGCATGGATCAAAAAGAGAGTCAGAGCAGGATGGGACTTTAGGAAAGTTCAGGAGATAAGTCTTTGTCTGTATGGAGTCAAGGGTAGCCTTGGTTCTATGAGGTGGAAAACAGATAAAACTTAAACAGCCAATATGTTGGCATTAAGGAGATTGTGTGTGTGTGTGTGTGTGTGTCTGTGTGTGTTCATATAACATACAAATATATATGGATATATATATTTATATAACATTGATATGAACACTAAAATTTGACTGGAGGGGAATTCTAAGAACATGAAAAAATGTGGAGTCTAGTCTCAGTTCAATGATAGGTATGGTGTATAATTGCATGTATTTTTATTTTTTATTTTTCTTAAAGCTTTTATTTATTTATTTGACAGAGAGAGTGAGAGAGCACAAGCAGGGGGAACCGCAGAGGGAGAGGAAGAAGCAGGCTCCCCGCTGAGCAGGGAGCCTGATGCGGGGCTCCATCCCAGGACCCTGGGATCATGACCTGAGCCGAAGGCAGACACCTAACCGACTGATCCATCCAGGTGCCCCTACATATATTTTTAAATATATGGACTTGATATATGAATTAGCAAATTTTATACTAAAAATTACAAATTTATCATTCTCACAAACAATCTTATCTTGGTTCCATTTCTTATTTTCCATAATAGTAGTTCTCAGATTTTTGGTTACAGAAACCCTTTACAATCTTAAAAAATTAAGGACCGCAAAGAACATTTGCTTATGTGGATTATGTCTATTGATAATCAATGTAATAGAAATTAAAATAGACATTTTTTTTTAAACACAAGGATCCTCAAGCAAACAACTCCTTAGTCATAAGAATGATGATGTTCTCACATGCCATTTAGCTTTTGGAGAATTCCACTGTATACTTGTGAAAAAAATGAGAGTGACAGAGGTAAGTAATGGCTGAGTATTAAAATGTAAAATATTTCAGATTACCTGAGAGGATTTTGGAGATCTTAGAGACCCAAAGATTATTACATTGAGAAATGCTACTCTAAATGAAGAATTCTATCTCTATGAAATAACCAACATATTACCAAAGGAAATAATTAAACATAAACCTGTCAAAAGGAAAGGCAATTATTAAAAAAAATAAGTTCGTTAGCCATATAAGCCAATAACAAGTCAAAGTAGTTGAGAAAACAAGAAAGTAAAAGTTACATTTTGAGAAAAAAAAATATACTTCTCTGACACAGAAACAAGTAAAACAATGCAAAATATAAGCAGGATAGAGACAAAGCAAAACTGGATTCTTCAAAACAAGAATTATTACAGAAGAAATACCTGATTGTATTTCCAGCTACCTTTTTATTTTATGGAAAAATTATTACATATAATAGCAACTATTTGTCAAATAACTAATGCTAATTTTGCATTAAAAGATAAATTTTAAACTAAGTTGAAATATACTATGAATGTAAAATTTTTAGATTTAGGATAAGATATCTATTTCTTGCTTGTTTGCTTACTTTCTCTTCTTTCCCTTTCTTCTTTTTTCTGTATTAAAACCATCCTTCCTAAATTTGGATAACTGGAATAAATTTAACACCACTATCACACATATACATATTAATTAATTAGAAAATTATATGTACAGTGGTTTTAATTTTTTTTAAAGATTTTATTTATTTATTTGACAGAGAGAGAGACAGCGAGAAAGGAAACACAAGCAGGGGGAGTGGGAGAGGGAGAAGCAGGCTTCCTGCCGAGCAGCAGACTGAAAAGAACAGTCTGATATTATGAAAACCAAGAGAGGAAAACATTTCAAAAAGGACGAGAGACCAACAATGTTGAGTGCACCAGAGAACGGGGAAGAAGTGAGAAAGATAAGCTCAACAATTAGGACGTCTGGTTTGAGCTTTAAGTGCGTTATTTGAGGAAATTGTTGGAGGGCAATACTCAGGTTGCCTGAAGAATTGGTGGGAGACATTTCAGAAGTGTGATTGTAAATGAAAGCAAAAGTACAACTTCAGGAAGCAGAAGGAGCAAGGAAAATTTCATCTGAGAGAAGAGTCTGAAGATATCTGCAGGTGAAGGGAGGAGGGTTTCTTAGAGCCAGAACTGAAGATGCAGGATGGAGGGAGCCAGCATCGGGGGAGGCACGAAGGGATGATGGAGTCAAGGAGAAACACGGAGTGATAAATCTTGGGTGAGAAGCAATACCTCCACATCTGAACATGGGAGCGTAGGGGTGTGTAAAATAATGGGAAAGGTTAAAAGAGATTGTAATTTGGAGAGAAGAAAAATTTCAAGGAATTCACATTGATGGCATAGATTGTGAATTTTACTTTTCTTGTTTTTAAAGATAAAATTTCCTAGGTAGTGCCCAGCCTGCTCTGTGTACTCTTAGCAAGCATGATAAATAAATAAAAACTACCTACCTAAATAATGCATACATGTGTACCAGCAGTTACTGCGTGTTTATTTCTACTAGCAATCTATTCTGATTTGTGCAGATTTTCAAGAAAAGCTGGGATCCTAAAGCATCGACACAAAAGTAACTTTGCATGGATTTTTTTTTTCATTTTCACTCCTCTTATTTTATCTAATTCACTGCATCACTTTGTCTCTATAGAAATACCAAAAGCTTTAAGTTTTTTTTCTCAGTGGATTTGCTGAATTATGTGTAAATGGTTTGATGGCATATTATATCCTAAGAGTTAACATATTTTCAAGAAATCAGAAGAATCCATGGTAGTTTAAAGCAGCAGTTGATAGCCAGTTTATTTTCATTTTCAGGTGTGGAAGGCTCCTCTATACTATTTTTTTTAAATGATCATGAGTTTTAAAGAAAATTAACTGCTACACTGAGCAATATCCACAGAATTCTTGAGATTGACCTCAGGGGGTAATAAAGAATGCAGAGACCGGTCACATTTTGAGTTTTGCACCGAGTGAAGCCAAGGGTGTTCAATAAATGTATGCAATCCTCTCTGAGTGTCTGTCTTGTCAGTCTGAGGATAAGACACAACTGTCTTGAGGGCAAAGTCAGAACAACTTAACATCACCAATAAATGAATGAGGCCGCATTGCTGGAACCCAAAGACTGATAATCCACAGTGACAAACATTTCACCAAGTGTGCCTTATACACAGACTTTCTCTGAGGTCTAGCAAAAAGAGTGATCAGCAGAGGTAAGCACAGCAGCTGGTACCCATTTAGAAACTTCAACCAAGTTACTGCTCCAATTTTTTTCTCCTGAAGCAAAATTTCCATGAGCATAATCACCCTTGCTCTAAAAAGCGGGGTTGTTTTAAATCCACTCCAAAATGAATAAGATGTTTTTTCTCATTATGATTTTACCTTACCGTGTTATCCAATTTGACACAAAAGCTTAGTAAGTGAAATCTGTTCCTAACTAGGTAAAGTAACACAGCATGCCATAATCATTACCATCACCATCATGATCACATCACCCTCATGGATGCCAATTAATAATCACCTATTAGACACCAATTATTATTTATGCACGTACCATTTTATCTTATTTAATCTCCCCCAAATTTCTATGAGGTAATATTATTATTATCCACATTTTAAAAATAAGGCTATCAAGCACAGAGATGTTATGTAGCATTCCCAAGTTTACACAGCTCATTCCCAAGTTTACACAGCTCTTAAACTAGTTTCCCTGTTATCAGCCACTACCCGATAATGACTTTTGTATTTCTATCATGAATTTGGTGCTAATTTGTTTTTAACAAAAACTACATTGATGTTAGTATTCATCAGCATTCCATTCTAGCAAGTGATCTCCAATAATATTCCACCCCAACAAGGGCCCCCAACAAAACAAAACAAAATAAAAGTCAGTCATTGTATAGAATGATCATTTTTAGGAAAAAATATATATCCTGAAATAAGCTTTAAACTAAATGCTATAAGAAGGTATATTTTCCTTTTTCAAAGGTTTGTGCATATATGTATTAACTGAGAATGGATTTGTTTTAAGGAAGATGAAATTTAGGATTCTATGATTAAGAATTGTCTAACGTTTTAATAACAAATTCTATACAATTGCCAGGAACTAGAACTTCAGGGTTCGCTTTTTAATTTAATTTAATTTAATTTCACTAAATTAATTTAATTTAGGTAAGGATCTGGTTAAAACAAAATTTGTGGAAAACATTAAAAAAGCAACTATTGGACTCTAATTCTACTGATAACATGATAGACAATATTAACTAAAAAATCATGCTTTTTGTTGCAGTGCTGGTCTCAGAGGAGGTAAAGGAACCCTCCAGAATCCTCCTTCCTGCCCTGAGAGGGGGAAAAAGAAAACCCGCTGATACATGAAATGGTAGGTCACCCTATGGACAAGTGCTTGGATTAAAACTGGAACTCAGACTCTAAATGTGCAAGGAGCAAAATGGGGGACAGAGGCTGTGAGCCTTTGCTAAGCCAGGGATGGTGGGATGAAAATATAACTGCCTCCTGGGAGTCTGAGAAGATTGCAACACAGTATTTAAATCCCTTCCAAATCCCCTTGTAAAAACAGATAGTGAGGCCCATGGACAATATTTATAACCAAATGAAATGAGCCCTAAAATGCAGTGGATTGAGACAAACAAATAGTCAAAACCTACCAGGTATTAGTGTCTGTAAAAGAGGAAGCAGAGGGAGACAGTAGGGAGTCTGGGCGACACCCCAAACAGGGAACCGCCAAACAGCCAGGAGGTACTTTCTGAAAAGTGAGTAATGATAACTTGATCATCAGCTGAAACTGGGAGGAGCTTTGCCCAGTTCAAGAGCAGGTGAGCATAAAGGGTTCACCATGAGGTCTGAGTGTAGGTACCATCAGGTACCCTGTGACCTTGGGAAACCTATGAGCCAGGGCTCACTTCCAGGACCCCCCAAATGGTAACAAACTGCTAGGAGTGGAATAAAAGTTGAGCAGGACAGGGACAACAGAGACAAAAAAAGTTTCATTTAGATAAAAGTGAGTATGAGCTCATCATCAAATTTCCAATCACAGAAAGAAAAAAAAAAAAACATCATGAGGGAGAGTCTGAAGAAACAATAAACAACTTTACATAACAAAGTACTTCAGATGCTGAAATTGTTATGCTCAAACTTTAATATAGATATAAAATATTTTAAGAAATAAAATATGAATTCAAAAATAAGCCCAAGGAATAGATTATGACAACAACCAGTAAGACCTGAAAAGTAACTATTATAATAAAAATATAAATTATATAAAATCTCACCAGATGAGTTAAATAACATATTATTTATTTATTAGTGAACGTATGTTAAAACTGATCAAATTACACTAAATAGAGCATAGAGAAATGAGGAGATGAAAAATTTGAAAAGAGATCTTGAAAGAAGAAAAGGTGTGCATACCTAACATATTAATAATCAGCAAAAGGATAAAACGAAGAGATAATATTTGAAGAAATAATGGCTATGAATTCTCCAAACTGGTAAAAGAAAAAACAGGACTCCATGTGTCCTGGAGGAATTTTGCAGTAAAAAGAAGCTCTCACTCCATAAACTACAGTGAATCTGCAGTGGCTCAAAGGCAAAGAGAAACTATTTAAAGAAGACAGAGAAAAAGATAGATCACATGGGAAGGAACGACAATTCGACTGGTAACAGAATTCCCCGGGCTTTGGGGAAGAAGAGAAATCAATACAGTGAAATAATATATGGAAAGTGTGCAAAGTTCATAACCAGTGACCGAGATTTTGTGCAACAGGCTTTGGGGAATGAGGATGATTTAAAGACATTGTCAGATAAATAAAAACTGAGAATGCTTTCCACCAATAGATCTTTGCTCAAGGCACTTCTAAAGCAGGCGCTGCTGGAGAAGCATGATGCCGAAACCAAGTCAGAGATGCAAGAGAGATGGTAGCATTGACTCTGAGAAACCTGGAGGGGAAGACAGACACATATTGATGGAAGAAATAATACTGACACAATTTGACATTCAGATTCTTTGAAAGGTTAAAATTAAAATATTGAACAAAACTGGCATGAAAATCAGCACTGGATGTGATGAAATTTAAATGTTTCAGCATCCTTCTCTTGTTGAGAAAGAGGGTGATTTATAGTCCTTTTATTCTTTGTGCATAGTAAAATGTCAAGGGTGACCACTAAAGTAAGAGAAATAGAGTGTAGTCTTTCCAGATAAGGAGAGACTAGAAGATGGAAAATAAAAACACATTTAGGGAAAAATGCTCAATTTGTAAAAGACAAGAAAGAATATAAAGAAGTATTGAGAGGGCATGAGAAATATAAAACCAGTAAGATGGTAAGAACTAGTTGAAATTCATCAGATTAAAAGTGAAGGTCATTGTACTGGGTAAAATAAAAGGTAAATTTTAGCTTTATGTTATTTACTAAAGACATCTAAAACAAAATGTCATGAAAAGACATAAAATAAAGGTTTGTAAAAAAAAACCTGATAAAATACTAACCAAAAGAAAGCTGGGATAATTGTAATATCAGATACACTTCACTTAAAAAAAAGGTCATTTTACTTACAAAAAGATCATTATATGGAATATAGAAGTTACTATGGGGCATCTGGGTGGCTCAATCTGTTAAGCATCTGCCTTCCGCTCAGATCATGATCCCTGAGTCCCAGGATCGAGCCCCACACTGGGCTCCATGCTCAGCGGGGAACCTGCTTCTCCCTCTCCTTCTACCCCTCCCCTTGCTCATGCTCTCTCTCACTCACTCTCTCTCTCCAATAAATAAATAAAATCTTTTTAAAAAGGGGCTATCATAAAAAGATAAATGTTCAATTCACTAGAAAGATACAGTGAAGCTTGCATAGAACTTATAAAACAGCTCCCGATATAAAAGTTGATAACACGATAGGGATAAACTGATAATTTTCCATCATAGTGGGAGATTTCAATATAGTTTATTCAATTATTGATACTTCTGATATTCAAAAAATTAATGAAGATACAGGGTAATTGAAAAACAATGAAGCTTGACTCAATCAATATAGAATCACACTTCCAACCATTAGAAAATGCACGTTATTCTCAATGACATATGGAATATTTACTAAAACTAATAATATATTTGTTCATAAGATAAAGCTCAACACATTTTAAAGAGTAGACCATTTTCTTTGACCACTACACAATTAAATTAAAAACTGGTTAAAAGAGGATAATCTTTGTGTAAGACTGTTGAATCACAGACCTGTACCTCTGAAACAAATAATACATTATATGTTAAAAAAAAAAAAAAGAAGAAGAAGAAGAAGATAGTAGGAAGGGAAAAATGAAGGGGAGGGAATTGGAGGGGGAGACGAACCATGAGAGACTATGGACTCTGAGAAACAAACTGAGGGTTCTAGAGGGAAGGGGGGTTGGGGGATGTGTTAGCCTGGTGATGGGTATTAAAGAGGGCACATACTGAATGGAGCACTGGGTGTTATATGCAAACAATGAATCATGGAACACTACATCAAAAACTAATGATATAATGTATGGTAATTAACATAACATAATAAAAAAATTTTCTTTAAAAGTGGGAAAAAAAAGAGGATGATCTTTATAATTCCCACAGGTTTGGAAATTTAAAAGTAAGTTCTAAAACTTCCATGTAAAATACTAAAGAATTTATTACAATGGAATTAAGATATACTTGCAACTGAATGAGAATGAAAATACTATATATAAAAGCTTGTGGGATGCTGCTGAAGTAGCATTTAAAGTTGCCTTATATGCTTATATTAGTAAAGGAGAAAGGTAGAGACTAATAAAATAAGCATCCATATTAAGATGTCTAAAATCTTAAATTTAAGATGTCTAAAATCTTAAATTAGGAGCAAAGCAAATATCTATTGATAGTAAAATAGATTAAAATGTGTATATTCACAAAGTAATATACTATACAGCAGTAAAAATGAATAAGTTGTAACTACACTAAAACACTGATGAATCTGAGAACATAACATTAAGAGAAAAATATCCGAATACATCCTATAATTTGATATATATGAGAGACCAACATGTGAAAAAATTAGAAAAAAAAATCACCTTAATTAGTCTGAGATGACATAAATTGATTTAGAAATGAATTAGCCATTAGTTGAATTCAATCACTTTAGAAAAGATCATTAATTTAATTATTTATGAAAGGGAATTATGGATAATATCAACATAAAGCAAAGCATGCTCTTCTTGTGTTTAAGAGTTTATGACAATTAGTTCTTTTTGCCACTAGATTATAATTTTATACTTCATAGACTCGTTAAGAGTTTGTCTTAAAAAGTGAAATATTCTTTCAAATGGGAAGTACATACTTATTAGTAAATTCTGGCTTTTTGAAGTTCTTGAAAATTTTCAGAGTAGGGACATATAATCAATACAAAATAGGTTATACTTTTATTATGACAAATGATACACTTTAGTTAGTTTATATTCTTTCAGAGGTCTTTAACCTAAGTTATATCAAATGTATAAATTATAAATGCTATAAACGTTTATCTCCTTGTTTAATTTTTATTTATTTTTCTAAAAGATTTATTTATTTATTTTTAGAGAGAGAGAGAGTATGCAGGTGGAGAGAGGCAGAGGGAGAGACAGTCTTAAGCAGATACCACTCTGAGCATGGAGCCCAGATGTGGGGCTTGATCTCAGGACTCTCAGATCATGACCTGAGCAGAGTCATAGGCTTAATAGAATGCACCACCCAGGTGTCCCTGCTTGTTTAATTTTTAAGCACCTTGTGCTTATTTAAATTTTCAGACAAATTTCAAAATAGCTTAATTCTGATATCTAAAATATTAGCTTAATTCTGATATCCAAAATATTTAATATTGATGCAAATTACTTATTAATATACCATATTTATGCAAAAAGAAAGAAAATGTAGAACGAAAAAATGAATGAGTGTTTTCAAATTTAGGAAGCTTTACAAAGCAAATCACAAACGTAAGCTATAAAGGAAGTTGTCTAAAACATGGAAATCCTGGCTTGTCCTCTGCTGGGCTTGAGTTTCCTTAAAAAGTAATTAACTTCTAGAAAAGATTAAATTTTAAGTATATCCTTAAAAAGTTAAATTCATTATCTTTGATATCAAAATTATATCCCAGAGACTTTATGATGATCCCAAACCTGTCTATGCAGATAATTTTGGTGAGTTGCTAATGGCAAAATGCTCACTATTCATATTTAGAGAAAAATGTTACAGAAGAAGATGCCAAAGTTAAATTTCCACATAGAGTCATCTCAAGAATGTTCTTACTATATCACTTCTTTTAAAATACTTATTTTAGGGGCATCCGGGTGGCTCCAATAGTTAAGCGTCTGACTTCTGCTCAGTCCTGGGATCAGTTGCACATTCAGCACTCTCCTTCTGCCCCTTCCCCTGCTTGTCCATGCTGCCTCTCTCAAATAAATAAAATCTTTTAAAAAAATACTTATTTTAAGGGGAAAGCCAATCTATCTTTACTTAAATGTTGACTACCAGACAATAAAATCAAAAGAACTATAGGTTTTTATAAAAATTTTTTCCTTGATACCCCACACCCATTGTTATAAATACACTGTCAATGTCTCAGCTATGTCAAGAGCCTTGAATTCCTCTAGCTGCCAGTCTTCCCTTGGCACCATTTGCCTTTTAATAATGTATGTTTTCATTCCTCTGTTTTATTTCATGTTTTGCCTTTGGGCAACTTCCTGGGGAGTAATGTTTTTGGATGTACAGTTATTTTTTTTCAGAAAAAAGTTTTCAGAAGACTTAAAATATTAATATCAAATGGTTGTGCCATTTAAAATTCAAAAATGTGTTCATTTTGCTTTTAATTTTTAAGGTAATAGATCTTAAATATAATACAATCTAACATCCCTTGATGTCTTCCTCCGAATTCCATGGAAAGCAAATTATTCATTATATATTTATCATATCTATAAAAAATACAGAATGAAAATCAAATGGACATTTAGAATCAGAAAGCCACAGCCTTTAAAAAAATACATCCACAAAAGCAAGCATCAATTAAACCATAATCGTCTGTGAATTATGGAAAATTTGATTTTGCAATATTACTTTCACTGATGTAATAGAGAGATGTTCATGTATTGCTGATTCTTATCAGTATCTTCTTTATCCCTACAATAAAACCCCAGATATTTGAGAATCCAGTCCACCCGGATGGTTTCAAGCATCTCAATCAGAGTGAACCAGAATTCAGGAGGTGATACCTCCGTTCTGTTTTATACTGATCCTTTTCCACAAATTAACCTTTTCTTCCTTCCCAGCCAAAAAATCTGGAAATGAAGGACAGTCTCTGTGCATCTAGTACCAAAGCAGAAAAACCAACCTATCAGAAGTAGAGGACTTGGTCCCGTCCAGAAGACAAGAGATGCAGGCACTGGACTGGAGTTAGAGAATGTGGGGGGGAAGGGAGCAATGGGCTCAAAGCAAAAGCTATTTGTGAACCTCCTTTATGAAAGACAAATAAATGACTGAAAGATAAATAAGAAGTCTGGCCAAAAATAAATACGCATGTACATAATGTTGGAAAGAGTTCAAACTGAAAAAGAACAATGGATCTTCCGTTTAAATTATCTTCAGTATGTTTTATTTGATAAATATCTGAAGGTTTTGATGATTGCTTCCAAAAAGGCATGATAAAAAAATATGTGCTATAGAGAATATAATCTTCATGTGTGCAGCAACCAATTTATTAAAATGTATAATCTCAAAAAATTTTTTTTAAATTAAAAAAAATAAAATGCACCATCTCATGATGTCCTTGGACATTTATCTCCTATAATCCGTATGAAAGAGTAGACATTTTTTTGGTCACACTTTTTTCTTTTCCGTTACTACTCTTATTTCTTATTTACTTCTTAATTACCCTTATTTCTTCCCAACAATTCCATTTTACTCCCTTTTATAAAGTAAACTACAGTTTTCTGTGGCAGTAAGTCTAAAGTCCTCTGGCCTGCTGGATCTCTACCTCATAGAGATGTTTCACCCTACACGTCCTTACGTCTACTGCTTTCTGACACTAGCCCTTTACTCCAGACAACTCTTCTTTTGATGGCTTCTACATATCATGCTTTTTCAGTTGCTGACTTTGAAATACAGAAAAAATATATATCGGCATCTGCCCTTGGTTCCTGGCATAGAGTTTCTAAATCTCCTGGGTGATGGAAGAGTTTTTGTTCCCATGAGGCAATGCTTGGGGGGCTCCTGGATGGGGGCTGGTCACCAAAAAGACCAAGCCATGATTAGAAGCTGGAAATTTTCAGTCCCATTCCGCATACTCCAGGAGGGGAAGGGGGCTGGAGATGGAGTTAATGATCAACCATGCATCTGTAATAAAACCTCCATAAAAAAATCTCAGACATATGGGGTTCAAGGAACTTCTGGGTTGGTAAACACATCTACCTACAAGGAAAGTGGCTCACCCCAACTCCTATGGTTCCTTTACCATATCCTTTATTATATAATAAACTAGTAATTGTAATTAAGTGTTTCTCTGAGTTCGGCAAGCTGTTCTAGTAAATAATTGAATCCAAGGGAGGAAGTCACGAGAACCTCCGATTTGTAGCCATGTTGGAAAGAAATTGTGAGTAACCTAGGGACCTACTACTTACAATTGGCAACTGAAATAGGGAGCAGTCTCTGAGCTCTAAACTCAGGGCTCCAAGCCCTTAAACTATGGGGTCTGTGCTAACTCCACGTTAGTGTCAGAAGTGACTGAAATTGTATGACACCTAGCTGGCATCACAGAGAATTTCTTGGTGTGGAAAACAAAAACCAAAAAAACAAAAACACCATACATCTGGTGTAGGAAGTGCTGGGACCCTGGTAACTGCTGTGAAAGTGAAGAGACAGGAGAAGTGAGTTTTCTCTTTACATCACTTCTCTCTATTTCCAGTTATTCAAAGCTAACCTTCTTCAACATACAAATTCTGGAACCCCCTGCTTCATGAAGTATGCCCTGACTACCTTTGACTGTAGGGGAAGAGTGGAGAGCAGGATTGTTTTAGAGGGCTTTCCCGAGGATCAAGTGGGAGCTTTGCCTTTGCATCAGTGAGACAATTCTGCACCCCTGTAATTACTCTCCTTTTTTAAATCCCTGAAGCAAGTCCACGTGGGGTTCTATTATTTGTAGTCAAAGAGCTTTGAATGAGATATGTGACAAGTACCACATTTAATGATTGTCTTGTACCGTCCTCAGTAGCAGTGGGCACAGAAGGAGCACTCAATAAATACTGAGATCTGCTCTGTCCAATGCAGTAGCCACTCACCACACGGGGCTTTGGGCTACTGAAATGTGACTAGTACCAATTGAAATGTGCTATAAGTGTAAAACACACGCACAACTTCAAAAAATGGTGTAAACTATCAATATATTTCTGTACTGATACATAGTAAAATAATATTTATAGAGAGAGTTAAATAAACATTAAAATTATTTTAACATTTTTTAACCCTTTTAATGTATCTACTAGAAAATTTAAAATTACATGTGTTGTTCACATGATTTTACACAAGACAGCACTGACTTAAAATGATGTTTTTTTAAATCAGGAAACATGGAGGGAAGATTTCTATTTCCCAAAATTTTAGGAACTTATAGGAAAATTTAAAGTTTACCCTGTATATTTAGAATGCCACTGATATTTTAGAGGGTATTTTCTGACGGTTTTGTCTGTTTCCGACATACGAGCTTAGATTCACTACTAACTATGTCATTCTTCTCAGATATACAATTATATTTAAGTTAATGAACATTGGAAAACATCAGCAAATAAAACATCATTGCTCAACTATATATGCTGTACAGCAAATCTTTAGCGATTGAAGGTTTAAGGCAGAAACAGGATTATTTTATTTCATTCTACTTCAGCCACTGAAAAAATTCATGTATTTGAACGCAAGTCACTTTAATCTTCAGGCTTGAGAACATGATAAAGTATTTCTGTTACAAGGCATCATTTCAAATAACATAGTGTTTTTAAGTTTCAACATAACTAAGTTTAAAAGTTAAATTCCTGTCAGAAGGTTTAGTATGAAATGACTCAATCTCTGAACACATTAAAATACAAATATTTTATGAATTTCAGCTGGAAATTTATACTGTGTGCCAAAGAGAATTTATCATCAATACAAGCAGTACTTACTTGATACTCTTGCAGGCTTTTCTGCAAAAAAAAGAAAACAAGTTTTGTTTAACTCAGATAAAATGCAAAGACATTATATTTTGATGGGCCACATGAAGGTTAACTAATATCTTTAGACTTCCTTATTATTTAAAAATTAATGAAAGAATGTAACTATTGCCTGAGAACATGGATCTTTGAATATATTAATAGCTTTTATGTGAAATATCAGAAAAGCTATTAATTATTGTAGATGTCACAACATATTTATACTTTTTAAACACTCTTACTAAAATCAGCAGGATCTTTGTTAAATTAAGTGTCTTGGTTCAACTCTAATTATAGCCAACTTGAGTAAAATCACTTTGTATGATGTAATTAATCTAAATATTTGTTTAAAGTTTCCAAATTCCATAAAATGTATTATTGAGAATTATTTTCCTTTCAAAGATAATAAGGACAAATAACTAAACCTTAAAATGCAACATGCAAAATCAGTTTAATTTTTTCATAACTATTTGTCTATTAGTTTCAATGAGAAACCATAATTCTTCAAAGTAGCTTTTTTTTTTTTTACATTAAAGTATATGTATGTAGGACAAAAATATAAGGTGAAATGATTATCCCAAATACTCTAACGGACATTCTAACTTCTTGAAAAATAAAAAAGATTGGTAACATCTACTTTCTACTAACATTAGGCTAACTTTTTTTTTTTTTAGTATAGTTGACACATAATGTTACATAAGTTTCAAGTGTATAATTTAGTGATTTGACAAGTTTATACATTATGCAGTGTTCACCACAAGTGTAGCTACCATCCCAACATTAGTCTAATTTAAAGGACTGGGCTTGAAAATATAAATTTTTAAATGAATCCACATTACATGATTTACTTTGAGACTTATAGAGTTTCTAATATAAACCCAAGAATTACAAACTTACAAAAATTAGTTAATGCCAATAAAATTTTTTTTCATTTGAGATATTTATGGTTTTAGTGATAATACAGTCACATGCCTCATGTATAAAATTACAAAATAACATGTTATTTTTCCTTTAAAAATACTATCACTGGCTAAAAGACAGGAACTTAAATAGGAATAAAATAAACATTTATTGAAATACAATGAACCATACGTTGAATGAAGGAATGAATAAGAATGTACCTGTATTCTCAACTAGCTCAGGGTTAGTTTTGTGCTTTCATATGTAATAATTTGTCCCGTGTATTCATAATATGAAGACCTTGGAAATGATGGACTCTGGATTGGTAAGAAGGTACTGTCCATCCAATAACCAAATCCCTTGTACAGCCCTCTAGTTATAGTTCGAACAGACCACTCCCTTGGGAACAAAGTTGGGTACATTTATATTTTACCTTTGGGCTGTTCTGATTAGTAGAAAGCTTCTCCTATGTGTGTTACAGTGTGATGGGGTAATGAAATGTGATTGAATGAGTTCAACTGTTAAGTCTTTGGCATCATACTTGGAGCCAAATCCTTTCTCTACCATGTAAACATTCTGAGATGTTAGACTTCCTTCATCACACTTACCTCATCTTTAAATTGGGCATGATAATTGGGCCTGTGCTGAGGATTAAATGAACTAATAATAGGAAAGGATGTACCAATGAATTTTTTAAGTAACTGGTATCTTCTCATTCTTCTGGCTAATTATCTTAAAAGATGCTAAGCAGTATTTTAAAAGTTAAGAAAAAAATATAAAATTTATGCCCCTATATGCTTCTCCAAATTTGGCTTGTCCTTATTCTAAATTTTACCCTTTAATATTACTGGTAACTATATGTCTAAATTACTAATGACTATATGTCTAAATTATATGTCTACATATGTCCTGCCCTTTCAGATATCCATAATACAGTAAGCAGAAAGAAGGAACAAGTGAAAAAACAAGACTCATTCCTCCTCCCCACACACTGGAGTTCTATACGTTTACTATGAATGAAAACAATTGTTCAATTACTGCATGTTTATTTAGCATCTTAAAATTTGAAACATTTAAATTTCATTATATTTTGAATTAATTAGATTTATTTAAAATTATATCACCCAGACTACATAATTCAGTTATAACATCCATTTATAGTTTTTTGATATTCAATATCACCAAAATAGGTCATTCTCATTTTAGATAAAGGACATCTTCCTGCCGTGCACATTCTGGCCTTTTCCCCTCTACCAACCACTTTTTGTCTAGGTGGAATTAATTTAAAGGGCCAACTTTAGATAACAAAAAATATATTTATGACATTGTTTATATTTATGTAATACATAAAATATTTCTCAGCTCTATCTGTTTTTACAACTATATAATTTTTGACCTTATTATGCATATTATGAGAGTCTTTTGTAATAGAGAAATTTATCTTCTGGTATGTGCTGGAATATTTTATTGAATGTTTATGTTGTTAATGTTCTAATTTCTGCACATCTGCTAGCTTTCCACTGAAATGTAAACCTCCTCTAGATTTCCTACCTGTCCACTTCCTCTGCTACTAACAGAAGTGTATAAACGGTAGACTTCCTTGCTTTAAAATAATTTAGTGTTAATATTTTTTTTTTTTTTTAAAGATTTTATTTATTTATTTGAGACAGAGAGAATGAGAGACAGAGAGCATGAGAGGGGGGAGGGTCAGAGGGAGAAGCGGACTCCCCGCGAGCAGGGAGCCCGATGCGGGACTCGATCCCGGGACTCCAGGATCATGACCTGAGCCGAAGGCAGTCGCTTAACCAACTGAGCCACCCAGGCGCCCAATTTAGTGTTAATATTAAGTGCAAACATAATTTAGGCACTTCCATACCAACTTAGCATTTGGAATATTTACAAAGTTGATTCAAGGTTACCTTTTGTCACGTTGTGTGATTGAAGACTTTCTTTTCTTGTTGAGACTGTCGATAAGGAAAATGTAAATTAAACTATGAATTTTTAAAGGGAATTTTCATAAGAATTTTGGCTCACTTCAACTAACTTTGGGAACATGGGAATAATTTAAATATTGTACATATTTTCTCAAGGTGATTTAAAAAGTTTTTCTCTTCTTCTAACACTTAACAAAAATAAATGTCACACCAGTAGAGATTGTTTTGTTTGCACAAACAGAGATTAACATGATTGCAGTGATTACAATTTAAATTAATGAGAATCCATGTATGATGGGTCATTGCAAGTAACTGAATTCAGGGATAAACCAAAAAGACCAAAACAAACAAACAAACAAACCTGCCCTATTATTAACAATCCTTATGATATGTCTAAGAATGTCTTCCTTTTGATCCAATAGAATATTTCTTTGATAAGTAAGGCCTTTGTAAGTTTTTCAGATAACTACATTGAAAATCAGTGATTACCGTATTATACTTTGTAGTTTGCCAAATAAATACACCCAGTGTTAAGAAAACAAGCAACTTTGTGATGCAGTTTCTGAACTTGTTGCTCACCAATGGCACGACCACACATGGGTGCACACAGGCTGGGACTGGCCTGCCCTCCACTCTTTCTTCGACAAGGACATTACCACGTATCCACTGGCTAGTTTCTACATTTCTTCTTTTAATCACACTAGCGCTCATCATGTACACAAATTAAAGTTTTATTTTAAAGTGATATAAATAAGCCTCGACTCAACAATTTTGGCTTCAGGGCTTTGCATTATGCTTTTCCATCTTTTAAAACATTACCTTTTTCTTCTTTAAGATGTTTTATTTCTGCTTTTTCTGTAGAGGAAAGAAAAAAGGTAATTTTGAGTCACCTATCATTTATTCATAGGTCTTCCTAAGGTTTGGAATTAAATTTTGTGTAGTCAATGTTCACAATTCAGGCATTATATGAAAAGAATTCTATGCTGTTAATTTGGAAATAGCAGAACCTACATTTCCATTCTCTTTAGATATTTAACAATAAGTGATACTTACACTCTTGCATGGAAAATCCTACAGTGAACTGCAATTCTGATACGTGCTTTAAAATCTCTGTCCACATGCTTTTAAATGATATAATTTGTATAATTATGTATTTTTTATTTCTGTGTTTTTACTGTTAATTTGGTGTACATGTCTTTAAATGTCATCTTTACCTTTACTTTCTTTTTCAGATTTTTCAATTTTCTTCTTCCCTGCGGGGGAAATACAGCAACAAGAAATCATCAGCTTAAAAAACATGACTTTCTTACTCAATCTTGGAGATGGGACTTAATCCCATAACTGGAGAGGGTCAGGTCTCCGCATTTTCAAGATGTGGAGGAAGAGTATACCTCCTGCGTGTGAGAACATATATATTTTTGTTATGCTTGGTTATTGGGCTTATACTCAGTCACCTGGATGGCAGAGCCCCCTCCCCTTTTCTCTTTGTCTTTGTTTTTATGTGCTTTGAAGGAAAGCTAGAGCGGGCCATGCATTTATGAAGTGTAAACTAGTAACAATAGGAGAAACATCCAAATTTTCAATTGTTTTCTTTAGGAAACAAGAATTGAACTGGTGCTACGGATGCTCAATAAGAAAACTATGGAATAAAAACAATGAGAGTTGCAAAATATCTCCAAGCAAAAAGTTGACACATGCTTTTCAAAACAGTTTCAGTTGATTGATGATTTTCTTCAACTATAGTTATCAGACAAGAGTGAGAAGAAAACCAATATGTAATGAGTGACAACCACGTATGTAGTGGGAATGTGGCATACGTTATCTTATTTAATATTCTTCACGAGCCTTTTGGGAAGTCATTTTGTCTGTCCTACAAATGAGGAAACCATGAATCTGAGCTGGTTAAGGGGTTTTCCCAAATGTTACACAGCTAGATAGAGACTCAAATTTACATATAGATGTTTCCACAGATCTGTGTTACCTCCTTTGGGAAAGTAAATATTTACCTGATTCTGTGACTTCTGATGTTTCCTCTTTAGGAAAAAAAAGAAAAAGAATATAGTAGGAAAAGAAAAGGAAAGAACAGTTTTGTATTTCAGTAGCAGACAATTAAGCTTTATCTCCAGGTATTTCCTTTTAATTCCACTAGTAATGACAATAAACACATATGCTCAAAATGGCAAAGAAATGCACTGATAACCAGTATCTCTGAAAACTGTAACTAGAAATCTATTTTGAGATTAGAGCTACTCTATAAACCAATCTAAAACATCTATGCCTGTACGGTAGAATTAATCAGCTTGAAGTCCTTTGGTTGGTTTTCTTGATTACGAAATTACAAATTACAAATCTCTGCTTCACAAACTTTTAACTTGATCTTCATATATGCATGCATGCGTTCATTCACTGAATATTTATGAAGCAACTTCATGTATAAGATGTTATACTAAATGCAATGGGCGGGGTTGTGGGATGAGGTTGAAAAATATCACAGAAATAAATTCAACTCACAGTGACTACCATCAGAGCAGTGAGACAAGATATAATATGCTACTTATCTTTAGTCTATGATAATATAAAACCAGCCTCTCTTTTGTTCTTTTAGTTAATGCATACACCAATAATATTTTAAAATATAACATGGCAGGTTTTTAAAAATATATTTTTCCTCACAGTTCAGTTCAAATGAGAACATTCCTATAAACCTGACCCATTTAATTATCAGTCTTCTGTAACTTCTCTGGAAGCTATATGCAAAATTCAAGAAAAATTGATTAAAATATTTCATGATAATGAGGATGAAAAATGAATAACGTTTCACAAACAAAACAGTATTTATAAGTCATTATGGTGATACTTCATATTAGCATTGTAGTTTTGACTTTCAACCCTTAATTTTTGCAATACTCTTCAAATCCATAGCAATAATAAAAACTAAATGTACTAGCGATTTTCTCCAACCCAAAGGCAACATTTAATATTTTAACATCAAATTCAATTAGAAGAAAACTCTGGCTGTATTTGTAAAGAATCTGTCACGATACTCTTAAGGAACCAGGTTATTCCTTGGCATTTAAGAACTTTAGATACAACTTCTAGATACACTTTTGAGTGAAATGCACGTATTTTTACCCCAGGTTAAAGTCTGGGTCATAATTTAACAGTATTAAATAATAATTTCATTTTTATGAAATTACATAAAACTTCATAAATTTTCAAAACTGTTGCATATGAATTTTTGCTTGGAATGTCAAAATAAAACACATTCTGAAATACTAAAAACAACCTACCTTCATGCTTTGAAAAAGTAAGATAATAAAAGTCTAATGTGTTAAGATTCAATAACTGGAGACAGGTATTATGTGTTCTAAATTTTTCTTAACCCAGCAGTGACTATTAGAGGAATCTCCATACTGTGTTTACTCAATGCATCCTAACAAACAAATGGAAGTACATAAAAGAGAGATAAACCACTTTTTTTCCACCCAGGCACTAGTTATATTGGTAAATGTATTAATTACACAGGCATGAAAACAGGAAACATTTTTGTCATTCCCTCACACATCCTGGTACAGTGTAATATATCTAATAGGTGTTCAATAAAGACATGTTCAAGGATTAATGAATAAAATACACACAATATTCTTTGTCAATCAGAATCGTTTGACATACGGTGATGACATACTGGCTATTGCATTAATAAACATACTGTCTTTTTTTGGCTGCACATACAATTCAAAGAGATTATAAAATTGAAGTAATTAAAGAGCAAATTCTTAAAATTTTGAAGTGGTACACTTACTTGAAGTTGGTTTAGGTTTGTCTAAAAAGTAAAGAAGAAAAGAAAACCAGCGATCATCTTCCACCTATAGGTAAAATATCAGCCCTTTATATTCCTATTTCTGTCTGTTCACGTTAAAATAAGAATAGGCTAAACATATTAAAATGAGCAATAGAAAATGCATTTTGAATAATTTTAAAGTTATATTCCTAATGAATTCCCCATAGAAAAAATTACAAAGCTTTTGAATATAGAATCTTCTTAGTCTCTTTATCCCTATGAAACCTTATTTTTTTTAAAGATTTTATTTATTTGAGAGAGACAGATAGGGAGAGCAGGAACACAGCAGCAGGGAGAGGGAGAGGAAGAAGCAGGCTTCCCGCTGAGCAGGGAGCCCGATGTGGGGCTCGATCCCAGGACCCTGGGACCATGACCTGAGCCGAAGGCAGACGCTCAACGACTGAGCAACCCAGGTGCCCGAAACCTTATCTTTGGTTTGATGCAATATGAATGCTCACAATAATTTGAATGCCTTACTGCTTCTGAATAGCATAAAATGCATATTCTGCCATCATCCTTTCAGGATACATTGTTTAAGTCTCCCAATCCTGTATTTTAAATGAAGAAACTGATTTTATAAAATCTCAGGAAGAATGGGGGCACCTGGGTGGCCCAGTTGGTTAGGCCTCTGACTATTGGTTTTGGCTCAAGTCATGATCTCGGGTTCCTGAGATCTGGCGCTGCACTCAGTGGGGAATCTGCTTCCCTCCTCTCCCTCTGCCCCTCCCCCCTGCTCGCGTGCTCTCTCTCCCTCTCGCAAGTAAATAAATCTTAAAAAAATTTTTTTAAATAAATAAAATAAAATCTCAGGAAGAATAAATAAGTGATAGGTGAAAAGCACAAAACTATACCATCTAAGTACACGATCTCTTTCTCTGATATTCTTTGTCTTCTGAAATTATTAACAAAAACATTAATTACGTAGTCATATACCTAAAGACCCACTTATTCATTAAAAAATGACAATATATGGTCATGATGGTGAAGAATTCAGATCATTCAAAACTGGGTCAACTAATTCAAAATCATTAACAGTGGCAATATAAATTAATACAACTTATATCAGGGAACAATTAGAAATATTTATAAAAATTCCACTGGATATGTCACTTCACTAAAAAATTTTACTGTAAGAAATTTTACACCAAAGATAAATTCACAAAACTAGATTGGTAGATATATTTATTTTTGAATATCATTACAAAAAGCCTTTAGACAACTTAAACACACCAGTCAGAGATTAGTTAAGTAATCTGTACAACTATACAGTAGAATACTATTAATGTGGAAATTCTTCATGTGCTGAGATTAAACAATTTTCAAAATACATTCTTAAATAGAAAAATCTAGGGAAAATGTAATTTATAGTATGTCATGATTTGTGTAAATAAATGAAAGTGGGGATATATATGTATTTATTTGTATATATGTATGTGTATGTGTGTATATATGTATACATGCTATGTATATATATGGCTAGAATGAGACAATAAGAAATAACAGCAATTACCTAGTGGATATTTTGGGAATGGGAACTGGTAGAACAGGAAAAAAGAGAGGAGAAGGAGGACTATTTTCACAGCCTCCTATAGGGTATGCCTCAGTGTTTGAACCAGGCCAGCTATCATATTTTTTAAAAATCAAATAGTATTTTTTAAAGAATTAAGCTAACATTTTTATATTTTATAGTTAAGAAAAGATATCAAGTTGAAATTCTTGATTAGTTTTCAGTAAAATGTAATTTGTGTAATTTGGCAAGGTATTTTACAATACTATAAACAGTGAATCAACTTAATCAATATGACAAATGACACTAATATTGACAACAGTGAAAGGGCCTTGTTAATTACGAAGGCAATACTATTTTGTTAATACTGCTGTATTATAACCATAAGAGACTCTTAACTATAGAGAACAAACTGAGGGTTGCTGGCAGGGAGGTGGGTGGGGGATGGGCTAAATCGGTGATGAGTATTAAGGAAGGCCCTTGTGATGAGCACTGGGTGTTGTATGTAAGTGATGAATCACCGAATTCTACTCCTTTTTGTTTCAGGAGTAGAATATAGTGTAACATGTAATATTACACTATATGTTAACTAACTAGAATTTAAATAAAAACTCAAAACAAAAAAATACTGTTATATTATAATAGCATGTTTGACAATCCTATACATATTGGTTATAATAGTTAGCAAAATGTATGATTGTCAACAATAACACGACCCTTATGTCAGATAAACTAGATCTTACTAGAAAACTACAAGCCTAAACAGTACTAGAAATAAGATGAAAAGCACTTACATGCTTTGTTTTAATTTTTAATTTAATAAAAATAGTGAATTAAGACAATGTAAAAGCACCTGTTTTTATAGATGGAGAGTCCTTTTCTTGGTGTTCAGCTTTTTCTAGAAAGAGAGATTAAAATTAATTGGCAATCTGTGGACCGTTTGTATAGAAAGCATTTCTTATTTATGTGTTTGCAGGTGATCCTCAGTTTATGTGGGAAGCCTGCCCTCAAAGTCATTTGCATGTTGGAACACAGAAAGCACATTGTCATAGAAACACATTATAAACAAGGTCAGGTTCATTCTCAGGGCATCCTGTAAGACAGTACAAAGGTACCAGCCCTCTTGGGACCATGGGGTATAGGGAGAAAAAGATAGAATATGACAACGAGGAGAATAAAAAGCGGATTTTTCTTTCTCTGCTGAAGGTAGAGTCATTCCTTGGGGATACTTTAAAGCAGATGATGTTTGCCTTTGGCATTTTACAAGCTCCCCTTTTTACCCCTCTGACTCCTTCTAGTTTCTTTCCTGCCAGTCAGAAGCAGTTTGTGCTGGACACTAGTTTCTTGTTGAAAATTTAACCTGGACCCACCCTATATCAGAAAGTATCACATTTTGCATTTTCATTTTCCTGGTCCACCCTCTCTTTCCAGGTCCATTTAGAACTCTCACAGATGGTTCTCAACTGAGTCTAGGACAGGACAAATGGAATCAAATGTGTAATTGATATTCCTCTTAGCCCTCTGAAAAATATTTGAAATAAAAATAATAGGAGAGCTCTCTCTTTCATCAAAAGTGGAATTTCAAATGAAGCCATTATAGAGTAGGATACTTTGAAAGGAGCTGAGAATAGTTGGACATAGAGCCGATCACTGCCAAGTATTAGTTCTTTCTAAACACCCCCAGGGTTAATCCTTCTGAGCTATTATTGATGTTTACCGGTCCTTTTCTTCCCCCCACTTCTGAATTTGGAGATTCTAAAAGTACTACCATTTTTCCCCAACGTCATGCACCAACAGTGAAGTAGATGGGAAGATGCAGGACCTATGTTGTCATAAGACTAAATCAGATATTTGTAAATTAGGGCTTGACAGCATGTAAGAATAAGACTTTCATGAACTCAATTTGCATAAATGTTAATATTATATGAACATGCAAAACAAAATAAAATTGAAAAGATGATATTCAACCTATTAAATGGCATAATAACAGCACTGCAAAAGTATAATGGGTTACAGTAACAATGATAATATACAACATGTATTCAAATACATGCAACAGATTCTAGAATGTGAATATATTCTTTTAGGCTGCATACATTTGCACCTTATCTCCTGAAGCCACTTATATGGTTTCCTAACTGATCTCACCACATTCATCTTTGGACTGTGTAAATCCATTTTTCATACAGGATCCAGGGAATATTTGACCAACATACTTTCACTGAAGTTGTGTTTCATAAATACACAACATTCAAGGACCAACATCGCAATTTGGACACAATTTTGGACTTATTTACTACCTGTGTGATAATGAGCCCGTGTTCATGCCTTTCTGAGTCCAACAGTCAGCTTTTAAACTCTCTGTCACTGTAATTCTGAATCATTCCTGAGCAGTAAAATGGATGATCTTTTAAGTTGATACTCATTAGAAAAGTCCATGATTTTAAGGAACAAATGGCAATATGATTATAATCTCATGGATTTCTAACTACCAAAGTCTACCTACAGTACAATAAATGCTACTTAAACAAACCAAAAACAATATGTGGTTCATGACACTGATGATTGTTTCATTTTCCTTTGTTATTCATTATGTGTGTTTGAGAGGTTGCCAGTTCACTCTAACTTCTTCGTAGTATTTTATAGTCTACACGGACTCGCTCTTGTAGGATTAGTAATAGTGATACGACTTCCAAAGATTTCTTCTGTATAACTATAGCAAAGTATTAATTAGTAGTGAAAGGCAAAGATGTCAAATCAAAGCTATAGCAAAACATTATTTTATCATCTATACAGGTAATTTAGATTAAGGCAACATTAAAATTAACAATTAAAGAGAAAAAAAAAAACAAGCAAACTGTTAAAGTTGAAATAGCCAAGCAATGCTTTTCAAATTTTATTCTTTTCATCTCTTACTTGCTGGTTTGGGCTTGACTGTTGGAGAATGGGGAAAAGTAAATGGCATATTGATGAGTGCAAACCATTGAAAAAAGTAACTCTAGCTTCTGTATTTATTTCTTCTTAGTTTTAGGTTCTCTTCTTATATTAAGCTTATTCCATTCTCTCTGAGCACTATTATTTCACTCTCAGCAAATATATCAATCACACAGCTTGCTGAAAAATTATGACACACAAAAGGTATGCAAAATTTAAAACAATCTATACATTTGGCACACAAATACATTGGGCTAGCTTCTTGATAATCCCCAAATACCCATATAACTAAATGAGATCCTCAGGGGGCCATATTAACACTTTAGGGTGCAAATTAGAGGAATGCTGAAATTATGAGCTTTGACAGTGGCTTTAATAGAGTACAAGGAACATGTGAGGTGATGTGTAAATGACCTTATAAGGTTTCTTTCTTTCTTATGTGTTAATAGTCTATAATTTTATAAATAATTAGTTCTTTCCTGAATTCTATTATATTTTCCTCTGAGAAACTGTATTTAAATCTTGATTAGCATGATTATCTTAGTTAAACTGAAGAATTACTTCAAGACTTTTTCCTTTGAAATGATTTTTTTAGTAAGAAATGGGACTTTATTAACTGCCAGTTGCCCAGGTGCATAGAATTTCCATCTTGGAATTCAATGGAAGGGATTCAGTGGTTTAGGATGTCAATTGATATGACAGTCATTCATCTCTATAGGAAAGAACTTCAGAATGGCAAGAGTGTGTGCACTCCTTTTTTCTTCTCACATGAAATACTGAGAGATGGACTATTTTAATAGTATATGTTCATACAACCACATAACTGTTTGTGAAGCTCTCATGAAAGGACATTATTCTATCTAATACACAAACAGCAGATTTCATAGTTTTGGATTCCTGTGATTTTAAAATTTGAGGAAGGGCAGTTTTAAAATAAGATTAAACACCTAGCAGTATATGATCATCAATGTATTACTTGGATTACCTCACGAGTTATATGTAAGTTTAGATCAATCCCAAATAATTAAATTACATCACTCTGTATTCCATTAATTTTATTGATTGTATCTTTCAGTTATTTACAAGAATTCACAATCTTAGAATTTACGGCACTAAAACTCTACACACACCAGGGAAGATGTGTGTGTGTGTGTGTGTGTGTGTGTGTACCCACATAATATAAAGCTGATACACAGAAGGAAAATATGAAATATCGTATTTACCTGTTTTTTCTATAGTGGTAGCTTTTATCTGCTTGACAACTCTTTCTTCTGTGATATGAAAAAAATGTTAACACAAGTAGAAAATTTAAATGCATCAGTATAAAACAGTGACATGTCAACTTTGATATTTTGTATTCTCTTTGAAAAACACCAATACTGAGAAAAACTTAGCTGTTTTTTCAGTAAAGCAGCAAGTGATTCTTCTATTCAAATGGGATGGAGCACAAAGAAAATGCGTCCAGCTGCAGACATCCTTTGCAGCTATCCTGCCATAAAAGTTTTCCAATTGGAATCATCCCCTGACCTGCCAATATACACTCTACCCCTTGCCTTCACTGTTTTTCACTGTATTTATCTACATAGGGCTTGTTTCATAAAACAATAATCCTTTTTTAATAATTGAATTAGAACAGGAAGAAGCAATTTTATTTTATTTTTTTATTTTTCCTGTGCAAGATTCCTCCCTGGGAGCCCAGGATTAGCTTAGTGACCCAAGTTTTTTATGGTACAAAGCTGGGGAAGGGCAAAAGGGATACATTTATGGTATGTCTTCTGTCCTCTATGCTTTTATAGATGTAGTCAAAGAGATTTGGGTCACCGTAGAGAAATTATTACAATCATCGTATGTAAAATTAAACTTTTCAATAATATAGCAGTGGGAATAAGTCAATGAGAAAGTTTCTCTGGGAAGCAGAATTTAGAGTATGAATATTACCACTAAAATAAAAGAAAGGTATGGCTGGAAGACAGTGTGCTTGCTGTACTCTCAGAGACTAAATTCTCTCACTCTCTGTATTTCAGCTCAAAATGACTGACATTTGGGACAGTCAGGAAAGTAACGGGAAGTTCTAAAAGTTATTTCTAAAGTTCTGTCTCTAAGCTGGAGACAGCTATTCTTGGCTCCTCACACCCCAGGTCTGCTTTTCTATTCCTGCTGGTGTCTCATATACTTTAAAGCATAGGCAAATGAAATCAAATGGACTCAAATCCATTTTAAACAGTTTGTCTACAGTAAAAATTTTGAAAGTGTAAGCAAAATATTTCCTAAGATATGCTTAGAGAAATTATGTTTTTAACTTATTAAAGATTCTGGCCTAACCACATTCATAACTTTGGCTAAATAATTCAGCCTGGAATGAAGAACAATATTCTACAGAATAACTGAAACTTGGGACTGCCTCCAAATTAAACTCATATTTAATTAGTGTAAATGAAAACTTAAAAGTTTTTATTCTTAAATAAAAAACAATTGATAAATTTGTTTTGGTAAGTTCTGTATGTCTTTTTATGAGCAGGACACACTGGCTTACCTCTACTATCTCCAAAATGTAATTACAACCAGGGATGAAAACCAAAGAGAACAAGGCAAAGATGGAAGAAGGAAGGAGGGAAGGAAGCAGGGAGAAATGTTGATTTCCTATTCTTGGGATTTTTGGAATCCAAGATGATCATGTTTTAATGAGCCATTCTGATTATAACTTTCCCAAGGATATCTTGCCCCAAACAGGACAGAACAAAACAAACTATAGAGCCCATTCACCTGAATGCTGGCGGTGATGATCTTCGTACTAAGCTAAATCTCTGATGGGAAGGGACAGACTAGCTACCTAGTTACACTTGACAGGTCAAGTCCTCAGTTCAAAACACATTGTGAAGATGAGTGAAATTGGAGATGTTCTAGAAGTTGGATGACTTAAGACATGAATCATCCCTGAAAACTTTAGATTCCACATTAAGCTCTTCATCCTGCTGAAACCGGAACAAGAAGAGACAATTTGATACTACAGGTACCACCTCCAAATACCTGGTTTCCCATGAGAAACAGTCTTTTCTGGTTTCACTACGTCTTGTTCTGAAAATAATAAAAAGAAAATCTTTTTGGATGTTTAGAAGCTTTATAAATTAACATATGGTGATTTTTTTTTCCTGTTTCATAGGCCCAGTGAATAACAGACAGATTTCAACAAATGTGTCCATGGAGAAAAACTGTGTCTAAATTTCATGTCATTTTAATTTATACGAAAAACTTAAGGGTTTCCTTTGCATGAAACAATATACCAAGAATTCTTATTTACATTTAAGTACTTATAATTTCCAAAGTATAGGTTGTAATAAAGCATAAATGCCAAAATATAGATAGCAAATATATATTACTGAAAATATTTAAAATTTTCTTGTCAAAAGTTATTTTGACAAGATGAAATTAATGTATATACTATGTACTTGAGTTTTTTCAGATGAAGTTCAAAAGGAAACATTTATGTATGAAAAAAACTGGAATCAATTAAATTACCTGCAAAATTGTGGTATTTTATAATAATAACTAAAAGTTTTAAATGGCATTAGGCCTAAGTACAAGTTTTAAATGGTATTGGGCTTCTGGTTTAAAAAAAAATAAGGAAAATGCAAAATGTTTCCATCTGGTAACATTCATCTGCAGCAAAAAAAAAAAAAAAAACCACCAAAAAAATACAGTCAGGAAAATAAATCATAAGACAGTACTTAGGGAGTGCCTGGCTGGCTCAGTCCGAAGAGTGTACAACTCTTGATCTCCAGGTCATGAGTTCGAGCCCCATGTTGGGTGTAGACATTACTTAAATAAATAAAAAACTTAAAAAAAATAAAACTTAAAAAAAAAGACAGTACTTAGGCATTTATAAGCCTTAATACATTAAAAATATATTATTTTTAAGAGCAACTAGAATCAAGCTTATGATCAGTTGCTGGGTAAGCTTTGGTGAGAATTAAAGGAGCAAGATAGTAATGTATGTATAACTAAACTTGGATTCTTGAATTTGTTGATATTGAGTAATCCTGCTGTGTAATTTTTTACAGTGAAGAAATAGTTTCCATACAGCTTGAGGGCTTTTTTTTTAACTTGCCTCAGGTCAGTAGCTAGCTGATACTAGCGCTAGGACTTAAACACTAAATAGCAATGTAACTTGGAAAGGTCACCCTGATATTAGGTCAGTGTTACCTCTTAATAAAATGTCTGGGACAATTTTTTAGTGGGAGTTTTGAGTAAATCGGACACGGGCAGAATCCTAGCTCCAACATTTATTAACTTGAAAATCTTGGACAAATAACTTATTTTCTGAATTTAGTCTATTGAACTGTTTCCACAGACATTAAATATGGATAGTAATTGTCCTGTTGCATGTCTCTTATAATGATATATTGGAAATAAAAATCCTACGCTATTTATAAGCTCATAATAGATGTTTCGTAAGTTCTTGTCATTTTTCTCTTCAAATCCCTGTAGTCCATGATTCTGACTCTGCTATGTCATTGGAAATAAGCCGACAAATTAAATATGATCATACTAGGGTCTGAACGACTCCAAGAGATGTCTCCTGAAACCTAGAGTGTCTGCTGCGGTCCATTTAAAAACATATTCTAGATGTTCTCACTTACAGAATATCCCCGTTCTCAGCTAATCCAGTCCTGTGAAAGCATACTGAGCAACAAAGTAGGAAAAATAATGAGGCTCTGGGAAACTCTGTAAATCTCCAGTGGTGGGTGTGGTAAGTCTCTTTTAGTTCTAAAATGAAGGCAATATCAGTTCTGTGTCTATTTAAGAATAAAAATATTTTTACCTGGTTTTAAAGCTTCCTTTTTAACTCGTGACTCTAAAGGGAAAACAAAGGCAGAAATTTTATAATCTGAAAAAATAAACTAGAGCACAAATTCAATTCTGGAAATGATTTTATTTTGTTTACCATAATTAAAAAGGCAGAATTTTACTAAAAATCATTTCAATTTCCTGCTGGTTTGTTAGTGCTGGTCTATTAAACATGCAGTAGTTAATATCATGCAACGTACTTATCTGCCATTAAGCTGTTGCTACTGCTAATTGATTTCAAGTCGAATTTCCTATGTTTTCTCAAGATGATTATTGTGGAGTATAGTTTCAGTGTCAATATAAATGATTTGATGGCAGGAATAAGAAGAGTATTTTTGAAATATATTTGAGGACTCATATGATTTAGAAATTTAGACAAATAGTGTTATGGCTTGAATCGTATCCCACAAAAAGATATGTTGAAGTCCTAACCTGCCATACCTCAGAATGTAATCTTATTTGGAAATAGGATTGTTACAGAGGTGATTAATTAAGGTAGGATGAGGTCATACTGGAGCAGGCTGGGTCCTTAATTAATCCATCTGACTGGTGTCCTTATAAGGACAGGAAAAGAGACAGAAACAGACACACACAGGGAGAACAAGTCTATGTGATGATGGAGACAGAGCTTGGAGTGATGGATCTACAAGGCAACAAACAGCAAGGCTTGCTCACAAACACCAGAAGCAAGAAGAAACTAGGAAAGATTCTCTTCCACAAGTTTCGAAGGGAGCATGGCTCTGCTGACATCTTGAATTTGGACTTCTAGAACTGTGAGAGAGGAAATGTTCCTTGTTTTAAGCTACCCAGTTTGTGACACTTTATTCCAGCTACCCAGGGAAACTAATAGATTTTGATACCAGGAGACGGGTTGCTGCTGTAACAAATACATATAAATGTGAAAGTGGCTTTGGAATTGGCTGATGAGTTGAGACACTTGTTAGAGGAAAAAAAACAAAAACAAAAACCTACATTGCCTTGAAAAGGATATTGGCAGAAATATTGACAAAGTCTATTCCGCTGAGGACTCAAGAAAATTAAGAAGAGCTATAAAGAAAACCTCTGACAATTTAGAAAATATGTATACCCTCATCAAATACATATATCAACGACATGTTGCTGGAAATAAGAATGTTAAATGTGCTTCTGGTGAGGTCTCAGAAGGAAATAGGGGACACGTTATTGGGTCCTGCCAGGGTGATTTTTGTTATAAAGTGGCAGAGAACTTGGTTGAATTGTGTTCCTCAGTCGGGTGGCAGTGAAACCATGCCCCATAGGGTCAATGAAGTTGAAACTAGCAGAAGCTTGTTTTTCAGAGAATGGTTTCCTTTTAGTTAGCTATTATGTTTTTTCAGACTCCACTAACAGATCCACAAGTTGTCTCCATAGAGGCCTGGACTCAAGGTCAACTGATACAGTTCCAACCTATGAACAAGCAAGGCTCTGAATTTCTTCCTAAGATAACAAGCCTAAGACCCCATCTAGGTTATACCAGCATTCAGAGCATGCCCACAGTCCCTTCTCCTCATCCTAAGAGAACCTCCTGATATCGGGGGCTGAATTTTGCCTTCTTCTGGTGTTAAGTCTCCATCCCAAAGTGAACATGAGATGGATGTTACATATATGTTTGCTCAGTGCACATGCTCCAGCTTCCTCATGAATAATCATCTTTTCCCACCCTTTTCATCAATATGTATGTAATCTACTACCCTGAATTTCCCCTTTAAAATCCCTTGCTTCTTAACTAGGAAACTGGAAGATGGTCTTTGGACCTCAGTCTACCATCTCTCCAGGTTGCCAGCCTCTTGAATAAAGCAACCTTTCCTTTGCAACCAACATTTGTCTCTGGAGTATTGGCTTTCAAGCTGTGAGCAGCCAAACTTGGGTTTCAATAACAGAAGGTAGAATTTGTAAGTGAAGAACATGGATATCTAGCCAAAGAAATTTCCAAGTAAAGTGTGGAAGGTGCAGCCTGATTTCTCCTTGCTGCTTATAATAAAATGTGAAAGGGAAGATAAATTGAGGAGTGAAGATAAATTGAGAAGCAAGAGGAATCGGCACTTGATTTGGAGAATTCTCCACTTATGGAGACAGTGCGCCCTGGAGACAGGGCCAAGAGAGTGACTGGACAAATTTGCAGATACAATCTATCACCTCAGCAGAAGGCAGGAGTAGAGATGTAGTTATGAGGAAGGATCTGTGGAGGACCCTCTTGTCCAATGGACCCTCTTGTCCAATTGGATCATCATGAATTGAATGCAGAACTGGTCATGTTTTTGAGAATTCTATGCAAGTAAAAACAATGCGCCTGACAGAAATAGAGAGAGAATGAAATGAAGGAATAACAACTCTAAGAGCAGAGTCACAGATTCAAAAACCTGGGTTGATGGGAACTCCTTGGGTAGAGAGGACCAGGCTGTCACCCAGGTGGGCTAGAAAGGCAGACCCACCACCCTACCAGGCCCAGAGGACTGTGTATTCAGCCAAAGAGGATATCCTCAGGTCCTAACATCTAATGGAATTTTCCCCGCTATGTTTTGGATTTACTTGACACACATAATTCCTTCTTTTCCTTTTATTTTTTTTTTTCCCTTTTGAAACAGGAATGTCTAACCTAGCCTGTTCCACTGTTTTATTTTGGAAGCAGATAACTTGTTTTCTGATTTTGCAGATGGAGAGAAATTTTCTGCAAGAAGAATCATACCTTGGGTTTCACCCATAAATATTTAAGATGATGAGATTTGGACTTTGAATTGATGAACTATTGGACTTAGTTGTTGCTAAAATGGTTATGACTTTTAGGGATGTTGGAATGAGGTGTATGTATTTTGCTACATGTGAAGGACATGCATTTTGGGGGAACCAGAGGATAGGCCTTTATGGGTTGAATTGTGTCCTCTCAAAAGATGAAGGCTGAAGTCCCAATCCCCAACACCTCAAAATGTGACCTGATTTGGAAATAGGGACTTTACAGGTGTAATTAGTTAAGATGTAGTTATATGGGAGTAGGCTGGGTTCTTAATCTAATATGTCTGGTGTTCTTATAAGAAGAGGAGAAAAGACAGAGATAAAGACACAAAGGAGGAAGATGTCCATGGAATGATAGAGGCTGAGATTGGAACACTGCAATTTCAGGCCAAGGAACACCAAGGATTGCTCACAAACACCTGAAGCCAGAGGAGGCAGGGAAAGGTTCTTCCCTCCAGCTTCAAGGGAATCATGGCCCTGCTGAAACCTTGATTTCAGACTTCCACCTCCCCAAACTGTGAGAGAATAAATTTCTGCTGTCCTAAAATACACAGGTTGTGGTATTTTATTTTATTACAGCAGCCCTATCACACTAATAGTTGGGAAACATGAACCAAAGTTTTAGCTTTGGTTCATGAATGTTTTGAGAATCAGATTTCTGTGTGTTCTTTTTAAAAAGTTCTGCTGCATCCTGCAGCCCTCAGAAATATTCATCTCACTCAGGTGCTCCCCAAAAAACAGAAGAATGAGAGGAGCTGTTTTTCTGACAGGATGTCTGTGTCCTATAGTAATCAGCAAAAATAGGAGTTTTGTGGGACTCAACTCAATTAGTCAATTGCTTCTTCTGAACCAGATCAATTTCTCCCTCTGCAGTTTCTCCTTTGTAAGTAGAATTTTTTCTAGGAACAGGTGGTATAGATAAATATGTATTACGTTCATCTTATTTTAAAAAGTTGAAAAGGATAACATTTTTGTATAATATTTGCACTAGGACACAACATTGGCAAAGAGGTAATATGCTACTCATTATAAATATGGAATGCAAGTATGAATCTATACATAAAATATACATACCTGGTTTCTCTTCTTTTTTTACTTGTGGCTCTAAAAATATAGGTGAACATTAATAATGATGATTATATAAAGATATTTTTTCTGTACTCATGCATATTTCTTTACATATTATTCATTGTTTTTAATCTGCCCATTAATTTTCTTCTTTTTATGAATGCAACAAATTGATACAAAGTTTCCTTATTATCAATCACAGTAAGAATTATTTTGAGATAAAATGAAAATGTGAATTAAGATTTTATGAGAAGTTAACAAAAGGTATTGGTTTGTACCCTCAGTGAACAAAAGTTGAAGAAAAATTTTAGCATAGCATATTCTCAGAAACACAAAGGATATTAGAAATACGAAAGATATTAGAAATATGAGGATTTTAAGCACATTGTCTACACAAAATAGTTAAGCCTTTGACTTTAAGCAAAATATTCAACTATGAAATCAGAGGATGAGTAAAAGCATGCATTTAAGATTTGTTTTATTTATTTATTTTTTGGCATGCATATAACATACGTGGAGGCTTAGGCTTGACTTCTTTGCCTAGAAAAAGTTTAAAAATGATTAAAGACCAGGTCAGTAAATTGTTATTGAATTGACATTGAATATGATAGAATATTACATATTTGAAAATCAAAATAAAACAATGAACTCCAACTATTGTACTTTATTTAAGTTCTACAGGATATGTAATTTAATGTCCACACAAAATCACTAATTAAAAAAATCATTTTTAAATTAAAAAAAACTCTTAGTTTAATTTTATTACACCATTAAAAATAATTTGCTCGCAAAGTCTTGTGTGCAATGTTAAGTTTTAGGTCTAATATTAAGATAAAACACATAATTTTATTTTGAGAAATACTTCTAACCCTTTATTGTTGAAGATAAAAAATATAAGACATACTGTTTTCTTTTTCATTAATATTATTAATGTTATCTGTCCCAGTATAATATATTAAAAATGATTGCTACTGGGGCACCTGGGTGGCTCAGTCGGTTAGGCGTCTGCCTTCGGCTCAGGTCATGATCCCAGGGTCCTGGGATCAAGCCCCGCATCAGGCTCCCAGCTCCGCGGGAAGCCTGCTTCTCCCTCTCCCCCTCTCCCTGCTTGTGTTCCCTCTCTCGCTGTGTCTCTCTCTGTCAAATAAATAAATAAAATCTTTTTTTTTTTTTTTTTAAAGATTTTATTTATTTATTTGAGAGAGAGAGAATGAGAGAACACATGAGAGGGGGGAGGGTCAGAGGGAGAAGCAGGCTCCCTGCCGAGCAGGGAGCCCGATGTGGGACTCGATCCCGGGACTCCAGGATCATGACCTGAGCCGAAGGCAGTCGCTTAACCAACTGAGCCACCCAGGCGCCCATAAATAAATAAAATCTTTAAAAAAAAAATGATTGCTACTGAATTTGAAACTCCAGATGACTAGAAATATATGCTTTTATTGCTTTTTGGATCCCTAGTAAGGACTGGCAAATTTTTTATGAAAGATCAGTGTATATTTTTGACTTTAGGCCATATGATCTCATTCACAACTATTCAACTATTCTGTTGTAACAAAGAAGCAACCAACAACAATATGTAAATGAATAGGCATGGCTGTGTTCCAATAAAACTTTATTTACAGAAAAGACTAGTGGTCACTCTGTAGGCCATTGTTTGTCAAACTCTGCCTTCTCCATAATCAGTTTTAATTTTCTTTATTTTTTATCTCAACAAAGATTTCAACAGTAAACAAAAGCATCTTCCTTTGATTCTATATTCCCTTATAAATATCATCCAGTACCTTTCCATCATTGTTCAACTCAGCTTCCTGTGAATGTCATCTTTACTTGCTTTTTCTATTTCCTGACTCCCATTTAATTATTAATTCACTAAAATCTAGCTTCTATTTCCACCATTTTATTTATCAGGTCTCTTTGGGCACCAATACCCCCCCCCCCCCACATGCACACACTTGCTAATACTAATAGATATAACTAACTATATTGATTACTTTTTCCTTTTTAAATTCCCACTCACTTGACTTCTTGTGATTAGTCCTCACACTTAAAACTATAGAAAGCAGATAAAATATGTAAAGCACTGGCTTTAAAGATATTGGACATAGACAACAAAGGACAGTGATTTTTAAGTGATGGAAAATAAATGAGCTGTGTTCTATGATTGTCCCAGCTTAATGCCTTAAGAGAATTATAAGGCCTTAGTGCAGGAATGGAGCTGAATTGATGAGATGGAGCTGGGAGTCTGGAAAGGCCAAGACAGCTAGAGAGCCCAGGTCAGAGTTATGTAAAGTAGCGAGTTGCAGAGAACAGAAGAAAGAGAGAGAGAAAAAGAGATAAAGAAAGTTCTGGGGATTTGTGGAAGGCCCCCTTAAACCCTCAGATGAGCACTAACCAGCATAGGCTTATAAGGAAACTACCTGAGGCCAGGGAAAGAAACAATGGAAACAATACTGTGGTTCTTTATAGTAAGCATTAAAATTGGGTAGTGTCAGTCTTCCAAGTTTGATCTTGATCTTCAGTATTGTGTTGGCTGCTGTGAGTTTTTTTTTTCCATTCCACATAAATTTTAGAATCAGTTTGTCAACATTCACAAAATAACTTGCTGGGATTTTGATGGAAATTGCATCGAATCTATAGACCAAGTTGGGAGCAACTGACATCTTAGCAACATTGAATTTTCTACTTCCCAAACATGCAATCTTTTACCATTTATGTAGAAATTTTGATTTTTTTATTATTTTTCATAGGAGTTTTGTTCCCTTCACTTTTTATTTGATTACTTTCTACTTAGGGCTCAGCTCAACCATCTCCTCTTCAGAAAGCCTTTTATCTAAGGTGGTTGGGCTGCATTCCCCTTTTATGTACCAATATTATTTTTTAGCTCTTTTGATAATTGTTAATCACAATGTACTATAAATATTAACTTGAATGAATACCTTCCCTTCTAGACTGAGATATCTGAAAACAGATAATGTTTATCCATCACTGAATCCAGGGAACTGGTGCAATACCTAATACATGATTAGATAGTATGCGCTCAATTATAGTTTGTTCATTAGGTAAATAAATGAAATAATTAATGAGAACACGAGAAGGTAAGTAAATGGAGAAATGAGTCAAGAAAAATGAAGTTAAGAAAATGTATGAATTCAGGAATTACATTAGACCACAAAATGAATGTTAAAATTATTACATACTTCCTTTGACTTGGCATGACAATCCAGCTCTCAGCTTTCTAGTGCTCAGGCAAGGATAAAAAGTGCAGTCAATTATAAAATTCAAAATGTTTTAAAATATAAATACGTTTTTAAAGAGAATTCCTGGCATAGCAATTCCTGGTACTGTTACCTAAGATGAATTTGTTATATGTGTTCTCAAGGGGATAAAATAGTATAATGTAGTATAACGTAATAAATAACATCTTAAAAAAATCCCTACCATAAATATGTAACAGTTTTTACAGGATTCCACCCTCTCTCAACTGCTCTCACCATGGACCAGTTACACTATACCAAGCCCAGTTTGATAAGAGAAATGTTATTTTGGGCCCAATCAGTGTGGCTCAGGTGTACAGTGATGTACTCTGCCTAAATGTAAGGATAAAAGCAAAGTCACAGAGACTCTCCGTAGTGGCATTTGGAGTACTGAATGGCCATGTTTCTTTCTGAGAATCTAATAAATCTATTGACATAAGCCTAAGAAACATGCATGAATACACATTAAAAACACAAACACACGGGGCGCCTGGGTGGCTCAGATGGTTAAGCGACTGCCTTCGGCTCAGGTCATGATCCTGGAGTCCCGGGATCGAGTCCCTCATCGGGCTCCCTGCTCAGCAGGGAGTCTGCTTCTCCCTCTGACCCTCCCCCCCTCATGCTCTCTCTATCTCATTCTCTCTCTCAAATAAATAAATAAAATCTTAAAAAAAAAAAAACCACAAACACGCACAAATTGTGTGCAAATATAAGACTGTTCAATTTTGCCCTTGATGGCAAGCTAAATTAAGAAAATCTTGACTTGAAAGTTCTACTCATTCCTACAATCAGGTTGTGATAAATACTGCATAACTATTTTATTTCCATGAAGCTGTTTAATTATGAAATCAGGATTTCAGGGTTGTTTTTTAAAAAATATTCTATTTATTTATTATTTATTTATTTATTTGAGAGAGAGAGAGATCACCAGCAGGGGGAAGGGGCAGCGGGGCAAGCAGACTCCCCACTGAATGCAGAGCCTGATGCGGTACTCGATCCCAGGCACCCATGACCTGAGCTGAAGGCAGACGCTTAACTGACTGAGCCACTCAGGTGCCCTCAGGGTTGGTTTTTACATGCTCTTTCCCATATATATTTATTTCCAAGTTCATTTCAGTAGCAGCCTATATTATCTCTCTAATTATTCTGCTCTTCTCTTTACATTCTGCCTTATGGATTTGATTGTGTTCCCCCCGAAGTTATGTTGAAGTCCTAAGGCTCAGTACCTTGTGAGTGTGACCTTATTTGGAGATAGGGTTTTTGCAGATATAATTAAGATGAAGTCATTAAGTAGGGTGACTCTTAATCTAATATGACTGGAGTCCTTATAAGAGAAGGAGAAGAGACACAGAAACAGACATGCATAGAGAGAAGGACGATAATGTGAAGACATACAGGGAGAATACCATGTGATGACAGAGGCGGAGATTTGAACGATGTTTCTACAAGCAAAAGAACACCAAGGTCGGCTGGCAATTCCAAAAGCTAAGGGAAATGTATGGAACAGGTTCTCCTCCAAACCTTCAAAGAGATCATGGCCCTGCCTACACTTCGTTTTTGGACTTCTGTCTCTAGAATGATGAGAGAATAAATTTCTGTTACTTCAAGCCACACAGTTTGTGGTACTTGTTACCACAGCCCTAGGAAACAAATACACTATGCCAGTACTTTAGCCCAGCCCACCACTGCTTCTCCCCGTAATTACCATGAACATCCAGCCTGGTCACGAAAACGTAGGCCTTCTCCCCTCACTCTTCTTTCAACTTTGTAGCCAGAGAGATTTTCCAGAATGCATGTACAATCATTTCACATATCACAGCTCAGCCTAAAGCATGGACCGTCTTTGTGAACTCCAACTGCCTCTGCCTGGTCTGTGAGGTTTTCAATGAATCAAATTGCTGCATCTCATTACCCTCTACTCTCTCTCTTCACTGTTTTGTACTCTATATTCAAGCCATACTGAAGTATTTTATTTCTAAACACTAACTTAAAGTGTCTTTTGTCTCTGGACTGTCTTATATATTGATCTCCCTGTCTAGAACATTCTTCCTCTTTTTAATCTGGCTGAATATCATTTATTATTCAGATATTATCAAAAAAATAAGATAGCTTTCCCTTAACCCCTCAGACTGAGTTGGGTGCGCCTTTCATATTCCAATAGTATTCCCTCTCTTTATATATTCTAGCACTAATAGTACTGCATTGATGTGTGTTTACTTGATTATCTCCTCCAATATCCTCTAACTTCCATATAAGCAAGAACTGTAGTGCTTCCAAAGCTTAGCATGGTTCCTGACATTGGAATTTATCAATAAATGTTTGTTGACTAAATTAAATGAGTATCTACTATGCAAATATGTTATACCAGCAATTGAGTGCAAATCGGGACTGGAAGCCTCTCACCAGAAGCCTGCTGGGGTAGATGCCTCACTATAAGGCTATGAGACCCTTGTTGCTGCCAGGTTGGAGGCTGACCTAAGGAAGGACCATTATTGTGCTCCAAATGGGTAAATCAGCTAAGGGAACAAAGTTACACTTTCTAGCAAAGACACCTTAAACGCGAAAAAAAAAGAACTGGATATAACCAAATGTTCAGTCCATAAAGTCGTAATAGATGGAATTTTTAAATTTAAGTCACACCTCATTTGACGTTCTCATCAAGATTAACTTGTTACTTCTAACTAATTGAGGTGAACGCAGTAAAGGCTATGTACTGGTAATCCTTTTAAATATTGTATGGGATGTAAATAATAAATTTTAAATTATTCATGCAATGATTAGGTAACAGTTCCAATTGCCCCTGATATCAAACTCTAGGTCATGACCCTAGGACTATGTCATCTTGAAGAGTCACATATGTTTTCTATGTTTTCTACAATGAAGAACAAGTATGCCTTGCTCAATGGGTATCAATTCTTTAAGATACAGGTAAAAACAAACAAACAAATAACAAAAACAAAGAAAAGAGAGCAATACACATTCTTGTGTTATTCCATTGGATATTATATTTTTTGATGTATCTATTATTTGATCAGAAATAAATTATTTTGGACATGGTAATATATTATTATCTAACATACCAATAAATTATTTGTACAGATTTTTGACACTCAAAGAAATATTAGCAGTCAGGTTTTATGTATGAATCAATACCAAAGTCTATATTGAATATAGATCTATATAGCTTGGTGTAATAACAATTCTGACCCAAGAAATTGTTAATGTGAATAATGTCAATAAAGGCTTTTAAATAATCTGCTTTATAACAAATTTTCATGTTGATTAATTATTTAACATCGATCAATAATGGAATAATTTCATTTAATGATTTTTTTTTAAGATTTTATTTACTTATTTTTTGACAGATAGAGGGAGAGAAGGAGAGAGCACAAGCAGGGGGAGCGGCAGGCAGAGGGAGAGGGAGAAGCAGACTCCCAACCAAGCAGGGAGCCAGATGCGGAGCTTGATCCCATGGCCTTTGGGCTCATGACCTGAGCCAAAGGCAGATGTTTAACTGAAGGAGCCACCCAGGCACCCATTTAATGATCTTTCTAATTCACATATCCATAAATACCTTTAACATATTTTAAATATATATTTATCAAATAACTATCTTAATTCATTAATGAAGTAGCTTTATCTGTGCACTATGTTTATCTTAAACTCTCTAACCACCTCTACAATATGATAGATATGCAACAAAACCAATCAAAGGTGTCCTAATGCCTGCTCATTAATGAGGTCATTTAGACTGTAAATTTCAAAACTAAGAAAAGTAAAATTCACAAGCAGAAGTAGGAAACTGAATTTTCATGAATTTATTCAAAAAATTCATAATTTGATTAATATCACAGAAACGTCCTCATTATTGGCTCCAGTGAGCAAATTAGTTCCCTCCATATGGATTTATTATACTTTAATTTAGTCAAGACAATGCAGATGAATATCATAACATTTGAATGTTGTAAAATGCTTAAATGTAGCATTATTTTAGGCATATAATACATATGAAGATCTTGGAGAATTTTTACTTAGATAATCTAATAGAGTATCATTAAATAAGACCATTAAATTTCAATATATGATAAGAATTTGATATAAAACCAGTAGGATCTTATAAATTTTATAACATATAATGAGACAATTTTAAAACCGGAGGGATCTTAGAAATCATCTTGAATATTTTCTTGTTTTCCAAAATAAACATACCAGTCTTCACAAATGATACAGGGTATATGTGTGTTATGTTTCTGTGCATTTTCCCTCTGAGATACCCTTGTCAGTCTAGGTCCTCGAGGAGTGGTTCCCAAACTGGGGTTCCTGAAGCAGCAGCAGCTGCACCTGGGATGTTAGAAGTACAAATTCTTGGGCTTTACCCTATACCTACTGAATCAGAAACTTTGGGGGTGGGGCTCAGCAACTTGTCTTTTAGCAGCTTTCTCAGGTAATTTTATTTATTTATTTTTTTTTTAAAGATTTTATTTATTTATTTGAGAGAGAGAATGAGAGAGAGCGAGTACATGAGAGGGGGGAGGGTCAGAGGGAGAAGCAGACTCCCTGCCGAGCAGGGAGCTCGATGTGGGACTCGATCCAGGGACTCCAGGATCATGACCTGAGCCGAAGGCAGTCGCTTAACCAACTGAGCCACCCAGGCGCCCCATCTCAGGTAATTTTAATGACCACTTAAGTGTGAGAACTATTGTCCTACAGGGATAAAATAAACATTTGCCAAGATAGAGTGCATATTAGACTGATTTTTTTTTTTTTTTGAGAGAGAGACAGTGAGGAGGCTAACATGTACATGTGCATGGTGGGGGAGGGGCAAAGAGAAAGGGGGAGAGAGAATCTCAAGCAGATTCCCTGCTGAGCCCCAAGCCCAGCATGGGGCTGGATCTCACAATCCTGAGATCATGAACTGAGCCGAAATCAAGTCGGCCGCTTAACCAACTGAGCCACCCAGGGGCCTGGAGACTGATTTTTTAATGACATAATAATCCGTGGATACAAAGCACAGAAGGAGTAGTGCTAAAAGAAGTCTTGTTAAATCTCACCACTAAAATCTAAATGTTTTTCCAGCATTATTGAGATATAATTGATATACTACATGTGTAAGTTTAAGGTGTACAACTTGATGGTTTCATACACATATGTACTGTGAAACAGTTAATCGCCCTAAGTTTCGCTAATATATCCATCGCCTCACATATTTATCTCTTTTTTTGTGTGTGGTGATTACATTTAAGATTGACTCTTCTGGCAACTATGAAGTATATAATACAATATTAACTGTACTCATAATGCTGTACATAAGATCCCCAGGAATTATTCATCTTATACTTGAAAGTTTGTACCCTTTGACTAATATCACATAAGTTCCCATATTCCTGAACTCCTGGCAACTGCCATTCTATTTTCTACTTCTGAGTTCAGCTTTTTCATATTTCATATATAAGTAAGAACATACAATATTTGTCTTTCTCTGTCTGACTTATTTCACTTAGCATAAGGCTCTCAAGTTCCATCCATGTAATCACAAAGTCAGGATTTCCTTCTCTCTTGTGGATGAATAATATTCCATTGTATATGTATAGCATATTTTCTTTATCTTCTCATCCATTGATGGACACTGAGGTTGTTTCCATATATTGGTTATTGTGAGTAATGCTGCAATACATATGGGGGTACAGATATCTCTCTAAGATGGTGATTTCAATTCCTTTAGAAATAGATCCAGACGTGTGGGATTGTTGGATCATATAATAGTTCTATTTTTAATTGTTGATTTTTTAATTAACATATGATGTATTATTTGTTTCAGGGGTACAGGTCTGTGATTCCTCAGTCTTACACAACCCAGCGTTCACCACAACACATACCCTTATCTCCATACTGTATCCCAATTTACACTCCCATCAGCAGTGCATGAAAGTTTCCTTTTCTTCACATCCTCACCAACACTTACCTCCTGTGTTTTCAAAAATTGCCATTCGGATAGGTGTGAGTCTCATTGTGGTTGTGATGTGCATTTTCCTGCTGATTAATGATGATGAGCATCTTTTCATATACCAGGTGGTCATTTGCATGTCTTTAGAAAAAACATCTGTTCATGTCCTCTGCCCATTTTTAAACTGGATTACTTGGTTTTTGTGATAGAGTATATTAGTTCCTTATATATTTTGGGTAGTAACCCCTTATTAGATAGATGGTTTGCAACTATTTGCCCCCGTTCCATAGGTTGTCTTTTCATTTGTTGATTATTTCCTTTGAGATTTGGAAGCTTTTTAGTTTGATGTAATCTAATTTATTTTTGCCTTTGTTATTAGTGCTTTTGGTATCATATCCAAAAATCATTGCCAAAATCAATGTCAAGGAGTTTTTCCTCTATCTTTTCTTCTAGGAGTTTTATAGTTTTGGGTCTTGCACTTTAGTCTTTAACGTATTTGTAGTTAATTTTTGTGAATGGTGTAAGCCAGAGGTCCAATTTAATTCTTTTGGATGTGAATACCCAATTTCTCCAGCACTATTAATTGAAGAGAGCATCCTTTCTCATTGAGAATTTTTTTTTCTCATTGAGAATTTTTTTTTTCTCATTGAGAATTCTTGGCATCTTTGTCAAATATTATTGGACTGGATATGCATGGGTTTATTTCTGGCTCTTCGTTCTGTTTCATTGGTGTCCTCTATGTCTGTTTTTATGCCAGTACCGTACTGTTTTAATTACTACAGCTTTGTTACAAAATTTAAAATCAGTAAGTGTAATGCCTCCAGCTTTGTTCTTTCTTTCTTTCTTTTTTTTTTTTTTAAAGATTTTATTTATTTATTTGAGAGAGAGAATGAGAGAGAGAGCAGGAGAGGGAGGAGGGTCAGAGGGAGAAGCAGACTCCCTGCCGAGCAGGGAGCCCGATGCGGGACTCGATCCCGGGACTCCAGGATCATGACCTGAGCCGAAGGCAGTCGCTTAACCAACTGAGCCACCCAGGCGCCCCAGCTTTGTTCTTTCTCAGGATTGCTTTGGCTATTTAGGGTCTTTTGTGGTTTTATATTAACTCTAGGATTGTTTTTTATTTTTGTAAAAAGTGCCATTGGAATTTTGAGAGGGATTGCAGTAAGTCTACAGAGGGCTTTGAATAGTATGAACATTTTAATAATATTAATTCTTCCAATCTATGCACATGGGGTATCTTTCCATATATTTATAACTTCTTCAATTTCATTCATCAGTGTCTTATAATTTTCAGTATACAGACATTTTACCTCATTAGATAAAATTATTCCTTTTACCCCCTTCAGAAATGACACCTTTATCATTATATGGCCTTCTTGTTTTTCTTATAGTATTTCTTAGTCTACTTTGCCTAAGCATACCTACCTTTGATCTCTTTTGGTTTCCATTTATTTGAAGTATCTTTTTCCACTCCTACACTTTGAATTTACCTGTGTCCTTAATGCTGAAGTGAGTCCCTTATTGGCAAGCAGCATATAGCTGGGTTATATTTGTTTGTTGTTGTTGTTGCTTTTTACCCATTCAGATACTCTATGCCTTTTGAATAAGGAATTTAATCTACCTCCATTTAAAGTAATTATTGATAAGTAAGGACTTAGGAATGCCATATTTTTGCTTTCTGTCTTTTTTGTACTTCATTTCTTTCTTGCTTGCTTATTGTCACTCTGTGAATTGATGATTTTCTGTAGTGGTATGCTTTGATTCTCTTCTATTTATCTTCTCAGGTATTTCCTATAGTGTTTTGCTTTGTGGTTACTTACCACGGGGCTTCTGTAAAATATCTCATAAATATAACAGTCTTTTAAAAAGTGATAACAGCTTGCCTGCAATCGTATATAAAAACTCTACCTTTTTATTCCCATCCCCGTATTTTATGTTTTTGTTGTCACAATTTACCTTTTTTTATATTGTGTATCCATTAAAAACTTATTATAACTATAGCTATTTTAATACTTTTGTCTTTTAAACTTTATACAATCGTTAAGTGATTAACACACCACCATTTTATAGTATTAGGGTATTTAGATTTTGACTATATAGTTACTTTTACCAGTAAGTTTTATATTTTCATATTTTTCATGTTACTAATTGGCATCCTTTAATTTCAGCTTGAATACCTCCCTTCAGCGTTTCTTGTAAGGCAGGCTTAGTGGAGATAAACTCCCTCAGTTTTCTTGGGTTTTTTGTTTGCTTGTTTGTTTGTTTGTTTGTTTTTTTGGAAAGTCTTTATCTCTTCTTCATTTCTGAAAGACAACCTTGCCAGGCAAAGTTATAAGTGGTTGGCAGTTGTTTTTCTCTTAGCACTTTGAATAAATTATCTCACTCTCTCCTGGCCTGCAAGGTTTCTTCTGAGAAATCTGCTGATAGATATAGAGGAGCTCTCTTATATATAAAGAATTTTTTTCTTTTTCTGCTTTTAAAATTCTCTTTTTCTTTGATTTCAGACAGTTGCATTATAAGGTGTCTTGGAGAAGATCGTTTTGGGGGGAAATTGGGTGACCTATTAGGTTCATGAACTTGAATGGCCAAATATCTCTCCAGATTGGTGATATTTTCAGCCATTATTTCTTTAAATAAACTTTTGTCCTTCTTCCTCTCTTCTCCTGAGACTCCAGTAATGCATAGTTTCTTTTAATAATATTCCACTATTCGCCTAGGCTCTCTTCACTGTTTTTCATTCTCATTTCTTTTTGCTCATCTGAATGGATGATTGCAAATAACTCATTTTCTAATTCATTAATTCCTTCTTCTGTTTGGTCAAATCTGTTATTGAAGCTCTGTACTAAGTGCTTCAGTTTAGTCACTGTTTTCTCCAACTCTAGGATTTCTGGGTTTTTTTTTTTTTTTTTTTGGTTTTTAATGGTTTTTATTTTTTTTTTGAACTTCTCATTTTGTTCGTGTACTGTTTTCCTAACTTCATTTAGTTGTCTCTGTAATGTGCTGTAATTCACTGAATTTCTTTAAGAGGATTGTTCTAAATTCTTTGTCAGATAGTTCATATATCTCCATTCCTTAGGGTCAGTCATGGAAGCTTTATTAGTTTCTTTTGGTGGTGTCATATTCCACTAATTATTCATGATCCTTCTGTCTCTATGTTGGTATGTGCATATTTGAGCAAGAAGATACCTCTTCCAATCTTTATATACTGGCTTCAGCAGGCAAAGCTTCTCACCAGTCAGCTCATCCAGAGATTCTGGGTATATCATCTCATGATGTCTATGAGCAGGATTACTGCTGGAGTCTTTGGACAGGCAGATCTGGTACCTGGGTCAGCAGGTGGGCAGGCCTTGTGTTTGGGTCCATTGGGAATAGCCTGGTGCCTGGATTTTCGGGGGGCTGACTATGTGTCAAGAACCACTGGGGTGGACCTGGCATCTGTCTTGGGGGCTGGCCCAGTGCTGGGACAGTTTGGGAGTCTGGTTTCACAGAAGTCAGCCTAGAGGCTGGGGCCATGTGAGCTGTCCTGGTCCTGGGGCAGGGCAGGAGCCTAGGTTTGTGGGAGCCAGTCCAAAATCTGAGACCTCAGGAAGCCACCAAAAATGACCTGGTGCTGAGGCAGGGCCAGAGCTTGGGTTTACAGGAGCCCAGTTGGAGCCTGGGTCTATTGGGGTTTGCCTGGCTTGGGATCAGGCTAGGAGTCTTGGTCCATGGGAAATTGCTTACAGCCTGAGACTAGAGGGGCCAGCCTGTGCTGGGGGAGTTGGCTGGTGCTGGGACGGGCCAGCAGCAGATTTATGGGAACCTCCTAGGAATCTTGTGCCATGGCTGCTGCCTGAGGCTGTGGGAGCTGGTCAGTGCCAGGCTGGGCTGGGAGCCTAGTACTGTGGGAGCCACCTAGGACCTTGAGAATCAGCCTGGTGCTGGCACAGTCCAATGCCAGTGTCTGTAGTGAAGTTGAGTACTCTCTTCACTCTCCTTCTTCCAGAGGGAGGGTGTCTCTTTCTGTGCTAAGCTGCCCAGGTAAGGAAGAGGGGGTGGGGTGCTGTATTTCTCACCTGGAATCCTTAGCTCTTGTGAAAGTATTTTTGTGTATAGACAGTTTTCAAATTGATGTTTTGGGAAGGGAATGGACACCAGAAATTTCTATACCACCATCTTGCTGATATTATCCCCACATGTTCTTTAGCTCTTTTACATTCTCAGATTCATAATCTCATACATTCAGTTAAGAGATGATATTGTACCAGTTTAAAATCTGATGAAGCTTCTCAGGAAAATACATCTGCAGATATATGAATGAATAAAGGACATGTGTATGTCTGTTTATACATGGTTTAAGCCCATATATTCCCTAAGGTCCACATTTAGACAACAATAAGTGTAAGGACAGTGTAAATTGTTTGTTGGACGAGGATTCTACAAGGCAGTGGTTCTCAAACAATAATATAACCTGGGAACTTATTAGAAATGTACTTGCTTGGGGCGCCTGGGTGGCTCAGATGGTTAAGCGTCTTCCTTCAGCTCAGGTCATGATCCCAGGGTCCTGGGATCAAGCCCCATATCAGGCTCCTGGCTCAGCGGGGAGCCTGCTTCTCCCTCTCCCTCCGCCCCTCCCCCTCCTCATGCTCTCTCTCTCTCTCTTTGTATCTCTGTGTCTCAAATGAATAAATAAAATCTTAAAAAAAAAAAGGAATGTACATGCTGAACCCTACCCCTGACCTCCAGAATCATAAACTCTGGGGGTGAGCCCAGCCCTCCAGGTATATCAGACACACTTTGAAGTTTGAAAGTCACTGTTTGATAACCATGAGTACATTCGTTAATAGTATTCATTTAATAAAATCTATGGCTATTTTTTTTTTTGCAATTGTGTATTCCAGCTAATTGTGTATGTCATATTTCAGCACATTAAGCTTAATTAGAGTCAAGGAGAAAGGTTTCAATCTACTGAGACATAAATGGATAAAGCTAAAAACCGAACATGCTTATGATGATTCCAGTGTGTCAACTTTTCAATATATATGACAGCAATATTCTATTCAGATGTTTGTGATTGAGATCTATAAAGGATGTGATATGAAATCAAATTCATATAATGCAAGATTTTTTTTATTTTTACAAAGGAAAACAAATCATTGTAATTCTGATGTTTTCATGGAGATAGTAACTGGCTCCATATCACAGAATATGTTTCAAATAGTAAGAAGCAATATAACAGGTATCTACATACATATATTTGTTTATTTTGTTTACAGGAATTTTAACTTTCTTATATTTTTATTATAGCCTTTATATTTTTGTATTTTCTATATTTCTTGAATTTTATTAAAAACAAATGAAATTATCAATGTAATATTTCCCATTTCTACTTCTACTATGCATTGACTTAAACAAAAAATGGTCATATTCAATGAATAAAAAAAGAGGTAAAAGGAAAAAATGAGTCAAAAATATTCTGAAATATTAGACACATGAATGATAGAAATCATAGCAGTTTAAAATTACATAAAAGAATAAATAGCATGTCTACATCTATATGTACTAAGGAAATTTTTTAAGTAACATCTGACAAAAAATAATAAAATCTTGACCTAGTATAATCAGAAACTATAAATGTGTAGTGTGCTGGGACAAGCAATAGTTAAGAGGTCTTAAGGGTCGGGTTTGGTTCTCACTCAAACACTCATTTACTTGAGTGTTTGAGTGGCTTTGACATGGCCATTTAACTTGCTTGGTTTTTCATTTACAAAAAGAAAAGAAACGGAGGAAGTTACATTGATGGTTTCTAAGATCTCATCCAGGTAGAGTGATATAATTATGTTAAATATTAATTTAAATATAAATAGTAAATCATTTACAAGGGAGACATAATTTAGATAATCAACCTGAAAAGTTGCAGCATTAATTTCTTGTGGGCTTATTGCTCTTTAGTAAATTTGTTTGCTCAATTCCTAATAGATTTTCTGCTGTTAGAAGCATGTTTAAGTCTAAGGACAGAAGAACAAACCTTGTTTCTAAGACTGGTGAGTCCATTCCAGGTATAATATATCTATTTACACAGCTATTTAGTACAGAGCAGAAATTGGCTTTGCTGTAGACTTACATCTTAACGAGAAAGAACTATCAGATAGGCACTTCACTTTTTAAATTGACTTGAAGATTAATATCCAAACTTTGTACCATATATAATGAATAAGCAAGCCATTTGGAGGAGGCAAGAAAATATCATAAGGACTTTTATGGGATGTTTGAACCAGTTCAGAAACCTTATTACATTTTACTAGAAGCCATTTTTACTCAGCTACATGTTTTATGAGGTTTATAATCTTTTAATTAACAAAATTAAAATGGAAGAAGTTTAAACATTAAATATATAAAATATATTATAAAACTCTAAAAGGAATTGCTGTCTGACTTGTATATGAATTTGAATAAATATTCTTCTTTTACCTGTGGACATGTCTACATTAGAGGCAATCTTTCTTTATCAAATGTACTATATAAAGTTATTTGGTTGAAACAATACCATATTATCATTTATCTAATGTTTACAAATATATTTTTAGAGATTTAATGTAAAATTATGTGAAGGTTAGCATCATTTATGTAGTGCTATAAATCAAAAAAAGAAATTACAAATAATGGTTTGAAAATTGACCTTTAATCTTCTAAAAGAACTTGATAAGCACGAATTGCCTCTGACAATTGGAACTAAATTTCTGGAAGAATTTTTAGTTTATGTTAGGATTGATAGAAATGCAGTCTGGTGGTAAGAAGTAAAAATACTGTTCATGGTGTCCTTTAATTTTAAAAACAGCAGTATTTGACAGTATATTGAGATAGAGCTTAGAAAGTTCTTTAAGGTTTACCATATTAAGATCTGTGGTAATATGGCCTCCTAGATACATGAACCCAGTGACATTCAAATATAGAAATGACTTTTCCATTTTTATTGGCTTTGCATTGGGCTAAATTTTCTAGGTACCAATTAATTTGTTAAATTTCTTGAGGCTGTACTATAATAAATTTCTATGGAAATTTTTTGTTATTCAAGCAGCTACACTTGACCATTCTGTTCACAATCCTCTTATATTTTGCCTTAAACGAGTGGTGAGGGTATCTTTGGGTCCTACTCCTTGATGTTCAAAGGGTTTAAAGTGATGTTGATTAAACTGTTAGTAGCAAATGTTTTATTGCACCATGATTAGGTGTGAGAGATTAGAGGAAGTTAATAGAGAACCAATAGAAAGATAGAGAAAGTTAATCAGAACCATTACTTTGAAGCCTTTTTAAATTTTTGATAGGGAATTTAATATAACACTGACAACACACCATGATTATTCAATTATTCAATCATTCATTCATTCAGTGATCACCTAGCATTTAGCGCATGCTAAGCACTTCAGTCTCCTAAGAATATTTAGCCTATAACGTTTACCTATTAATTGAAAACTGAATTCTTATGGATGATTTAATTCTGGAGACAGTCTAGTAATTAGATTTGGTTGAAATGCCATGCTAGGTACCTCTCTTTAAGGGCATAGAAAGTATATCAATTCTGATATCATATATATACTTTGAAAAGTTGGGAGGAAATAGAAGATATAGGGATAAATGGGTTTACTCTATTACTGACTCACATATCAAACTTTCTAAAGAAAAAACCTTTTCTCTTCCAAACACATCCCCTATACTGGTAAATGATACTACCTTCTATCTATAATTCCAACCAGGAGGCTGGAAATCATCCAGAATTCTTCTCCATGCTTTGTTATCCCTATTCAGTTCTTAACAGAGCCCTGTTGATTCCATTTTCTAAATATATCTTGAGTGTACTTCCACTTGTTCATTTCCTTCTCAGTTTCTGCTTCTATTAGAGACTCAAATATATCATTTTCATTCCCCATCATATCACCCAATGTTTTTGCCCTCTTCTTGCCTCTTTTCACCATACCATGCTCATTTGTCACGTCTCACATCAGCTATTGTCTCCCTCTGGAAGCATTTCCTGATCTCTTTCCAGGATGAGTTAGATGCCCTTAATCTGTACTCTCAGCATCATATGAAAACCATCATCTCTGTACACTGTAATTATTTGCAATACTTTGTAATTATTTACTCATTTGTCTTCCACAAATAAATTGTGAAATTCACTAGGCAGGGACAGCAATGCAACCATCATCTTTGTATTCTTAGCTCTTGTGCATTGTTTCACAGTGTCAACAATAATTGTCTTTAATGAACAAGTGACAACTCTATCTAAATGGAGGGTTATTCTATTGAGTAATGCATGCAACTAAACATACTCCCACTAATGACTCACTGAAGACGCTGCTACAATATTTGAAAAGGCCTTGCAAAAAAGAAAGAGTTCTTTTAACTCTGTGACCCTTCACTGAAACATATACCATCAACAGAAATCTTCCATTTTTTTTTTTCTCTACATAGGAGATTTTTCAAATTTGTATTGTAATCATCCTGCTTTGGGATATGTGAAAATAAAATATGTCAAAATTTGTGTATGGAATTTTTCACTAATGTTGGTTATGGTTATTTCACCTATGAAAAGGAGAAAATTATACCATGTTTAGGTGTGACTATTGAGTAGTTTTATATATAATATGTATTCCTGATCATTTTCAATTGATTAGCACCATCTGGCCCAAGCATGTTTTAATTATTAAGATTTACTAAACCGTATCACCCTAAACACCACTCCATCACATCCTGATACTTTAAATGGGTCTTAGGGAAAAAATGAGGCAATAAGAAATGAGCTCCCACCATGCTGAATCCCATCAGTGAGATTCAGTTCTTCTTTTGAAAGTCAAGGCATTGGTTAAAGTATGGGGTGGGGATGGAGGGTTTTTGAGAAGGAAAGCTCAGTAAAATGTCTAAACGTTGATGCGCTTGTCTAAAATTGTCAGGCATGGCCCCAAAGAAACCATTAGTTCTGCCATGTTTGTTATTGGTCACATCAATCTCAGTTCCTGAGCTTGAGAATATTCTGTTCTGAAACCAGAAATGTGAGAATAAAAGAGATAGTAGTTAATATTATTTATTTTCCTTCTTCTACACTCAAATAAATAGTACCATATTTCTTTCTCAACATGTTTTGTCTTATTGAGAGCTAAATTTGAATAGCATATGAAAGAAAAGAAAAGATCCCTCATGTTTGTCCACAAGAGGCAACAGAAACATTTTCCCCTGGAATATGATTCAATTATTAAATATCAACCTTCCTTTAAGCATCTCACAAGTATGAAATACTTTATCACAGGCTTGAGAAATATTCCCACGTGTGAATGTTGTGTTGATCCACTAAACTGAAAAACCAAAAAGAATATTTGATCTAAGAACATAGTTTTGAAAACTGGATGATATATTGTGTGTTACAAATAGTATACAAGCATGTTTAGTCATAGGAGAAAGAAAAAAAGGAGATTGAGAATAGGTTAAAATAATTAATAAAACTAGCATATTTTACAGTAGCAAAGAAGTATAAACTAAACAGTACCTTAACATGAGAGAACTGGATCTTGTAAATTTTGCAATATTTTGTCAGAGTAACCCACAAATTAGCCTGGAAACAGAAATCTTTCTAATAAAGTTGACTTCTTAACAGGCAAGCGTCTAAGAGGTTTCTGATTTTTCTTTTAATTTAGAAGAGCCAGACCATCATCTTCTTCTGTGATAAGTTATAAAGTCTTCTCTAGTGAATTGGTTTTGTTGCCCTGAAACACTTCAGTTCGAGTCTCATTACCACATTCCTCAATTAGTTTTTAGATTGGGTTGAAATTGAGAAGGAGGATTTTCAGTGACAATGTTATAAAAAGGGCAAAAAAGAACATTTTTTGATACCCATAAACTACAGAAGGAAGAAAATCATTCTGGGCAAAGTCTGAAAACTAACTTTTGGAGGATTCTAAAATACATATACTGTTGAAGAAATCTCTGAAGAAGATGACAAACCTAAATATTGGCTAATAACTCTTTGTTTACATTAATGCATAAGTACAGTTTAGCAGTTTTAAATGAAACTATCTTATTTTTTTTTCTTCTCTTAATAGAGAGAATTTACCTAGGAACCACAGAGCATGTGTCAGCTGAGAAAAACTCTACCTGTCATAGACTGATTCAGAAGCTAGTAACTGGACTATGCTTGATTGATTGAATTGACTAAGAAATATTACATCCCCAGTCTCCAGAAGATTGATTTTTTTTAAAAAATTCAAGACTATAGTACTCAAGTCACCATTAAAAATAGAAAAAACAAAAAAGGTTTTAGTACAGAAGTGGTTAATCAGAAGTTAAGCATGACAAAGGTTATATCTTTTTTCCCACAAAACAAAATTTACTTTCATTTTATAAGCCATATGGCCAATGATTGTGTCTCAGATTTTGAAAGACTGTACCAAATTTTAATTCTGGAAACCTGTTGTCTCCTGTACTTAGGAGTCTAATTTAAGATAACATATTAAATATTTATTTTGTGCCCAGAACCATGCAAAAATTTTAAATGAAATATTTTAACATTTATAGTAAACCTCATATGGTCCATTTGTCCATTTAGCCAATTAGGAAACAGGCTTCCAGATCCATTTGACTATATAACTAAAACTCTTACTCATTTGTTCATTCAAAAACATTCACTGAGCTCTTATTATGTGCCAGAAACTGTTTGAGGTAGAGGAAATACATGAAACAAGCCAGCAATAAACCAGCCCTAAGGAACATATAGTGTACTGCCCTGCTTTATTATTAGTATCATCTAGAATTGTTATCTAAGCATGACTTTAGGCTTATAATTCAAAATAGAAGTACCACCACTTCAAGTGTTGTTTTTTGGGGTTTTTTTGTCATTGTTCTCCACCCACCTCCCTCTCCTGCCTCCCGCTATCATCTCTATTATTCTGAGAATATAGGATAGTAATAGTATATTCGAGGTTCTGCGTTTGGCAGTAAACTATATCAAGGGTATGTTGGCCAGAGGAAGGTACACTACATTTAGGTTAATGACTTTGAAGTCAAAGAGGATAATTTGCGACATTGGAAGTCTTTCGTTCACTGCCTTAGAAATCAAGTTGAGTGTGTGAATGAGGTCACTGATATGTTGAAAGAAGCCATGTTCTTCTGTGAATTTTGTAACCCAGGGAAACATTTGATCTTTATATTAGCTTCCTTGCCCCTAACTTGGGCAAAATAATGGAACCTAAGTCACAAGATCATCATGAGCTCAAATTATGTTTTACGTATGTGAATAGATCCTCTTGATTAATTAATCGCTCTACCAATATTAATTATTTTTTCATTTTCCAAGGTTTGAATTAGAAGGCACTTAATAAATGTCCTTGAACTAATATAGTAAAAATCATTACAGTTTTCTTGATTTATTGTTTCTTTTCAGTAATAAACCCTCCCAGCATATTATAAAGACACATAACTATTGACTACACAAAAAACATTAGTCTATGATAGAAATGGTGGTTGACTTGCTGTCTTATAGATTTACATGAGTCTGTAGGGGTACTTATGAAGTATTTATCACCACTGTCACTTGCTAGGAATTACTCAATTTTCCATATTAGCATAATTTTAATACAATTTTTATCCTGAAAGAGAATGAGCACCCCTGCCCCCCCAAAATTACATTAGAATGTTCTGTCTTCTTATTTATGTGAAAAAAATAAAATGAAATTTTGAGATAGCAATGTCTGGTTATAAATAAACTATACATGTTAACATATCTTTATTGTTCTAATTGCGACACAACTGAACATTGTCTCCAGTCTTTCTTATTTTGTTTTTCTTCTCTTTTTTTAATAAATGTTGTCACTCATTCTCTAAAAATTCTATTATCTTTGCTCTACTGCTTCCCCAAATCTTTTAAGTAAGTGTAAGACATAATTTTTCACAGTGCATTCAACTGAACACCGCTATTATATTACAGAAAAGATATCATGGTTGAATAAATTTGAGAAACATTGGATAAAACAAGGCTCAGCTGATTTCTTTACTACCAGACTTCCCTAATGTGTTCATATATATGATAAACTCTAAGAGCTTTTTCCAAACTTACTTAACCTCAAAATTCTTTCATGTACCAATAATTATAACTAGTCTTCTGTGCAAAACACTGCCAAACACAAGGGCAAGAAATAGCTTACTTATACCGCAGGACATCCTTCCACCCATTATAGTTACAAAGAAAAACTTCACAATAATAACGTTATTGATTTATACTTTTAGCTGAACTGTATAAAATTGTATGGTTTTTAAAGAAGAAGGACTTAGTTCAAAGTTTTAAAATTAAAAGTGATACTACATGAACCACTGGGGTAATATTACACAAGTAAACAACAGATGAGAAGATCTATATTGGAAAGGAAATTTTTTGATCTTTGTCGTAGGTTATTGAACAAAATGAAATACTTTTAGGTGTTACATACACAAAGCCTTTATCTCTCAGGTCTTCAAAAATGGAATGAGTGTATGCCTTAGTTTTTAGCATTTTTCCATGCGTTATTGCATTTTACTGACACTGTAACCCTGTAAATTTCTAAAGATGGTTGCTGCTATATCTCTGATAGATTAAGAACCATTTAAAACAAGTTTCTCCGATGTCACATCTTCTTTCTTTTTACTTTGTCATGCTGTTCTCCTAAGTAATTCACACTTTCCCCTTTTTCAGACAAGTTTTTAAAATAATAAACTATTATTTATACAAAGTATACAATGTATATTTTCTGGTCCCAATTCCTGGCCTCCAACTAAATGCCTCAAACTATAGTAATTTGGTTTTCCTCTTATTTAGTTCCACTAAAACTCCTTGTAAGATCATCAGTGACTTTATATCGTACATTCCAATGAATATTTTTCAGTCTTTATCTTACTGTAAATTTCTGTTACATTTGACACTTTGACAGCTTCCTCTTCCTTAAAATTCTTTCCCCCTCAGTTTCTGAGACAATATCTCGAGCTTCTAAGAGAATTCCTTCCTTCCTTCCTTTTTAAAAAAAAATTTTTTTTAAACTCCTTCAAGGTCTTCTCTATCGACTCCTTACATATTAGTGTTCTTGGTTGGCGTCCTTGGTCCTTGGTCTTTCTCCCTCACTTCCCTTGGTAGATGTCAATAATTCTCATAGTTTAAGTCAGCACAACTTTGCCAGGAATTTCCACATTCACTACCATATTTTCTCCCCAGGTACCTGATAATCATACCTAAATGCACATCCCACAGGTACCCTATTTCAACATTTCTTTCCCCCATGGCTACCCCAAGTAGATTATAAATTCTAGGAGGACAGGAACTTGACTATGTTTAACAACACAACACAACACAACTTGACTGTTTATGCTTGTGCTTTACCATATTGCCTAGCATATAGCAAATGCTCAACAAAAATTTTGTATAATAAAGATGTTAAAAATTTACATAATATATATAGTCTCCTTTTTTTTTTTTTAAATCTGCCACTTCTTTTGGAAATTCCAACCCAGTAAATGACATTACTGTCCACATACTATTCCAAGATAGAAACCTGGGAGTTATCCTAAATTTTTCTCATCCCCCACCCTAAATTATGGCAATTTTACTTCCTAAATACTTCTATAATAGCTCTCCTCTCATCCTTCCTACTAATGCTCTATCAAGATCTTTTTAATAACTCTAGAGGTGTCAGTGCAAGATCTCATCACCCAGAAAACTGATTTCCTGAAACTGTTGGCATCCTCTTTATCTTCAATTTCTGTGATTATTCAGAATCAGCTATTAGAAATTCTACTTTAAGCAGTACCTCGTTTTGCTTAAAGACTTGCAATTGTTCCCAATTTCCTTTAGGAAGAAAGACACAACCCTTACTAGGGCAGCACGGTTTTCTGTTGCTGTTCCTCTTAAGCTTTGCCTAGTCCTGTTCTCCACTCACACTTTGTCCTGAAGTGAGGGTGAAATCCTTGTCATTCCCAGTGCTCCTGAATGCTTTCCATCTAGTTGAGGCTTAGGCAAATCTGTCTGTCTGGGATGCCCTACCCAGGCTTTCTTCACCTGGCTTATCTTCACCCACCTTCTGAGACTATTCATATATCCTCTCCTTTGGGAATATTTCCCTGAACCAATAGGCTGGAGAAATGTAACTTCCCACTGTGTTCAGAAAGCACACTCTGCACAACTTTTTCCTGTTTGTTTGTTTGATTTTATTTATTTATTTTTGTTACTATTAGCTCTTTATTTAATGATCTCTGCCTTGATATGAAATATTTCTAGAGAATTTAAGATATTCATCTTTATATCCTCAAAACCTAGCACACTTTTAAATACATGTAGAAATTCAGTAAAGTATTTATTGAACTAAACTGAGCCTTTGATCCTATCATAATTTAGTTCAGTTAATTAAATTGAGATTTATTTATTTCTACAATTTATAGGAGCCCTGCATATGCTTTCTGGTTAAATTAAAGATGTATATACTATTTAAGTGGTGTGTGGGGTAGTTGGGAGGAGAAAGAGAGGGAGAAGGAAGAGAGAGAGAGAATACATTTTTTTCCTGTCAAAAGATCCAGTTAATAAAGTATATATATATACAAATATATATACTTTTGTAGGACCACTATAGCAAATTTAAGATAGTTATTGCAATGCATTTAGTTTATATGATGACAGACATAAATTGAATAGAGTAACCAATTAGAAGCAAGTTCTTTGAGTGATATGAGCCAAAGATACTTTGATGACTGATAGGTATGAGTTCATACTGCTTTTCTTTGGCTAAATCATTCACCTATTGTGTCAATCTTAGCCAGCTGGTAAAATATACAGACAGCTTATTCTTGACATACATATTCTGCCAGCAAAATACAGGTTTATTTATTCCTTTTAAGCTCAAATGAGTGCAGATATGTCCAGTGCTTGTTTGCCTATACTATGTCATAAGAAAGAAATAGCTGTTTCCTCAACCATTTCTCAGATGATCAAGTCCAGAAATCACCCATCAAGCGAGACAGCAGATGGACGATGTCAACCAGTGTTCAGTAATTGTGAGGATCTCACTGCTAGTCAGAAAGCAACCATCCAAAAATATAACTCCACTCCAAATTAGCCAAGTTTTTGGTAAGAGAGAAGTTTAATGTTTTTCTTCCCTGGATACAAGAGCAGCAATAGATGCCTATGAAATCTATAATAGTACATCTCAAATTTTAACTTACATACTAGTGACTTGGGGATCTTGTTAAAATCCAAATTCTTACTTATCAGTTATTGATAAGACCCAAGATTCTGTATTTCTAACAGGCAGCCAGGTGATGTTGCTGTTGTTTTGAGGACCACACTTGAAATAGCAAGGGTATAGATGATAAACTCTTATATTTTTCTCTTTTCATAGATTTGAAAGTACCTTCACATATATAATGTCATATGAGTCTCACAATAAGTCTGTTAGATTGACATGAGATGTGTTGTTGGTGGTAAAGAAAAAGAGATTCAGCACTTAAGAGATTTGTTGTAAATCACTCCACATCTATTGTCTTAGAGCCCCTCCTTCTAGATCATCTTTCCTCCTTTAGTCTTTTACATTTAAAAAACTGCCTCTGCATTTCCTACATCACAAAAACAGAGACATATGTCAAAAATATATTTTAAAAAATATTAACCAATGCCTTTCTTTCCATAAGGATAATTTTGTCAACATGCTGTGGCTATGGTGGCTTTTGAATGATTTCCTGTCTCAGAAATTAGAGAAGACTAAACAGCTCACAGCAGAGATAATATAGGAGCTTAGATACAAAGTTAGAAGAAACCCTTTCAATAATTATGGATACCAGATCATACGGTAGAGGAAAACATATGTAAAGAGACCAAGGCTGGAGAACTCATGGTGTGTGTTTATAGATAGAGGATAGTGGCGGGTGGGAAAGTAAGCTGCCAAGATTGGAGGCAAGGTTTATAGGTAAGATGCTTTTAACCTGGACCTGAAGTGAAGGAAAAATATTCAAAGACAATTTTGAATAGACAAAATTCCACAGATCTGGTAATCTTTTTAAAATGTCTGTGTGGGTGCAGGGGGAGAGGTGGTAGTGGTGGGTTAGACGAAAGGAGACCACGGGAGGAAATACGGTGGGGGCAGTACAATGTAGTGGTAATGAATCTATCTCTGTTCCCTGCAGATACTCATTTAGAAAAGATAACTAGCACAGGTGTGTGTTGGAAACAAGAGGGTTAAGTCATCGGTTTGTTTTTCTATTGAGGCAAGAGATGATGAGAGCTAAAACTATGGTCTCACCAGGAGAGAGAAAAAAAGTGGGGAGCACAGATTTGGGAGATACATAACTTGATACCTAGCAGACACTGGGTTCTAAAAGAGAAGGAGAAGCTGCAAATGACTCAGAAGTTTAAGTCAATGTAACTGAACGGTGACTCGTGAGTTCCATTTCTTGAGATAAGGAACAAAAACACTAACAACAAAAAGACAATGGAGGAGCTGTTGAGTTCAATTTTAAAGTGACATGTAGGCAGAATAACCAAGTGGAAATGTTTGTTAGGCAGTTAGAAATACAGGTATGGAACTCCAAAGAGTTTATGAATATTAATATTCTTGATAAGTAAGAAAAATAATTTATTGCTTATTACTTATGCAAGTCTTTTTTGTTTTTAATTATATTACCACTTATAATTAATATCCATTGCTTCCCAAAAAGAACACTTAGCTATTCTTCAATTACCTAATGAAATGCATGTCCCATTTGCCATCATTTTCATTGGCGGGTAAAAGACAAAGGAATTTCGTGGCTAATAATATGCCATGTCAAAAATAAATCATTATAAATGTTGCTCCAGTATTTAAAAATGTAGTCATTCTTTGTTGTTGTTTTATTTTTAACAGTGTGGGTTAAATGGTTTAGTTTTTGCCGAAGAAAGTTTTTTTGGTTTTTTTTGGAGGGGGGAGGTTTGGATATGAGAAACATTAAACGTGGTCAAATATTGTATAGGAGTCTGTATAATATGAAGTAAGAAAACCATCCCCTAGTTTTGGCAACAAACATGTTAGTGGTCACCTTCACACAAAGATTTTAGGAGAAAAGATCATTCTGCGGGAGTGTCCTCCTTCATATATGGTCAACTTTAATTTAATCTCCCCTTTCATTATTCCCTCAAAGCTCAGGGGTATTTTGTTCTTCCTCATAATTAAGCTAATTCCTTCCACCTAGAGTGTCCCAACTTCTCTCAAATCTGGGACAGTTCTCTCCTAATCAGTATCTCCCTCTGGATTTCTTGCTCTTCCTTTCCCTGGATTATCACCAACATGAGAACAACAAACATGTTTCATTGATTCTACCTGCTGAAATAAACTATTTTGCCTCCCTTTAATAACAAACTCATGGAAAAAGTAGTTTGTGCTCTGCCCCTACTTACTGGTGAGTCCCTTTGTTAATTCCACTAAACTGTTTCTACTTCCACCAGTCTACTGAAAATGCTCTCCAAAAGGTCACAAAATGACAGGTTTTTTTCAAATATAATGGCTTTTTCTCAGTCATCATGTCTGATGACCTTTCTGAGATGTTCGTACTGCTGACTTTTCCACGTGTTCTCGAAAGGGTCCCCGTTTTGGGATGCTGAGACACTGTATTTCCTGGTCTTCCAGGTAACCCACTTCTATTTTTCCAAGAAGCTGTCTTTCATTTCCTTCATTCCCCTCTCCGTGTTACTTTTTCTCAAACAACTCCTTTTCTCCTTTGCCTCTGAACTCTAAATGTCTAAACTCACATATACCAAACCTAGTCTGAGGATCCCAAGTGAATGCTCCCAATTTCCTAGGGTCACTAGCATATCTCTGTGTGCATGTCCCACTAGCATCCACCCACCTGCGCTGCCTTTGCAACCTCTACGTTTGATCACCTTCTCATCCTTTCATGCTTGAGACCTTGGAGTTCAGTATAGCTAATGTCATCAATGCCTGTTCTTTTCCTGTGAAACAGCTTGACAGTTACAGAAGCAGCGATAGTGCAGTACAGAGAGTATCACTGTGTTTTTAAAGTGTATGAGTTCATGTAACTGAAAGAATATATAACAAGATGCTTTTAGTATTTTCAGTGGGTTGCTAAGTTCTGTGTTGCTTAAAAACTTAATTCCTAGTAATTCCACACTGTAGTCGTGGCTATAAATAATCTTGAAAATAAACAAAATTCACTTCCTCATTGCTTCTTCTCTGAACCAATTTCTCCCATCTTTACTTATGATTTAACTTTTATGTATTTTTCCTTTTACCTATTTTCTCCCATCTTTAATACTTAGATTACTGGAAAACACTCTTGAGTCAAATCCCTGACTGAAAATTCTTTCTATAGGATTTCATCCCACACACCATTATATGCCCTATGATATTACTCTCTTCTTCCGATTCACATTCTAAGAATTCAGACTTTTCACTTTGGCCTCCTAATCCCCCTTTCCTGGATTTCCAGAACCACCCTCCTTTGGCTACATGCCACAGCTGCAGTCTTGCCACCTTCTGTTCCTCATTCAGTGCCTACCATCTGCTTTGGTCTTTGGTCCTTTCCTCGCAGCCTCCTGCTAACAGCATGCTCATCCTGCCCCTAAGCTAACTCCTTGATAGAGCTACCATGTACTGAAGCTGAACCAAATGTCAAACATTAAATTGATTTCTTTTAATAACCCTGCTGGCTTGTTATGATGATCTTCATTTGATAGATAAAGAAATTGAAGCTCAGAAATGTTAAGTAATTTAAGTAAAGTCACATCCCTAGCAAATGGCAAAAGGAGTCAAATTCACGTCTTTCTACTCTAAAGCTAGCGTTGCTTCCACCATGTTGTATAATCATCTCCCTGTCTCAGTTGCTCTTGCATATTCCTAAAATCCTGGCTTAAATCCATCATCTCCCTAAGGTTTTCCCTGACTGATAAGACCACAGGGTGGCTCCTCCCTCGAGACTTCTAGAGCACCCATCACTAATATAATTGTCTTGTAGCCATCATTTGATAGTTCGTGTCTCTGTCCTTGATTATATGCTCTTGGGACGGAAATAATACCTTATCACTTGTTTGTAAGTTTTGCATCACCAAGCACAATCCTGAACATATGGCAGTGATATTTAGCATAATATATGTTTTCAATAAATTGTTGATTGATTATATAACATATGCCATTAATGCTGATTTCTCTTTCCTTTTAGGAAGTTAAAAATAAATATAACATAAAAACAGACATAAATATTTAATGCAAACTAATAATAGAAAATTTATAGTGCATATTACTTTTCCCATTACATACCAACAGTAAAATAAAGCATCAAATACAGTGTTATGCTTACAGGAAGGAGTAACATCGTGTACCTTTTATTTGATCAGCAATCTTTCACTGACACCAGTAAGAGTGCTAACAGCAATAGAGCAATTTTTATATATAGTTTCCCATTTTCTGTCAATATATCTAAAGCTCAGTTATAAGTTTTGATGTTGAGACTCAATATATCATATCTCTATTATGCATTTTTCTCACTGTGTAAAATTGGTCACTTTTTTCCATTTATCTTCCAGAGAATGCAGGCTTTCATATTTCATAAAGTTACTCAAAACCGCTGTTTTTTCACTAAAAAACAATGAATTTCTTGTGCTATGTTAATACTACTTTCAAAAGGAGTGACACTAATTCAAGTTAATATTTAATATATACATAGAAGGGTAAAACAAGTATTACTTACGTGTAAGTTAAACTTTGTAAAAATGAGTATATACAAATATTTTAAGACTAATGATATGTATGTCTGTGTGTACATAGAACTTTCACTGTATGGGTAGATTCAGATATAAACTTCTTTTGCATACGTAGATATAGACATATAAACATCTTCATATAGATAAAAAATATTTGGAATAGGGTTAGCCCTAGGAAGATTGTCATTACTAATTGGAATTTTTAGTTTTATTTTTCTGCACCATATTCTATGTTTCTTCTTCTGTTAACGCCTGTCTTAAGACTGCCCAGCTAATCTCTTGTCTTCCGCCCTCACAGAACCTGTTTTCAGAAATTCTATTTTCAGAGTATTCCAATTTTCAAAACAATGACCAACGAGGCAATGGATTACCATTCCAAAGAATATTTGCCTATTTAATTAGTAGGAAAAAAGTGGTTGGATCTATTAGGTTGACCCATATGAAACCACTGTTTTTGTGGTAAAAAAGTGGTTGAATATAGGTGATTTCATAAGGCTCAATGAATGTAAGAATAAATTTCAAGTATTTGTCATGATCTGGCTGAAGCCAGAACTGAAATTCACATTGTCCCCTCAGCACTTTGTAAACCGTGCTCAATTACCCATTAGATGAATAAGGACCAGGATATGATAATAGTTCCAGAGCTTTTATGACCTTACCCAGAAAACACAGAATCTATTTTAACTTTAACATACCTTTAAGTTTATTGCTTATTGCCCTTAAAATATATGGGATGGGTACATCAGTATTTTTTCAATGTTTTGAGCATCTCACGGCCCTACCCATCTTTGATTATAAAACTAGCCTTGTTCATAACAATCAGAACATCTATTTATGTGTAATCTTACAAAGTGTCCTTACCTGCTTTGGGAATCTTTTCATCTTTTTTAATTTCACGTTCTGGGGTAAAGCATAGACATACACAAATACAAACAAACAGGAAAAAAATCAGCATTTGAAAAAAACCATATGCATCAGTTTTAATAGATTTTTCTCATCTGTTCTCAATTTCGATTTTAGTTACATACTTTTATCAATATGCAATTAAACATGTGTTCTTAGTAAATTATAAAGTAACTTAAGCAAAATGACTTTGATTTTAAAATCCAGTTTGCTAAAAAATTTCATACTAAACATACTAAGTAATTTGGCATCTTGTCTTTAATAAGAGCCCATTTCTTATGATTCAGAAGTTCTCTAAGTAATACAAATAAAAAATTAATAAAAACCGCTTGGGGGGAAAAAGTGTGGTAATTTTTCCTAATTTAACCAATTCAAGCAATTTATTATTTTTGACTGTATACGCTCAATTCATGGAGCGCCACCTGGTGGTTAATTTAATAATTTCAAATTGGTCTAATTCTTGTTTTTATTAGTATTTGTTATTAATTTTATAAGATAAATTAAATTGACTTAAGTTTAGTATAATAATATAAAACTTTATTAGAATGAAGTATTTTGATTTCTCATTGTCTTAGGAAATGGATTTTGTCTAGAAACTGCATTCTAACTTAATATCAGTATAGGATAAACACATAGTTTTATAAACTAAGTAATATTCATATCATCCCAACCAAGGTAATGGTTCACTATATTTTCATGTTTCCCAGTTTTTTCTCTTGTTTAAACAGTTTTGTCTAGGTCTTATAGTTCTCCTTTCTTGGCATAAAGTCTTGTTTTGATTAATGAAAGGGTTCCAGTAAGTTAAAATTTTTCCTTCCAACAGCAGAAATCTTATCTCATCGTTGGGATACTTTTTATGTACAGTCTATGTTATCAGAGATAGTGCTACCAGGCTTTATTTGAGTTCTAGCCTAATAGAGTCTCATTTTCTGGAGTTACCAAAAAAGAAAAAAACCCTCATTTGTTTAATAGCAGAATTTTATATAGTAGAGAATTACATAGACATTCACATTCTACTTCCTATAATACTTGAATGCATATCCTGTAAAAAGTGATATTACTGCTATTATTGCACTTCAGCACTCTCTGGCACACATTCTTCTCTTTTTAGTTAGCACATTTGCTGAATTGGGTAGGGCACACACTACCTTAATACTTCCCATGTGCCTTAATGTTATATAAAATTTTATTATGTAATTTTTTACTTTATTTATTGTCTGTGTCCCCTTTTTAGATTTTAATTTCCACAAGAGCAATAACTGTGTCTTGTTCGCTACTCAAATATCAGCATTTGTTCACATATTTGGCACGTGGTATATGATCGATAAATATTATAGGATGAATAAGTGAACAAAATGGTGAATATAGAAAGACCAAATGCTCCCTCTGGTGCATCTGTAGTCCTAGAAGAAATTGATTCATCTCATGCTTCCAGAACTAGAAACAATATTTCAGTGTCCTGGGATGACGTTCACAAACGTGTTGCTCATCAAGTAGAGCTATCTCTTTGAAAGAGCTTTGCTTCCCACTCTACACATGCCTCTCTCCCCCTCAGTCACACTGTCATTGTAATCTTGAAATGGATTTATCTTAGTCTTAATGTTGGTCAAGAGATCTTCTGAAAAAAATAAAAGTTGTTGAGAATATTTTTATGAGTACAGTACAACCAGAACCAACTTTTATCTTGTACATAGAATTTTACAGGCACTCTTATGTACATGCGCTGTCCAACACGCATGTGCCCATGGACCCTTGTACTATGATGGAACTATTGATTTGTGGTATTGTGCAAACAGCGTTTACAGCGTGATCTCACACGTTATGAGTTCATGGGAAGTGTAAAAAGAAGCTTTGGATCATATCATCTGGCTTTAAGAGCAAGCTCACTTACTAAGTTTTGTGACCTTGGGTATTACTTAAAACCCTAAATCTCAATTTTGTCATTCCTACAATGGAGAAAATAATGTTGTAAAATTAAGGAGAATTATAAGTGATGTATAGAAAGAGCTTAATTATTTTAAAATTATGCTCATAAACTTAAATTGCATGGCAATTTTCTTTTTTTCTTTACAGAGTTAGGTCTTTATTCTTGAAGAGGCAAGGCAGGAATTGCTATGTGAGATTATTGTCAAAGGATTTTCTAAGGTGAGCATCACTTTTATTAGGCTTCTTGCTTATTCAGAGCTCTGTGCCTTCATTTTGTAGATGGTGTTACTACTGAAGGTTAAGACTTTAATTTTTGACTCACATATAGATGCCTGTTCCTGGTCATATAAATATAATATATGTATTTATATTTAAGTTTACTCAAAAGGCTCCATTGAGTCACATATAGATGTCTGTTCCTAGTCATATGAAAATGGCAACTATATGTATATATAAATAAAATATACATATTATAAATAAAAATATATGTGTATATTTAAGTTTAGTCAAAAGGCTTTTTTGAGAAGTTTCAGGAAACTAAGGACAGTGGTTAGTGCTGGAGATTGGGACCTGGAGGCCAGAAAGAGGGAATGGGAATTTTTATTTTCACCCAATCTTTACTGTTAGAATTTTTTTTACCATTGATTATTATTGTATAATAACAAAATATCTGATTTTCATAAACATTTGTCACTTGAGCCCTTTATTTTGGGCTCCACATGCAAGTGTTGCAGAGACACGGAATCAAGAAATCGTCACGCTGAGTAGTTGAGGCAGACAGCCTGTCATTTCATGTGCAGCACTGACTTTTCCAGGCTGTTGATTTCATTTATGAAATGTAAATTGCTGATGGGCCTGGGGAGGGGAGCTTCATTAATGATTTTTCAATGTCATCAACACTATGCTCTCAAGTAGAGCAGACCAGGCAACACTTCAGCATGTATGTGCTTGAGTCAGAGAAGGGCATCGTGGAGATCAACTCTGTTTAGGAGTCTCTGTTTTATCTTCATGAAATCAAAAGAAAGAAATCTACACAATATATAGGTCCCAAGAATCAACGTTCTTTTAAGAATGTCTCTATTTTAAGGGTCCCTGGGTGGCTCAATCAAGCGTCCCACTCTTGGTTGCTGCTCAGGTCATGATGTCAGTGTTGTGGGATCCAGCCCCCGGTAGGGCTCCACGCCCCAAGCAGAGTCTGCTTGGGATTCTCTTTCTCCCTCTCTCTCTGCCCTTCCCCCTGCTCTCTCTCTCTCTCTCTCTCTCTCAAATAAATAAGTAAATCTTTTAAAAAAAGAATGTCTCAATTTTAAATATTTTTAAGGAAAAGCTGAATATCATCGATTTTTCTTTTTCCACTTTATTTTGTTATCATTTTCATATTTGCTTTTCAATACATAGAGACCTTATATGTAAAATAAATAATAATAATAATTAGCTTTTGGAGCCAATGATACTTTCCTCATGGCACTCACTAAATAAGTGTACTATATGCATATGCATTATTTATATTTTATTTATGTAATAATAAAGGTTTGTGTGTTTATTTGCTCTCCTATCCCAGAATATAAACTTCATGAGTCTTGAGATGAATTTTTATTTTCTCTGCTGAATCATCATGCCTAGACCACTGCTTTGTGTAGAATAAGGATCAGTAAATATTTGTTGCACAAATGAAGAAATTATATAATCCTCACATACCTCTCCTATAAGGTAAATACCACTATTACATCCACATTAGAGATAACAATACTGAGGCTTCATAATTTGTCTATGTACATTTTCCCTACTAAGGGGCAAAACTGGTCTTTGAATACTGATTTTTTCCTGACTTGAGAGCCTTAAGCACTCATAAGCAAATAGCTGTAACTGCTATTACTACAGATAGAATGAAAAGCTTTCAAACATTTCATACATAAAAACTATAGAGTAAGTCACCTTCTACATCTTATAGGTTGGTTGTATTTACCTAGATTATATTATGTAGACAAACTACTAACAGAGTTATTAGTATTATAATTGGCATAAACTACATAGCCACTGAAGTTTCTATTTTCTTCAGTCATTAACTCATGTTGTATAAATGAGTTTCCTAAATCCAGCTGGTTAAACTAAATCAATAGATTGAGCACTGATAGAAAATTGATCGCTGTCTCATATACTCCTGGAGTAGTATTCCATGTTCAATGGCATGGGAAGTTTTACATTTAAAAGCAAGTCACCAAATCTATTTTTGTAAAACATGTTTGTGGGTTTTGGTCTGAGGGAGTCTGGAAAGCATGGTGGCTAAGGACACAAGGCATATTGCCAGGCATGCATCCCAAATCCACCTCAGGTGCCTGTGGGACCTGAGCAAGTCACTTTCAGTGCTTCAGTGTTTACATCAATAATAAAAAAAAAAAGATGCTATAAAAATTAAATTGAACACTACATGAAGCATTTGGAACAGCATCAGATACAAAGCAAATAGTGCATGCTAGTCTATTGATATTTTAAATGATGTTTCTTATATTTTTCTACCATACTGTTAAATAAAATATATTTGAAATAAAAAATACTTTTGAATAAAACAATGCAAACAATGAATCATGAAACACTACATCAGAAACTAATGATGTATGGTGATTAACGTAACATAATAAAAAATAAATAAGTAAATAAATATTTAACTAAAAGGTAGCTTTCATAAATTTATTCTAAACCCACGATTTTCACATCATTTGAGTAATCATTTGCATTTTTTGATGAAAATTTGCTACTAGTGCACACACATACACATTTAGACAATTTCATTGTGGTTCTCATTATATCACTTAAAAATAATTTATATGTAAAGCACACCCACACACACACCCACACACTTTCACATTTTGTTTTTTATATGAGGCTTTATGGGATGGGATGGAGAACTACTATCATTCCAAGTAGCTTGGCTTCAAGAATTGGGATTTCGGAAAACTCTCACTGAATTCATGTTTTTTCATGTCTTGAGAGGAATTGTTTTGCACACACTCAATCTGTTTTGATAGGTAGCATTTGATTTCATCTGCTGTGGACACATTACTTTGTGGTCCAGGTAAACACAATTGTGAGAAAGGAAAAAAAACCTGACTACCTTTAGATTTGACTTGGAACTTCTTCAGTTCATAGACCTCCAAAAGAAAATACCATTCCAAGTTCGGGTGATGTCACAAAGAGAACCAACACCTTGGCATCATCTTCTCCATGTCTTCTCATCTTATCTGTGTCTGCATTTCTTTACTTCAATATCCTATGGGCTATTTGATGTTTTCCTTCCTCTTTTTTTAACCATGTCCAGCTGGTTTTGAAACATTATGCATTCTCTATGCTTCCATTTTTCCTGCCTGAGTTTCTAAATCAGTATCATTTTTGTTTATAAATTGATGAATCCTCCATGCATAATCAAGGTGCAAGGTGATGGCATTCTCAAGTAATTATGCAATCTCATCCAAATTAAGGGCTTGCAGAGATCATTTTGTACTGTAGTTGGACAAAAACAGACAGACATAAACTGACTGGACAAAAAATCCCTTGGTTTGAAATTTATTCCCTTCTTTTACTAACCAAATGACCTAATGAGAGGCATCAAACTAAATTTTCATTTTCTCACCTTATGAAGTGGAAAATGATAATTAGCTGATGTATTTGTGGCTACAATTAGACCCAATAATTTTTTTTAAATATTTATTTATTTATTTGAGAGAGCGAGAATGAGAGAGAGAGAGTACATGAGAGGGGGGAGGGTTAGAGGGAGAAGCAGGCTCCCCGCCGAGCAGGGAGCCGGATGCGGGACTCGATCCAGGGACTCCAGGATCATGACCTGAGCCGAAGGCAGTCGCTCAACCAACTGAGCCACCCAGGCGCCCCAGACCCAAAATTTAATAAATATTTCCCGAGTTCTCAGGTACTGATATCTAAATAGTAGATGTCCATAGATTGGATAAAAAAATCTGATATATCTGGTCTCAGGCACCACTGGAGACCACTTCACTCTTCCTCTTTTCCAGCCCTCATTTTCAAGTATTGTGAGATTTTCTTGGACGGGGATTTTATCTTGCTCGTCTTTGGAAACATAGCACCTAAAATATCCCCAGACTATTATACCAACAATCAAAAATTGTTACTGACACAAAATAACGTAAAAATGTGGTTTCAAGATGCCAGGAAAATCAAATTTATAAGCTTCAGTTTTAGGTGGTTTAGACCAAAATATGAGATGGAATCCCTGTCCCATTAACTAAAGCCTTACATAGGTGGAAAAGCCCATTTGAACAGACTCACCCACATTCAACACTGCTGCACATTATCTTTAGATTTTTATATTTAATTTGCCCTGGTCAGATATAATTATCCAGAGTAAATGAATTAACTAGTTTATAGCTCGTTATTTTATTTTTTTAAAAGATTTATAAGTCAATCAGAGAAAGACAAGTATCATATGATCTTACTGATATGAGGAATTTGAGAAACAAGACAGAGGATCATAGGGGAAGGAGGGAAAAATGAAACAAGATGAAACCGGAGAGGGAGACAAACCATAAGAGACTCTTAATCTCAGGAAACAAACTGAGGGTTACTGGAGTGGAGGGGGGTGGGAGGGATAGGATGGCTGGGTGATGGACATTGGGGATGGTATGTGTTATGGTGAGTTCTGTGAATTGTGTAAGACTGATGAATCACAGACCTGTACCCCTGAAACAAATAATACATTATATGTCAATAAAAAAAGATTTTATTTATTTATTTATTCATTTGAGAAAGAGAAAGAGAGAGAGAGAGAGGAAGAAGCAGACTCCCCACTGAGCAGAGAGCCCGACAAGGGGCTCAATCCCAGGACCCTGGGATCATGACCCAAGCCAAAGGTGCTTAACCAACTGAGCTACCCAGGTGCCCTTATAACTGGTTGTTTTAAAGCTAAGCTAGAGTCCCCAGCTACTGAGTGAGGCTTTTTTCATAACACGTATGCCTACATGTAAACCACATGCTCCCACACGCATATTCTCTCTGTGTCTGTCTCTCTCTCTCACCTCTCATTTCCATTAGGTCGACAACAAAAAACAGGTATGCTTTAAAAACTTCTGTAGGCATAGTTCTCAAACAGCCCCAGTTCGTAATGCCAGCATTTAATGCCTGACTCAATGCTTTATGTCTTAAGTCCTGATTCTGCAATCCTTCTCTGGCAAGATTCCCAAGGAGTTTGATGCTCACAAGGAAAGTTTGCTGAGTGGACACTAAAGATACAAAATGAGCCAAAGGGCATTCTCTGAAGCACAGAATCAACGCATACATTTTTCCTGCCTCATTCTGTCATTTCATTTTCGTGATTTTTTGTCTTTTGTATATGCTAAATACAATGTACTATGTTTCTGATAGTGTCACTCTGCCTTTATCTTCTCTTTCTTTGATGCCTCCCTATGTGTGCCTCATTATTCTTTCCTTCCTGGAGTTTCCCATTGTGAAGAGTACACACTGAAACAAGTAAGGAATAATTGGAAAAGGCTGCACCTATCAGTTGTACAAAGAATAGTCCGTCAGAACAGCGTCCTGTGATGTTATTTGAAGATGGCAGGTTGGCTGGTTGAATATATTTTAGGTAATGAGCCAGTTGACTTTAAACCATTCAATAGGTTCAGAAAGTTGTGTAACAATCAATAGTCAAGGTAAGTAAGTAGACATTCTTTGGTTTCTCCTTATCAAAGGGAGAGTCTGTCTTTAACTAGAGTCCTCCTTGTTTCTCTGGGCACTAACATTCATTTTCTTTAACTTGAAGTGAGAATAATCAGTGAAGTTAATAAAAGGTCACAGGTTTAAGTATGGATTATCCTATATCTCACTCGAATATGTAAAAATAATGCATGACCTTATGTGAGAAAAGAATGCAGAAAAAACAAAAAAAAAAAACTTACTGTGACATTTAAAAAAAAATTCCCCTCAAGGAGAGAAGCATATTAGAATATTTGCATAAGGCAGCTTGGAGTAACAACAAAAGTGGGTATGCAAAAGGACAGTGATTCATTTTCTCCTGCTACTTTGACCCTTTTAATGAGAGTTTAAATGGAAAGAATACCAAGGAAGGAATCTTGGGGCTTTACCTTTGTAACTATTTATATATTTCGTATACATATAGTTGTATATATATTATCATTGGGCATTAATGTTTTGGAGGGAGAAAATAAAAATTCACAGTGCTTGGATACATTAATTTTGTAAAGCCAATGATTACAAGAGAGAAAATTCTGGCAACCTCAACTGCTTTTCTTACGAACATATAACCCCTTTCCATTCTATCAACTTGGCATTTTGGTGTGATGGGCACAACAGGAAAAGTATTAGTCTGTAAGTTGCTGCTTAAGTGACAGAGCTACAATTACTCGTTCAATTTGCACTTAAAGAATTCTTCAAGAAGTGAGTAATCATGGATTTGTAAAGGTACCTATGGACATTTTATGCTTTTGAATCTAACTGGTCTTTTTTTAATCAACAAATTCTCTGTAACTTTTCTCCAATCCTACCAAACACAAAAAATTGTTATGGGGAAAAAAACAACTTTGATACCACATTAGGATAAGTCTTGCTAATTTATTCCAATATCGAAGAACAAAGGAAAGTAGGATTATTTTTAGGTGTATTTAAGTCTGATACTAGGTAGCTAATCCAGCATAGAAACCTTAGATAATCCTTTAATCTTTTTGCATCAATTTCTTCACTGTTAACATGATAGTCATAATATTTTCTCCCTAAAATAACTCAAAGCAGAATTAAATCATGCCAAGAATTAAATCAGAATCAAGTCACACAAAGAAAAACAGGAAAAAAATTACACAAAATTTAAAATACTAATGCTGATTATGAAATCAAGTATGCTAGGTCAACTGTTAGATTTTAAAAACGGTATCACAGGAAGCTCTAATATTTCTTAGAGGATGACAATGATATAAGCAAAGATGATATTTGTGAATTGCAATGTTATTAGAAAAACTTTTTATATTCAGAATGGTGAATCAACTATATAGCTTAGTTGTATTTGCTTATTAGGAATGATTAGTTACAAAAGACAAAATAAATCCTTGTAATGTCAGTTTAGAGAATTAGAACAATAAATAACATTAAAACTAGAACTTTTCAGAAGAAAACTTGATTCTTTTTATGTCAGTCATTGGACATCAGACTATCTGTGGTCACTAGATAATGCAGCAGTTTAGGAACATTGGTTACGTTTTGACTGACACACATTTAGTTAACATATTCTAAAAGGTGCTCTTTGGGATAAATCTCTGAGACCAACTGCTTTTGATTCTTTCTCATAAAAGCAGAGTATATAATATCTACTCTTCAACAAACTGTCAGGCTTTTCCCCGCAGGTCTGTATGTGGATAAATCAGTGTTTAAGTAATGTTTGTAGAATCTACATTGGAACCTTCAGAATAAGACTTAAAAACTAGTGACAACTGAAAATGCGTAAAATACCAACTTTTAGAAAATAAAAAGCAGGGCAGATAGATTACTAGTATTGGCCCTCAAGATGCCTGGTTGTATTCATGCTAAAAAGAATGTTCTGGGTTCCTCAAGATTCAGTTTTAAATGTACTCTTTACTAACTTCACTCAGAACTTTACTCTTCTCACCTTGACTCTTTCCATCACTCATCCATGCACGCCCACGCCTTCAAACTCCGTACACTGGCAAACATACCCCACAAGTCTATCTTTAACCTGATTTCCTTTTCTGAACCTCATGCTCAGATAGTCAGCTTCCAACTCTACATTTCTGCTTGGATGTCCTATAAGCACCCCAAACTCAGCATGTTGCAAGCCAGACTTATGATTTATCCTAAGCTTATCCTTTTCCGGTGTTGCATCTCAGTGGTGTCACCAAACATTTAGTTGTATAAAATAGAAATCTTATTAAATATTACATTTGTCAAAAATGTTCTCTTCTCTCCATTTCACCTGCAACCATCCCAGGTCAAGGTACCATAAGCACTCACCTAGATACTACCGGTAGCATCTTAATTGGTCTTCTTGAATCCCATTCTGCCCTTCTCCAACCCACTGCCATAGTGGCCATAACAGAATGCAACCCTCGTCCCCTATACACTCAAACATGTATAAAATACTTTTGTGTACATCCACTGACCTTAAACTAAATACCAAAATCCTCAATATGGCTTAGAGCGGGGGTTGGCAAACTTTTTCTGTAAAATACCACATGGTAAATATTTTAGTTTTACAAGCCATTTGATCTCTGTTGTAGCTACTCAACTCCATTATTAGGGCACAAACTGCTACAGACAAAACACAAATGAATGAGTCTATTTGTACTCTGATAAAATATTATTTATAGATACTGAAATTTGAATTTCCTACATGTTTTAAGTGCCCCCAAATATTATTCTTCTTTTGATTTTTTTCAACCATTTAAAAATGTACAAGCATTCTTATCTCATGTTCCAGATTTGGCCCATGAAACACAGTTTGCCTATTCCTGGTCTTCAAAATTCTGCTTATCTCTTATCTTTGTTTTGTGCCTCTCTTGCTAACACTTTCTACACTTCCATAACACTGTCCTCTTTCACAAGAAATTTGACTGTGTTGAAACACCTCTTTACTCCTTGCTCTCTCCTATTCTCAGTTTCTTCACTGGTTAAAATTCCTACTCATCATTCACACCTTGGATCAAAGGTTGTTCCACTGGGAAACATTCCTTCATTCCCCAACCTAAGTCAGATTTTTCTATGCCCTATACTCATAGTACTGTGCTCCTTCTGTCAAAGGATTTCTCTCGGTTTTATAGGTGTTCATTTATTTGTGTGATTTCCCCCCCCTTAATATTCATCACCTTCTGTTAGACTTCTATGAAAGCTGAAACCCAATATTTGGTTACCATTGTATTTTCTGTATACTAATATGATAAAATTCAAGATATATTGTCAAGTGAAAAAATATTAAAGAACAATCTTGGTAGTACTCACAGGGGACTCTAATTTTATCACAATGTTCATGTATTTTAAAAAGAAATTATATTCATATATTGCCTGTTGTGGCTGATGTAGGCTGGTTCACTCAACATCTATTCTCACACTTTTTCCCTCTCCTTCCTCTAATACAGAGGCTGGAAAATGAAGTACAAGATTTCCCAAATTTTCTTGGAGTTGGATTAGCCACTGTGAAGCAGTTATGGCCAGAAAGGTGTGGCCAAAAATTCCCTGAAATAGGCTTTCCTTCCCAAATAGACAAAGCCTTGTGAGGAAAAGGTTTTGAATCTTTGTCCTGTTCCTGGCAAGAATACTTGTAAAATACCTGGATGTTCTGCAGCAAACTTGCCATCCTTAAGACCAAAGACACAAGCTAATGGTGGCAAAGTTGGAAGGAAGGTGAAGCCAGAAGCTTGGATTCTTGACAACCTCCTTGAACAATTTTCCACCCTAGTCTTCCTCCCCTTGGTCACCTTGTTGCCCAAAACAAACTCCTTATTTGTTAAAAATCACTCTAATCAGATTTTTTATTACTGAAAGGGGAAACACATACAGACACAAATAAGATTCATCTATGTAACTAAAATTTCATAGAATTTGTAGAATACAGTGGCAGAATTTGATTAATGAGAAAACTGGCATCTCATAAGACTAGTGCTAGTAACTTCCCTAAAATAGCTAAAGGCTACCTCTTAAGACATCTTTATGTCATACAGTAGTTTTTACAAACTATTAAGTTGACTGTTCTGTTCTTAATTAAATCCGTTCTGTTCATATATTATCATTTACACATATTGTTCTTTGACTCTTGAGCAAAATGACAAGTGTCCAGAAGGGAAAAACTATATATAAAGGCACGTTCCACTTGTTATATTTTATATTACAATGTATCTCTGTTTAAATATGAAATGTGCATTCTTTGCCTTAAAGTTGCTTTTTCTCTATAGTTTTATAGCATTGGGTATAATTCTCATTTTACTTATCTCCAGTGGATTTTGTTTTATTTTACTCCATTTTATTTTATTTTTATTTCAGCATTATTACAGTATAAGTGACACATAAAATTGATAGATATTTAAAGTGTACATCATGGTGATTTAATGTATGTACACATTGTGAAAGGATTCTCAGCATCTGATTTTATTTTGTACCTATATGTCTGCCTCTTAAGTTAATTCGGTGCAATTGGAGACTTGTATCATTTAAGATTTGCAGCATCAAACACAGTGCCTAAAAAAGCCACCAACAAACCAACCAACAAACCAACCAGTTTGTTAAACATAGTAGGGACTCAATAAATGTTTTGAAAAATATTGAAGAGTCATTAACTGGGGAAAAACACAAAAGAAAAATGCAGGTGAAAATAAGTTGTCTGAATATTTCCCCTACTTTCTATTCCATTATAAGTGATGAAAAGTTTATCAGCAAAAAAATTAACGTTTGAAGTCATGTGAGGGGTTATCCTGGAGTCATTTCTTTAAATTTACTTTTCATTTCAATATTAATTTGCAACAACTATTGAGAGTTTGCTAAGGCAACAACAACAAATATTAAACCAACCTTAGGACTTACACATATTAAACACCAATTTAAAAAGTACAATAAGAGGGAATATCACAAATGATGACTTGGAAAATTAGTCAAGATATTCTTGGTTCCATAGTGATTTCTATGATTTAAAAGAAATTGTGGCAGAATAAAATTATTTACAGATTTACCATCAAAGTCTTTATTTGTTTTCACCGTCTACTTGGCTATTTGTTGAAGAAATATTACTTTGACTAATATAAATGATAAAATATATGGATTTTTATAGTACTACTTTCTAAATGCTATAACTGTAACCTTATTTATTATTCTAAATATATTATTGTATATAATCCACATATTTGAGTCTGTTTAATATGATCTATAAACTTCTTTAAGAAAATCATTAGAGAAAATACAGCAAAATTGTGAGTCTAGCTTAATTTTATAAGCAAATATTTAGAATTAAGTAGCTGACCACTTGGTTTTTCTCTATGATTTGATGCTTAAATAATTTTAATTACCAGAAAAGCTTTTACTTTTTCATATCAAATTAAATGATTGACCCTTATCTTTAATGTCACATGAAGCTACCCTCCAAATTTTATGAGGCAGAAGTAGCTAAAAACTGTATTTTTTCATGCAAATATGAAATTGAAGATTATTAATTCCTAATCTAAAAAATAAGTATGCAAGAAGAGAAAATTGGTGTTTCCAGTGTTTTCAGCTACTTTTATGATATCATGTTAAATTATGTCATGTTACATGGCAACTGAAGTGAGAGAAAGAGATAGATGGATGGACAAGCTAAAACTTTCTGACTTTGCCTGGTATAAACCAAAGTTGTACTTATTGTTTATTTTGTTTTGTTTAGATCAAATATATACAACCGATCAGCTGGACACAAAAATCAGAATCTTTATAGAAAAGTTAATGGGAAGTGGGAAACCTCAAACACAGATGTCCTCAGACCAGGCAGTTCATCTGGAGTAGTTCTTCTAAAGGGCTAAACCAGATTTAACACAACTGCTATGTACCAGTTCTTCCACTGGGCTGTGCTTGAACAAAATATGTTCTTCCAAAATAGATTCACAGGAATTCTCACTTCCTGGTGGTCATTCTTTGTAACTAAGAAACTTCCATAAAGAAAGCATTAAGGCCCCCCTCCAAGCACCTACCTTACTACAAAAAAAAGTCTTAAGTGCAATGAAGAATATTTGGAATCAAATATGATATTCTGAAATAAGGACAATCACTTTGCACTTTGTGAAAATAGCCCAAAAGGAGATAATGAAAGGATTGGAGAAAAATCAGAAAATTAAAAACACAGAAGGGTGAATGAGCAAATAGAATATGTAATGATTTTTGTCTTGGTTATTTTAGTAGAAAATATCTACTAAAGTGCTTGTGGAGTATGTAAACATGTAAAGTATGGTTGGTTTTTTTTTACACTTTTAAAATGGGAAAATTTTTAATCAACTACACACTATACAAGGCCATGAGGCTCAAAATCATTCGAAATAGAGTAAAGAGCAATGGTGATGTGAACTATTATTGTCACTCTTAGCAGTATAATTCATATTTTCAAATTCTAGTGCTGAATTTTTTATTCGTATTCACTTGAGGAATTCTTTAAGGCAAAATTCTTCTATGCTGCTTTTGTGCAGTGTTTTTCTCTTAAACCTATACAATTTGATTTTGTCCCAAATTGAATTCCTTACACTCATTTCTATTGAACCTAGCTTCCAATATGTTGAAGTGATTTTGAATTGTATTATTACCTTCTAAAATATTATCAAGTTGGGGCTCCTGGGTGGTACAGTCGGCTAAGCATCTGACTCTTGGTTTCAGCTCAGGTCGTGATCTCAGGGTCGTGAGACTGAGCCCCAACTCCAGCTCTGCGCTCAGCATGGAGTCTGCTTAAGACTCTCTCCATCTTCCTCTGTCCTTCCTGCCCTTCCACACATGCTCTCTCTCTTTCTCAAATAAATAAATAAATCTTTAAAAATAAAATATTATCAAGTCCATGATATTGAATTCTGACTACAATAATCTTCCAAGATTACTCAAATTATTTTATATACATCATCTTAGTACTAAAATGGGGTTTATATAAATATCCTATTAAAAAACTTCATGTAGTTGAGATAGATTCCAGCTATCGTTTCTCTTTCAATTATTTGACTTTTACTATATCATGGAAATAAGTTACATTATTCAGTGCTGATTAAAAATTACAAATCTTACCCACATGTTTCAGTGATTATAAAATTAGTTTTTGGTTGTTTGTTCAATTAGCTATGTTTAAAATAAATAAAAGTCAACAAATTTGGCATTTCAGGTGTGTTTCTTCTGTTTTTATTAATCTGTAGATTTAAAAAGTATAATGTGATTCTTTATGCTTTGTTCATTATATGCATTGCAATACATTTTCCCAGTGTGAAATTTATCTTTTCTGCTCAGATTTGTTCTCTTTTTGTCTCAAATCCTACTCTAACCATATATAAACAATGGGCTTTACTCAGCCACAAAAAAGAATGAAATCTTGCCATTTTCAACAACATGTATGGACCTAGAAGGTACTCTGCTAAGTGAAATAAGTCAGAGAAAGACAAATACCATATAATTTCACTTATATGTGGAATCTAAAAAACAAAACAAACAAAACAAGACAGAAATAATCTCATAAATATAGGAAACAAATTGTTGATTAACAGAGGTGGGGGAAGAGCGAAATAGGTGAAGAGGGTTAAGAGATACAAACTTCCAGTTATAAAATAAGTAAGTTATGGGGATTTAGTGTACAGTATAGGGGATATGGTCAATAATATTGTAATAACTTTGTATGGTGACAGTAACTAGACTTATCGGGGGATCATTTCATAATGTATAAAAATATTGAATCATCATGATGTACATGTGAAACTAGTAAGATATTGTATGTCAGTTATACTTCAATAAAATAAAATAATTGTTCTGGTGACTGCATTTAATTGACTTTTTATGCAAACCATCCCTTGTCTATACATACTTGTCATTAAAAATCAGGAAGAAAATGGTGCAATAACAAAAATTCAGCATTCATGAAATAGGGGTATAATATTAAAAATATGTATCTTTTCCAAAATTATTTTCCACCACATGGTCCATTATCTGTGACCATGAACTGGCTCATGCTACACTGACCATATGGTACAGGATGATGAAAAAAGGAAACCTGGAATGAGGGGAAAAAAGAAAGGAAGCTCTTAAGTATATATGTCCAGGGATCAAAGACTAAAACGCACATCAAGTGATTTTGGTGGAAACCTGAACTATTTTTCGTTCATATGTATATATTCCACATGCATTTCTTCTAGGGGAATCTTTTTGAACTGAACTTCCTTAATAAAAAATGTGCAAATTTGCAATGTTTGTCTGTTCCTCATTTTTTTAATATTTCTGTTTTAGATTGGCAAAGGAATAATAGCATCATTAAATGATTAAATTATTTAATGGCATCAAATCATTTCAACTTAGATTGTGATGTAACTGTCCATTCTAATCACCAATCAGATCATGCCGAAGAAATCTAGAGTTTCTTGAAAATGAATTAGTAGTGTTTAGGTAAATCCATAGGAATGTCAGTCTTCACAATTAATTCATTCTTTAACATGTAGCTACATTTTGCTATCTACTGACATTTAACATTACACGTAAGAATTCTCTTACAGGGCAAATATTCGAATTTTCATATTATACCAGAATAGCATAAAGTTGTATATAGCACCAAAATAACTACTATCATAAATGATGATAAAGTTTCAGATATGATAATACATTTCTAAAGTGAAACATAAATTCCTTAATAGGTTTGAAGTCTACGTTGCTTTAAAATACTTTTTAAAAAAATCAAGTACATCTATGGGCTGAGAAAAAAATCATGTTGTGCTCTTGTGTTTCATTAAATAGCAATTTTGTTTAATTTAAAATTAATTGCAAAGTTAGAAAAATATGACTTAAGGGTATGTTTTTTATACATTGCTACACTGACTAATGAAAACTCTCCATGCGCCCTTCATTTCTCTGACTGATTCTTCTGTCAGCTTTCCCCTCCCCCAGCTCTCCCATAACTCTCCCAACTCCAACACATGTGTTACAAGTTCACCAAAAGTTTCTTTCCTTTTAATAAAATACTGCCAGTAAGTTGGGATTTTTACCACTATGTCCCTGTGCATTAATTGGTTAATTATTCCTGTAGACCTTCTCCTCAGGTAAATGTAGAAACAGGTTCTAATATTCAATAGAGTAGGTATACTTCATGGTTTCACTGGTTCACTTATGTTTATCTTGACAACAAGGAATATTAGCTAATTCTGAGTATGATACCATGCCCATAGAACGTACTGGAGTTAATTAGAAACTAAATATATTACATTGGACTTAGCATATTTACTTTTGTTTTAGGGGACATAACTTGGTGTATAGCATGTCAGAATCCACATTACTTTGAGCCTAAAATAATGGGAATGCACTAGGATGCATTATTATAGTGCTTGATTAAGAAGATCAAATTTTTATGCTGGCTCTATGTCAAATTACAATAACTTTGAAAAACTTCTTGACTATTCCAGTTTTATTTATCTATAAGATGAGGGTATTGGACTATAGTTTATCTCTAAGTTCCTCCTAGCTATAAAATTTGTTTAGTTTTATTGTATCTGAACTTAACAGAATGGCAAGCTATCACTGAGAAATTTTAAGTATTTTTATCTTAAATCTTTGGTTTCCATAGCTATTCCTTATAAGATTCACCTTGGGATATTTATAAAATGCACATTTTTCCACTACAGACTCGTGGAATCAGAATAACATATGCATTTAAAAAAGGTTCCATGGTATTTCTGACATAGCTACTCTTGTCTTTGTTGTTTCATAGTACAATTTAGAATTTTATGATAGAAAATAGTCCTTTCTCCTTTGTTCAAAAATATACAGGGGCATATGAAAGTTATAGTTTTAAAAGCCTGAAAAATTAAAAAAAAATAAATAAATAAAAGCCTGAAAAATAAATGATATATTACTTTGTTGCAAATAACTGAATATGCAGTAAGCAGGTCAATGTGTTTTTACATTTCATTATACAATATTACCTTTTTCCTTTAGGGAAACTGGAACTTTCACTTCTTTCCCCTTAACAGGCTCTGGAAAGAAACATTGAGCATTTATTTGAAGCCAACATAAAAGGATTTGAGAACACATATATAGTGGAGTCAGTAAGCTATCAGTAAGGTGAACCTGGGTGGAAATTACATGATGTTTTCCTTCAAAAATGATTTTAATCATACAGAGACAAGGAAGCAACAGTATAGAGTACAACAAGCCATCCTCTGCTCATTTTCACTTAAAAGAAATGTAAATTTTTGAGTGAGTTACAATCTATTTGTTCATTTAAGAGAATGGGCTTTTGGGGGGATAGGAACTTATTTTAGCTGTAATTTTTAAAAACAAACAGCTTCTAGAAGTCTCCCAAAACTGTTATAATCAGCATTAGCTTAGTTTATTTCTTTCAGGCTATGTAGTTTTTTATAAAATAAACAAATGGAAAACCCTGCATCTGTTATGGAAATGTAGTGCTTTAGTCATCAGACTCAAGTCAAACTAATTTCAAGAATAAGACTGAAATAAAATACAAGGACAATTTTATCCACAAACTCCCAACATCTTAAAAATGTGGTCCTTAGTTAAAACAAAATAAAACTTCATTTATTCTACCAGGTTCAAATACAAATTGATTCTAATCATATCATGGGTTCCAGACATATAAATGAGTGATGTCTTGAACAGCATCATGCTTCGTCCACAGCCTGTATAAAAGATAAACCAGTTTTCTGCCTTCTCTGCAACATTGTATCTCAGTGTCCATTTCGCTGACAAAAATGGCTTTTAATGCAGTGAGAAAGGAAGGAAAGGAAAAAAAAAATCTATCCTGCCAGCCGTCTGTTCTATTCCCACCTTATGGGTTGGGGTGGGAATGCAGCATATGATGGTGGCACTTGTGAATGGATATTCCACTCAAGCAATCACTTAGAACTGAATCCAGGTGACTGTGGACAGGGTCATGAATGGAGTTAGGAGTCCTACTGAAAAAACTGTGTCCCTCAAAGCAAGATTTTCTTGGTAGATAAGCTACAGCCTTAAATATCCGTATGTTGGCAGAATATTTTTAAATGAATTTGGTGGCAAGGAAAAGTCCATATTGCCATTTAACGTGCTAAGTATAAGTAGGGCCTATTTTTTTTTTTCTATATCTCAGCATCTGAAGATGAAATCAAGAGCCATGGATTGAATAAACAGACTGAGAAGCTTCATTAACTTTTTTCAAGCTAATGGAGGTAATTTATTGCTTTTGCATTTCCTGGTTAAACCAAAAAAAAATTAATGTATTGTGAAATGAGAAGTGATGGTGGGGACAGATCCCTAGTGGGGTGGGGGAGTGTATGCTTGGAACTTGAGAATTCAAGATACAGCATGTTGTTTTAAATCGGTTAAACGTATATGTTTGCATGAGATTAAAGTAGTTATAAAATCCAAGGCTGAGGCAGAGGACCCACAAGACTGCTTTGATATTGGTGGAGAAAGAAGGAAGAAGTAGAATAACAGATGTAATTTTATAATGTATTTGAAAGTCATAAACTCATCACCTCAAATATGGAGAAAGCTCTCAGAAAATAGAAGTGATTTTTATTTCAAAGCTCGATAATGGGAAGACGCTTTCTGCTCTCAGGCTGGATCTTCTCCTGCATGGACTTTCCTACAGCTCATTTCCTCTCAGTGTCCTTTTTGACTTCAAGGGGTTTTGATCTGATTTAGGAAGTCCACAGGCTGGACCTTTAGGAAGGGAGCAGGATATCAAAGCTGACCAAAACTGTGGAGAGTGTTATATGGAAATTCTGTACTTCTATATTAGGAGGGATAGGTATATTGTTGGCTTGGGTCAGCTATTAAGGTATTTTTAAGTCATCTGTATTGTTTGTTGGGAGCAAAGCATTGGAGAGCACTTTTTGTGTGCGATTTCACAAATATGGTAGTTTCCTTGTGTTTGTACAAGAGCCTACAGGTAAGCTTATGAATCTTGATTATCAAGGTCTAGAATATATTTAAAGGTGCTTAGATATAAATTAGAATTCTCAAAGTAATCTGAGCAAAGAGGTTGTGATGGAGAAAAAAAATCACAAAGGAATAGGAAAATGGTTTCAGGTTTTTAATCCCCCTAACCTGCCTCCGGACAAAGGCAGGAATAAGCTAGGGCGAGTGTCCACGATGAAGTATACATCACTGGGGATCAGTTTCAAAGTCCTCAGACAACTTCCTTCGTGCTGAGCTCAAGCTTTTGTTTGTACAGGTGGGAATGGGCAAGAGAAAGCTTGTCAAAGCCAGAAATTGGGCGATCATCAGGTGCATGGTCCTGAGCATCAGAATATAAGGAAAAACAAGCTCCACTGAGAAGCCTCTGGTATTAGATCCAAACATACACAGGCCTGGGTCACAAAACTAGAAAATAATTCAAATGTCCATCATATTACTTCAACACCAGAGGAGCCTAAGGCTGCCACTGTTGCATTCCAGTAGAGGAGAAATTAATGAATCCCTTTGTTGCCTTGTTTGGGTTCGGTCTGTAGTACCTCAGTCCATGGGTGAATCTTACATCCTCAGATAAATCAGACCAGTTGTTAGAACAAGTGGCAATAAGATAGGGTGGATGTCACAAGGAAGACAACCAATAACAGGGGTGGCTCATGGGATTGTCAGGTTTCTGGGTGGTCAAAGCCCCACGAGCAGGGCTCTGCTCTGGCAGGTGTGTTGGCAGGACTTACGTGAGTCCAGTGGCCAAGGGAAGTCAGTAGCTGAACCAGTAGCAAAAGCCAGAAGGATGTGTCTTTCCCCTGCTCTTTTTGTTTGGAACAATCATCGCTAGACCTCTCTATAGCTTCTTAAAACAAGACGCAGCCTAATGATGTTTCTCTAAATGCCTAAGTTACTCATGGTCATCAAATTCCCAATAAATGTGGCCCCTAATGATTTCTGTGTAATAATCCTGGTTTTATGAGTTCTAGCATTGCTTCAGTATGGATTCTAATGTGTACATGCAAGTGGAATCGGTGAGAGACTGGCAAATGTAGGCCACCTTTTAGCTGCTTAATAGAAAGAACTCACAAAATACAGTGACTCCAATGCACTAAGTGGCTTTTTTGCAAGTGGAATTGCTTCATTCTGATTCTGCCACACCTCAGCAGCAGGCTTCAAAGAGCTTCTCCAAAAACAGTATTATTGCAGAGGTTTTTAATGTCCCTGACATCTTACAGGTAACACTGCAAATTTTTTCTCTGATTTTTTTTGTAATGATAAATTATATTCAGGAAATAAAGGAAAGATGGCACTAAATTTCTTCTAAAATAATATCTAATGTATAACAAAGACATTTGACAGCATTAACACAGTTGAGCAAGAAAAGAGGTGCACTTGAAATAGTTCTAAATCAATAATCATAGGCAGTGAACCTTTGTATACATTATTTTCTAGTGACTATGGAAACATCTTGCAAATAGTACAGAATTTAACATTGAGGGAAAAGTATTCACTAGAAAATTGCCTGCAATTGTGCATTAATAACAATAACAACAAAAATAGAAATTACAGGAGTCTACTCAGTGGTCGGCGTGGATTTAAATCTCCCAGATAATATTTTCCAAGACAGATTTTTACAACTACCATTTCCAACTAGTTTAAGCTTTGGTACAAGTGAGGTCTTTAAGTAGTAGTTGAAATTTTTGATAATCATCAATGCCTCAAAGGTAGCTTTGGAGGTAAGCTCCAACCTTTCTTTTGAGCTGTTTTTATTGCAAACAATAATATATGGTCCAAATATTCCTGTGGCGTTAACTGTGGACCAAAATAAATGTATCTCATACTACATTAGAAGGGGGAAAGGTTTACCTCATGCAAATTATGGTTTGCAAATCATATACATATATGTGTATGTAAGTAGACATACATATATTTGGATTTTCCTGGTAGTATCTTTCAATGACACCTTTAGTTCTCATGCAAAGGACAGTGTTCTCGTTAATTGTCAGATAAAATGAGAGAGGAGAATGAGAAGGATTCTCTCTCAAAGTCAGATAATCACTGGAGAAAGAGTAGACTAAACTCTTCTCTTCTGAGAGACTTCCCCAATAACAAAGGGACAAAGACTATTTTTCTATATGCAGAGCCAATGTATCGGTGTCAAATAGATTTTCCAAACTTAGGTAATGAACTCTACCCTCAAAGCAAAATTGCTCTGAAGAATACAAATATAAGAACCCTATTTTAAGGAGCAAGCAGTATCTGTGATGAACTTTAGTGTCTGAAAGACTTGACTTTGATTTTTGCCTTCACCTCTTAGCCACAATGGGATACCGAGTAGCTTACATTATATATCTATGCCTCAGCTTCCTCGTTTATAAAACAATTGAGATTTCTTTTTTTTTAATTTTTTTTAAGATTTTATTTATTTGCGAGAGAAAGAATGAGAGACAGAGAGCATGAGAGGGAGGAGGGTCAGAGGGAGAAGCAGACTCCCTGCTGAGCAGGGAGCCCGATGTGGGACTCGATCCTGGGACTTCAGGATCATGACCTGAACTGAAGGCAGTCGCTTAACCAACTGAACCACCCAGGCACCCCAACAATTGAGATTTCAAGCACAACTTGCTGAAGCAAAATGTATAAAGTAGATATCAATGTGCCTAGCAAAGAGCAGATGCCCTGCTTCAGTTCTTCTCTCAAACAATTCTTACACTTGGGCCTGGCTAATTCCTCATCCTTCTTACTTGAATTTAAATATCACTTCTTCAGGAAAGCCTCCTCTGCTTCCCCAGACTTGATTAGAATCCCCGATTACAGCCTCTTACAGCATCCTGTGTATCCCTTCTATAATTCTTACTGTTTTAATTAATTATGTAATTAACACTGTAAATTCCATGAGGGCGTAGACCATGCCTTTCTTGTACTCCTGGTGTCTAGTGAGCACATGTTCTGATTACTGTATACTAGATGCAGTAATTATTGAATGTGGTACTTATCAGTCCACATAAAAAATTAACATGAATAACATTAGCTCTTGATGCTTAAATAGGTGGCATTTCAATTAAATAATACAAAACATATATGTGTATATATATATATTAGATGGTAAATATATGTTTGTGAATTTAGACAAGTGGGTTCAGTGAACGTTGAAGTAGACTGAGAAGGATTGATGTTTTATGTGAACATTAGTATTAAAAAATGCCTGGGATTCAGATAAACAGGAAGGAAAGCCAGTCCATTCCAAAGACCGAGATCACAAAATTTAAATAAGAATGGCTTGCTCATTTACAGCAACAAAGAACCTGACAAGACTCAAGCAGACCAAACTTGACTAAGAGTCTTTGAAAAGAACAATTGAGCACTTCAATTCCTGAGTCTTCCTCCCTGTTACTTGCTTTGCCATATTTCTCCAGAGATGATTCTGCACTAAATATATATTTTGTGAATGGATAGAAAAGAGGGAATCAGAGCACATGGATGCAAGTTCTTTCCATAGTTTTACTTCCCTTCTAACTTTGTTTTTTACTCTTTTCATTATTTAAGGAAAATCCTTTCTTTTGGAAATTGTATTCAGAGCACTTTTTTAAGTCATAGTGAACTGTAAGAAAGAGGGATAAGTCAATAAATACAAGTTTTCAAATATATGAGTGTGACCTGAGCAGTTTGGGCTCACCCATCTGTGAAGGAGATGACTCTAGGTTACTACGGACTCGTCCAGATATTTTTGCTAATAAATTTCTAGTGGTACGTTAAATTGACTCTATTACCTTTATCCTTCAAAACTGAAGAAGTCGTCCTGGATTTTTCTTTTTTAATTTCTGCAAGAGGAATCATGGGGAGAAAAAGTTACAAGGAATCACAGGAAAAAAAAAAAAGAAAAAACAACAACCTGCAAGTTTCTTCATGTTTTTTGAAATATCATTCACATATTGGACTAATAAACTTAATCTTATACATTTTGATTAGCTATTGCCAAATGTTTTAAAATCACACAAACTGTGATCAAAACAGTAATGCAAGTCAAGTTTTAAATAATTTACTAGATAAAAACTATTTGTGTTAAGAGGCTCCTACGAAAAAACAACAACCTGCAAGTTTCTTCATGTTTTTTGTTTTGTTTTTGTTTTTGTTTTTTCTGAGGCTTAATGACTCAGAGTGGTTCGGAGTTGGTATTCAAGACAGACATGTCTACTGGTAAGTTGCCTGTAAAACATTGACTAAATATGCAAACGATACAAAATAAGCCCATGAATTATTATCACAATTGGATAGATTGATAGACACACTAAAGGTACACATAAAATGCTATAGGCTTTGAGGAAAGACGATATAACAATGGTAGCTAACATTGTCTATTCACTATCTGTCATAGGGAATGTTCTCTACTGTTTGGCCATTCAACGTTCATGGCAACCTTGTAAGGTAGGTAGATCCTGTTATTACTTCTGCTTTTCACATAAAGGGATTAAGTAACTTTTCCAAGGTCACGTGGCTCAGACAGGAGGACTGGGATTTGAACTGATATTTCTCTGAACTCAACCACAAAGGCCCTGGCTCTCCTAGCTGAATGATGAGATCAGGACAAGTTTGGCAGGTGGTATTGAGGCAGACCTTGAAAATGGAGAGGATTTAGATAGACATAGGTAAAAGGGAGAGAAAGTCACATTTTAGAAGGACAGAAGAGATAATGGGGAGGCTTGAGCTGGTCCTCTGTCAGTTTGGCTGTGTGAGTCACCTGTAACCAACAGAATACAATGGAAGTTATGCTGTGTGACTTCCTGGACTAATCATGAAAGCCAAGCAGTTTCCACCTGCTTCTCCAGGGACAACAGCTCTGAGGAACCTGACTGCCACTAAGTACTCCAACTAATACCACCATGCTAGAAAAGCTACATACACGCAGCCCAGTCAATAGCTCCCGCTGAGCCTCCAGCCAACGGCTGCTAGCCATCTAAGTGAGTGAAGCATCTCAGACATCCAGCAGATGATTACTTTAGATGACTACAGCCTAAGCCTACATTTGACTGAAATCACATGAGATACCCAAATAAAAACTGCCTAGTTGATCCCTCCTAAATTCCTGACCCTCTTAATCATGAGCACAGTAAGATTGGCTGTGTAAAATATACCACTACATTTTGGAGTGGTCTGTACACAGAAACAGCATTTGAAACCATCAGCTAATAAATAGCAAAATATTGCGGCATGTGGTAAGTTCTCCAGTGGAGCTCTATAGATAACAGAGAAATGATTAATAGCTCTATTTTATAATTGGGAAGGTTTTCACTGAGAAGATGCCATTTGGGTTTAGGCTCCTACGTTGAGTAGAATCTCACTAGTCAGGAAATGCCAATTTAACAATATAACTGGATGTAAGATGTAAAACAGATTTTTAAAATGCTGAGAATAGCTTCTGGAATTTGTACATGTTTCACATGTACAAGGATAATCTGCCATCAATTGAGATATGAAATGTAAGAAATAGAAGCGTTTGGAGAAAAATATCATCTTTGTTTTGAATGTATTATGTTTCATGTGTCAACAAGATACCCCAAAAGGAAATGTCTAGCAAATAGTTGGAAATACAGGTAAAGTGCAGATTATATGCAAGTGTTGCAGAAGCAAAGCAACCTGCAGTCTCATTGATAAATGGAAACTAACGATATAATCAATAACATGAATTTTGAATGCCCCAAACAAATCTTATTACTTTGTTTACACATACTGACTTGACTTCGTGAATAAACTAAGTATACAAAGGCAAAATAAGCCAGAACATTAAAAATTATGTTCTTCATAATACATGCAAATTAAAAAAAAAAAGACTGATGGGTTATAATGTTTTACTTGTATATTTCAAATCCAATCTTATATAATTTGCCTATACTGAAATATCATTCACATATTGGACTAATAAACTTAATCTTATACATTTTGATTAGCTATTGCCAAATGTTTTAAAATCACACAAACTGTGATCAAAACAGTAATGCAAGTCAAGTTTTAAATAATTTACTAGATAAAAATTATTTGTGTTAAGAGGAACATATTCAATTTCAATAATGCCAGGAATTTTTTTAATATTTATTTATTTCTCCTACAGAGAGAGAAAGAGCACGAGCAGGAGGAGCAGAGGGAGAGAGAATCTCAAGCTGACTCCATGCCAAGTACAAAGGCAGATCTCACGACCCTGAGATCATAACCTGAGCCAAAACCAAGAGTCAGATGCTTAATTGACTGAGCCACCCAGGTGTCCAAGGCCCAGATTTTTTTAAGTTAAGGGACTGAATATATCTAATCAAGATTAAAAATAGAAAATAGCATTTGCGGGCGCCTGGGTGGCTCAGTTGGTTAAGCGACTGCCTTCGGCTCAGGTCATGATCCTGGAGTCCC